>NW_028317931.1:485000-835000 GCF_062004578.1 Staurois parvus | reverse complement strand
AGAGTATAGGTTTTCCATAGGAATGAATGCGGCCACAGTAAACATATTCAGTACCAAGCTGATATTTCCAGAGGAAATGTTGTGTGGCTCATTGTGGGGCTGCACAGTAAAGATCACTGGATCAGGGCTGAAGGTAAGTATAAGATTGGGAAGAGGGGGGCATAACTCAAAGGGAAGGAGGTGACAGAGGAAAAAAAAATGTAAAGTACAGTTTTCTTTAACCATTTCAATGCTGTCTCTGTAACTATTACAGCAATTGCAATACCAGTATGTAAACAAACTCCTGGTTGCAGTAGCAGCTAAGAGCTTGTTTACCTTTGTTTCTGCAAGCTACTGAATTTTTTATAGCAGTGGTTCGGGTGGCTTTAAAATTTTGATGCTGGACATATTTGGTATCTATTTACTTGACAATGCCTCATATTTTATGTTTTTTAAAAACTTAGGGACTATATTGTGTATAGGTGTACTAATTTGAGCATTTTTTTCTTTACTAAAATACTATGGGGGAGATTTATTAAAACTGGTGCACTAAGAATTTGGTGCAGCTGTGCACAGTTGCCAATCAACTACCAATTTCTGCTTGTTCAAATAAGTTTTGGCAATAAACCTGAAAGCTGATTGGTTTCTAGGCAGAGTTGCATCAGATTTTGCACTCTCTAGTTTTGGTAAGTAACCCCAATATATATATATAACAGTAGCATAAATATTGTGTGACAGGAAACATTCCAGCTACCACCATACCACCATTTTATCCTACTGGGTCTCTCTCTCTCTCTCTCTCTCTCTGTATATATATATATATATATATACATACACACACACACATATATATATTCTCTTTATCTTCCAACAAGTGCTTCCCTTGCAAGATTTTTACCTCATTGATTTTTCTATCGATAAATTCTCTTTTATATCCTTTATCTACAAATCTCTGTCCAATCATCCTTGCTCTTTCTCTGTATTCTTCAATCTTCAAACAGTTGCTCCTCAATCTCACCAACTGTCCTTTAGGTATGTTGTTCAACCATAAGTCATGAAGACAGCTTCCTATAGGTATGTAACCATTGATGTCTACTCCCTAAAAAATGTTTTGATTTTTAGATTCCCTTCTTCCACATATATCTCTGAATCCAAAAAGTTAATTATTTTCTTATTGATATTCTAGGAGAGATTTATGTTTTTATCATTATCATTCAATTGGACTAAGAATTAATTTAACTGGTCTTCTTCCCCTTCCCATATCAATATCTGATCAACGATGAATCGTTTGAAGAGTTCCAATTCTGGGAGTCTATTATGATGTATTGACCCTTCTTCCCATAATGACATGAAAATATTTGCAACACTGGGTGCAAATTCCGTGCCCATAGCAAGGCCAAAAATTGGTCTGTAGTATTCATGTCTGTACCAGGAATAGTTGTTCTTTAAGCAAAAATCAAGACAATCTAGGAGGAACTTTCTTTGTTGACATTTCATTAAATTTCACTTACAATGTATAATACATGTTTAGTATCTCTTACATAAGATTTTGTCTGTTGTACTAATGGTTGTAGGAACCAATCAGTATACTCCCCCAATTGTGCTGTTACAGATTCTGTACCATTCACTATAGGTCTCCCAGGAGGGTTCGACCTAATTGTTTTATCAGTAATTAGTAGTTGGGGAGTTCTCATTTGTTTATTTACCTTTTTATTTTATTTGTATTTTTATATTTATTAGTATCTTTATATGGTATTAGTCCCTAGTATGTAGGGGATATGTTTTTTTTAGTATAGTACATAGAAAGGCATCGTGGGGTTTTATTTTTGTGCCTTTGTTCTCATTAGGTAGTCCCTTTAAGGAAGGATTAGGCAAGTGACAGTGTTTGATGTCAGATGCCGGCGAAGTGAACACCCTCGGTCGTATCTTGTCATTTGGTTTTGCCTAAATACTGCTGCCTGAATGTAAGTGCATCAAGTAAATGTTCAATACATTTTATTCATACTACGCTATGGTTGGAATTTTATTATTTGGAGAGCATAGATCTTATGGCTGGTGAACTACTAGATGACCAGAGAGGGGAGTAGGTGCAACAGGTGGTTGGGAAGAATTGAAGATTTCTGATTAAAGAGCGATTAGGCCTATGGGGGTTTATTTACTAAAGCTAGAGAGTGCAATCAGGCTGACTTCTGCATAGGAACCAATCAGCTTCCAGGTTTTATTGCCAAAGCTTAACTGAACAAGCTGAAGTTAGAAGCTGATTGGTTTCTATGCAGAAGTGAGCCTGATTTTGCACTCTCCAGCTATAGTAAATAAACCCCATGTGGTCTACCCTGAAGGTGAGAGGCCACCCAAGAGCACTATTGGTGTACACATTGCTATTTAAATGCACAGCGTGGGGTTCCTTATAAAGTGTCTTTGCAAATGAGGACAGGATCATGTGCATGTTCCTCCACCCCAAACTCACTCATCCATGTCTTTATGGACCTTGCTTTGTGCACTGGTGTGCAGTCATGTTGGAACAGGAAGGGGCCATCCCCAAACTGTTCCCACAAAGTTGAGAGCCTGAAATTGTCCAAAATGTCTTTGTATGCTGATGCCTTAAGAGTTCTCTTCACTGGAACTAAGGGGCCAAGCCCGATCCCTGAAAAACAACCCCACACCATAATACCCCCTTCACCAAACTTTACACTTGGCACAATGCAGTTAGGCAAGTACCATTCTTTTGGCAATCGCCAAACCCAGACACATCCATTAGATTGCCAGACAGAGAAGTTTGATTTGTCACTCCAGAGAACATGTCTCCACTGCTCTAGAGTCCAGTGGCGGCGTGCTTTACACCACTGCATCCGGCCCTTTGCATTGCACTTGGTGATGTAAGGCTTGGATGCAGCTGCTCGGGCATGGAAACCCATTCCATGAAGCTCTCTACGCACTGTTGTTGTGCTGATCTGAAGGCCACATGAAGTTTGGAGGTCTTTAGCTATTGACTCTGCAGACAACTGGTGACTTCTGTGCACTGTGCGCATCACCATGCGCTGACCCCGCTCTGTCATTTTACGTGGCTGAGTTGCTGTTGTTCCTAGTTGCTTCCACTTTGTTATAATACCACTAACAGTTGACTGTGGAATATTTAGTAGCAAGGACATTTCACAGATAGACTTATTGCACAGGTGACAACTTATCACGGGACCACGCTTGGATTCACTGAGCTCCTGAGAATGACCAATTCTTTCACAAATGTTTGTAGAAGTAGTCTGCATGCCTAGGTACTTGATATTATACACATGTGGCCATGGAGGTGATTGGAATACCTGAATCCAATGATTTGGAGGGCTGGCCCAACCAATACTTTAGGCAATATTATATATATATATATATATATATATATATATATATATATATATATACTGTGTTTATATATTGGTTTTATTTTCATGTTAAACACAAGCATTTTGAAATCCGCATGCCAAGTAAAATAGGCTCTGGCAGTGAAAAGCTACAAACTTCAACAAAAAGATGGATTACCTTCAGAAAACAAACCAAAGCACTTTAAAGTAAAATATAACCCGCCAAGAATAGATAACTTTCCAACCTAAACTGTTGTCTGTGTGTTTTTCTAGTCTGGCTTTACCATTGATCTGTCCTTGACATTCATAATATGCCAAACAGCAATATTCTGTGTGCAACTCATGGACAAAGGTTAACTTTTTTTGGCCCTCTGGATCTGCAAAGAACCCCTTTCATTGTCTTAGATTTTCCTTGCAGCTGTTCACATCTGTTTACTTAGACTGAATAAACATTGATGGATATATAGATATGCTCATTTCTTCCATGTCTGTCCCTCAGTAGGCTGATTCAGTATCATGCAAACAACCTGCAGACCAGATGATAGACAGATATGCCGTTTCTCTGCAGAGGGCTGTTATTGTGATCTGAACCATTAACATATTCATTGTGTGCTGCGACTGCTGTGCCCTGCTCATCGCAAATATTGAAGAGCATTTTTCCAGCTTTGCTCACCTTTTGAGAATAAGTAAAATAATGTGTCATAATATCAGATGTACAGTATAAGTCCTATGCTATTGCAACATTTTTACATTTTCAAATTATTATATTTCTTATCACCAATGTTAATAATACCTTTTTTTTAAAGAAAATTAACCACTTCATGTCCGGACACTTTTACCCCCTTCCTGTCCAGGCCAATTTTCAGCTTTCAGTGCTATCACACTTTAAATTACAATTGCGTGGTCATGCAACACTGTAATGATTGAGATAAAACTTTATTTTGGTGGTATTTATTCACCACTTGGATTTTTATTTTTTTGCTATATAAATGAAAAAGTCCAAACCTTTTTTAAAAAAGTGTTTTTATTGTAAAATTTTGCAAATAAATAATCTTTCTTCATAAATCTTGGCCAAAATGTATTCGGTTATCTTTAGTAAAAAAAAATATTATTTACATTTTTATTTTATTTTTTTAATATTATTATTTAACGTATGGTATTTTTTTTAACGTACTGTCACCCTAGCAGTACAGTATCACCATAGTGACACTGTACTACTTGTGGGGAATGATGAAGATTTTCTTTTTTTTTTTTTACACTGATTGCTTTTACACCCATAAATGCTGTAAAAGCAATCATTTCTCCTTCTCTCTGGCTGCATTCTTGCAGCCATTGATAAATACTGTGAGAGCTGCGATTGGTCACAGCTTGTCACATGGTACAAGGCTGTTGTGAATAACCCTGTACCATGTGACCTCTGATCATTTCACAGATGTCACTATTAGTAAGCAATGATGTCAGTAAGTGACATCTTGTTTAATACTATTCATGTGATCACTGATTGGCCAATCAGTGATCACATGATCGGGTCCTCACACAGAGGTCCCGTACAGTGATCGGTGTTCCTCCGGACACAGCAGGCACTGGATGGTAGCGCGTGCTCCTAGGGAGGTAGGGTCCGCAACTCTCCATATGACAGGCAAATTGTGAGAGAGTATAATATTCAAAGCATTTAAAAATTAAATGGAGCACAGATACTCTCATTTAAATATATTTGCCTCAAAGGATATACATTCCCTTTGTGTACACCAATTACCTTAAAAACCTGGATACTATCTTGTATTAGAAGTGGTGACATTATTACTGTGCTGCACATAGGCTGTACAGAGAACAGAGCTTTGGGTGGTATCCAACAGGTCCTCCTAATACAGGCTGTCTGCTGAAAAGTACAGGGGGGTGGATACAAGACCAGCCACTCTGCACAAGTAGTGATAGCTCCTACATGTTGCCTGAGCGCAGGAACGTCCTGTAATAAAGACCACTCACTGTTTCTATTTCATGCTAGATTACTGTACAGATCTGGAAGAAATACAAGTAAGAATATACATGGCTTTTTTATTTAGGTAATATTCGTTCAGTTTAGCCTTCAAGAATTTCATATAAGCATTTTGGATTAAAATTTCTGGAAGACATCTGTTTATGATGGAGTGCATTGGGCCTAGCCTCTCCTGTGACGTCATCACGTACAGGTTTGCCAGTTTTGGCGTATATGCTGATATGCACATGTTTACTTATGCCTGTAAGCAGGGGCGGACTGACCATTTGGAAACTCGGGCACTGCCCGAGGGCCCAGGGTCAGTAGGGGATATGAGATGAGATACCCCTGGTACCTTTTTCATAGGTTTTTTTGAGTTTGGGCAAGGACACAGGGGCTCCATGATCCCTATTGCCCGGGGGCCCCATGAGTTGTCAGTCCGCCCCTGCCTGTAAGTGTGGTTTTTGTCTACTAAATGGTGTTTTATGAAGTCTACACTATGAGAGATGTTCATCTCATTATCTTTACACTATTATAACTGCATTTACCTTCCATCTGAGGAGAGGTGTGAGATAATAGGATTTGGTTAGGAGTGGAGAGTTCCCAATGTAGTTGAGCAATTTGAGTATTCACTGACCACTCTGAACAAGGGGGTCAGGGCATTTGGTAAGGTAAAGCCCACATCTTGCCTTCACTGTGGTGTGGGGTGACACTAGTGTCTACAGAGGAGAAAGAGAAGATTGTGGAGTGTTCTTCTTTCACAGTGGATTATTACTTTATGTAACATTATTTCTTTGGACATTTTTTCCACTTGAGTCTTTTCAGTCACTTCATTTAACATTTTTTTTTCCTATTCATTTTACGCACATAGAATACTACTTTTTGATGTATTGTTTTGAATATATTTTAATCTGTTTTTATACATGCAATAGTGCAACACGTATTATTTATTTTGGATTAAAAACCATTATGGTCTTTCTCTTCCTTAAAGGGAACATATGCCCAAGCTATGGACATTTTAATATATATTGTATAGGGCGCGCTTGTTGGAGCCCAACCTCTGTAGCTGTAAGATAAAGGTGCCAGATGGATATCAGGGATGGATGGATGGGAGCAGAAACACTTAGGCAGCTCTTCTTAGAGTGGAAACAAGGCTCTAATGCAGTAACAAGAAAAAGAGAGGAAGACGCCTCTAAGTGCAGTATTGACAAATTATTCAGTAAACAATGGAAAATTTGCACTTACAAGATAAACGTACAGTATCTCTCTGAGGTCTGAAGAAGGAGCCTATTGAGCATGCTCCGAAATGCCCCTTCACCTGCTACATCTGACTCTGCTCTCCAAGCTTCATTTTTGATGCACAGGCACATCCCGGTCTCTACTTCCTGATCCTATAGGCATAGTTTGCTGCTGGATGGCTGGATGTCCCACCTGGATCTAATCACCACACAATGAGCCTTTTTAACCGTTTATCTTGTAAGTGCAAATTTGCCATTGTTTACTGAATAAATTGTCAATACTGCACTTAGAGGTGCCTTCCTCTCTTTTTCTATGGACATTTTAATGGAGTTGCTAAAAGGACCATTTGAGAAAGCTTGACAGGTTTTTATAGCTATCTTGAGCTCCTGTTAGAGACATTTTTACCTCTCTTACTGTCAGGGCTAGGCTCCTGCTACATAACTAGCAGCTCTTTTCTTTCAGTGCTCAGAAGTTGCTCAGCCAGCCACTTGTCTCCACAGTGACTCACCTGGATACCATTAACTGCCTGATTTGTCCAGCCTACAGCCAGCCTTCTTTGCTATTTTAGCAGTTTAGCTCATTTCCTCCTTGCCCTTGTGTGGTCTGTGTTCTCCAGTGTGATCTTGCCTGTGTTCCTGTGTACAACTTGGTCTGGCTGACTTCTCTTCTGATTCCTGTTCCTCATTTTTGGCTCTTGACTATGCTGACTTCTGATTTCCTGACCCTGGCTCATCTGATTACCCGCTCTGGTGTCCAAATCCTGGCTTCTGTTTTGACTACATTCCTGAACTGTGTTATTTTTGCTTTTTAATTAAAGGTGTGATTTTAACTACACTTTCTGTCTCTGCTTGGTTTTTGGTTCCTGACACTTACTCTATTGGTGGCAGTAGACAGGTTTCAAGTGAGGGAAAATTGGAAGCAAGAAAACAGACAGTAAAATAAAAGTGACAGGTATTCTAGACTTTTGCATTGCTAGACTTTATATGCAGTACATACCTTCAGTACATGCATAGTTTATTTCTTCATGTGTCATCTGTAAGTTCAGAAAAACATAGATTTGTCAGAAATGCATGCAGATTCTAAGTCCTATTGTGAGCTGACAACACATAGGGCTTGAGTAACTAAAACTAGAGAGTGCAAAATCTGGTGTAGCTCTGAAACCAATCAGCTTCCAGCTTTTTTTTTTTGTTAAAGCTTAATTTAACAAGCTGTTGTTAGAAGCTGATTGGCTATCATGTACATCTGCACCAGATTTTTCACTCTCCAGTTTTAATAAATCAACCCCATAGCATTTTTGTGGAGTCAGCAGTTTTAGCCCTGCCCTTTTGCTAATCTAATGTATTTTCTTCCTAACATATTCTTTGCAACATAGAGACAAGTGTCAGACTGACCATTTGGAAACTCAGGCACTGCCCGAGGGCCCGGGGTCAGTAGGGGGCCCCATGAGATGCCCCTGGTACCTTTTTCATGGGCTTTTTTGAGTTTGGGCAAGGACACAGGGGCCTCATGATCCCCTATTGCCCGGGAGGCCCATGACTTGTCAGTCTGCCCCTGATAGAGACTAATTCTTTTGATATAGTTGTTGTCCCATGACTCACCTTTAGTGTGCAGCTCCCCCCCCAACAGCCCCCCTAATACTTACCCGAGCCCCCTCTCAACCCATCAATGTGCATGGGAGCCTCAGCTCTCCCAGGTTTCCCTCTCCTCATTGGCTGAGACACAGCAGCAGGAGCCATTGGCTCCCACTTCTGTCAATCACAGCCAGTGAGGAGAGAAGGGAGGTGGGGCTGAGCTGCGGCTCTATGTGTCTTATGGATGCATAGAGCGGGGCTCAGGAGCGAGCACACACCACTGTCCCATGGCTATTGGGGGTGCTGGTCAAGGAGGAGTGGACAGGGCGCTGGCTGGGGAACCAAGGAGAGAAGGATCAGGGCTGCTCTGTACTAAACCACTGCACAGAGCAGGTAAGTATGACATGTTGGTTATTAAAAACAAAAACGAACAAAGCTTTAATAACACTTTAAGTGACTGACAAGGTAGTGTATAAAACAGAGGTCTGTCAAAATGTGTCTATGTGGTTAGAAGCACAGATGTGTATGGGTTGTACCTTAGCATGCTCCACTGCTTTTGTGTTATTTTTTAGACCAAACATTGCACCAGCCTCTTTCCTGTGAAACTTGTAATGCACTCTTAATTCAATAGATCATTATTTCAGACCTGCCTAATAAGTAGAATGTTAGTAAGTAATTGGAAATAGTGTTTCTCTCTTGTAATTCCATTTTCCTTTCTTTATCTTCTCATTTGGTGTACTTATTTTCATGCTTTACTTCCCTTGCTCATTTAAACATGGTTAAGTAGTCGTCAAAATCTGAGCTGATAATATGTCATGAATATGGAAGATGTTCCATTGTGACAAAGCTCATTTTGTTTCATTACAGCTAGGCACAAACGACTTTAGTTCCCAAGGATCTTACAAATATAGCACAAGTCTCCAGATGATATTTATTTCCTGCAACACAAATGAACAGCTACCAAAATCAAACAGCAGTTAAGTATGAAGTCATGTCAAGCTTACGCTGTCAGCCGTTTGGTTGTAAATGGAGTTCAATATAACAACAGACTTGCTAAGCAGGGCTGATTCTAGCTGCAGGCAAATCATGGGGCTGTATGGCATTGGTGAGCCATTGGGCAAATATTATCGCTATACATTTTATATCCCCTCGTGCAACTGATATGTGTGTGAATTATACAGGCTAGAATGTATAAACAAATTGTTCAAAGCTATCTCCATTATGTTCTTTACTGTGAGCTCAACATTTCTGTAAAAGAGGTGTTGCAGTTATTGCTAGTCATTGGGACCTGGTAGTGATGGGAAAATTCATTTGGTTCGATTCACACGCGCATTCAGCAAATACGTCCAATAGTCTGTAAATTGCACACTGTAAAGCAAACCTCCCAGAATCAATAGGAGGTGAATCTTGCAAGTTAACTTCCTTCATTTTAAGGCTAAAAAGTAAGGAATTGTCAAACAAATGATTTGGGGAGCTGGGCACTTCCCTGGGGAACATATACCAATGCAAAAAATACCATTCAGTGGGAAGCTGCTCTTTTAATAAGGCTCAAAGTGAAACTTTAAAAATACAAAATGTCCTTGGGTGGGGGATGCCCTAAACCTGCATGTGAAGTGGCGTACCTCTAAAAACAGAAAAAGTGACAAGCTAGAAAGAAAACAATCCTGCTACTGGCTTGTTTATTAAAAGGCATGGTGCTCCCCTTAGCCCAGATGACTGTTGAATCTGAAAAGCATCTAGTATAGAGTTTAAGTGGTAACCACAAAATAAACAGTGTAACCCCCCCGCCCCTCAAATCCTTACTTGAATCCTCATCCTTGATGAGGGTCTTTTATTAATTTTAACAGTGAACCTTGGGCAAAAAAAAGAAGATATGCAATTGGTTCTCCCCAGAATCCATACAAGATCTTTGTCCAAGCATGTAGCCTGGAAGCCCAAGAAAGGGGAGGCAGAGAACATATGTAGATGGTACAAGGGCCTCTTCACCACATCCCAGTGGATGTCAGGGTCTGCAGGGGGATGACTTATAAGAACTTTAAAGTTAAGAAAAAGGGGTCCCCAGCTATCCAGATGTCCTGCCTACATGAATAAGTAAGAGGTGCACAGTACCCCTGTGTCAGGGAAAAAGAGTTTTGCATCTGCGCACATCTGTGTGCCAGCACCGGTTGCCCAGTGGCCGTTCCGGTACGCATGCGCTTGCGCGCACCCGAATGCGCACGCGCTGACGTGCACAGGTGTGCTATTTAAACCCCTGCTGCACTTAGAATGGTGCCTTCTGGTCTACTACGTTCTGTGCCTGTATCCTGATTCCTGTTATTTACCTGCTTGACCTGACTACGATTGAACTCTGCCTGCACCGACCCGGCGCAGCCCTTGACTATCCGCTAGCCTGCTCCTCTGTACCTGATTCTCCAAATTGATCCTGACCCGGCTTTCCTGACACTTCTACCTCTCCTGCCAGTGACTATTCCTGGCTGCCAGCTGCCATGGTTGTCCACATCCCCGCTATACCTTTCTGCTGCTGCACCTGCTCACCTGCATCTGCAACCGATCTGCATCCTGGTCCTCCACGTCATCACCTGCCAAGTGTCACCGCAGATCCATCAGGCACTCGTGCCTCTCCTAACTCGATACCTTCTGTCTACCCTATCAGGGGTCCCAAGCGGGAGTGGTAGGAGTACGCCCTTTCTCCACATCAGGCTCCCCAACCAGCTACGTTACACCCTAGTTACTCATTCACAACAAAATTACGAAGCAAATCAATACACACACATTAATAAATTACTTTATTTTAAAAAAGTCCACAAAAAAACTTACAATCTAAATCCATTGTCAGTCATGTCCTTCAGTGATGTAGAGCCATTATCATTAATTATAAATGGAGTTCCCGACAACTCACCAATAAAAAAATGCTGACCGTCAACACAAGTAATCACCAGGACTCTCATCACAACTGACAGATCCCTGGTCATCCGCTGAATGTAGACAAAGTGGTGGTGGGGGGTGCTGGCAGACAGCCATTATCCCAAGTACTATTTGTTTACATTCAGTTACTGGCAAGGAAATACCCTGCCTGGCAGCTGAATAGGATCACATCCTTAGCTACTTGTCTCCTTAGAGCTGGGTATTTGCCAATTTGTATGTTCATGTGTTTGTGTAGGAAGAGGGTGTTATGTTTACTATCCATAAGATTTAACCTCCCTGGCGGTATGATTATTTCACATTTTTGATGCTGAAAGCGGTACCATTATTTTGCATGGAAATATGTAGTTTTTTTATTGTAGGCTGTAATATTTAGGAATAACTCACTGAAATCTGTCCGAAAAAGAGTCTATTAAACATCCCAGGTATGATAAAATTTGAAACACGAAATCATAAATTATATTTAATAAATAATCATAAAAAATAATAATATAATAATAATACATTTAATTCAATAATATAATCAAACCAAAAACACTGAAATTTGAAATATAGCGCCAAGTTCGCACATCACTGAGCAAAGTCGCAAAATCGTTTTCAGTGTCTAATGACGAATTTCCCCACGAATCATTATCACTCAATTCTGCAAGTGGTTCTGATTTACTATCTCTGTTCTCTAGCCGGTCTAAAACCGATTTTGACCTAAAGGGACGCTTTTTGGACGCCATGGACTTTTCTCAGTTTCCAGGCAGAAAGAACAGTCAAAATGCAGGCAGGGGACAGGACAAAGCACTTGGGACAAAATGCATGTGAAATGGTTTGAAACAGCAATGTTTTACTATGTAAAATTCATTTTGAAAAAAATGAAATTTTTTTAAAATTTTCAAATTTCCCGCCGGCGCCTGTACGTCCCGACGTCACAGGGACCGGAACACAGAAGCCGGATGCCGGCATCAGCTGGAGGAGATAGTCGGGGATGCTGCAGGGGACACATCGCGGGAGAGAAGGACAAGGTAAGACGCTGCAGGGACTCCCTATGCAGCGCCGCATGGTAAGCCCGAGTGTAGCTCGGGGGTTACTGCTTTTGGTACAGAAACTTTACGTCGAGTTACACTCGGGAATACCGCCCAGGGAGGTTAAACCCTGGAAACCATTCTGCCCCTACAAATGGCTTGGAGTTTAAAAATACTCAGCTTTACTTCATATGAGTGTAGTATACCTCAGGTCAATAGCTCAAAAGAAATAGAACCTTCTCCTAGCTATAACTAAACTTATTCTACTAAATCAGCATAAACTGCCAATGGGAACTGAAGAAGGCATGACAACTTAGTCAACAGGGAAGAGTACAAAGTCAGCAGACAATGAGCTATAGGTGGACTATCAGGTGGGGTAGCTAGAGGAGGAATGTTGTAAGTACTTACAGTAAGGTAGTGAGAGACAGACCTACAGTCAAAGGAGAGAAGTCAAAGCATGGGACCCACAGCTGGGTGGGATTGAATTAAAGAATGTCATGTATTCAGTGTTTTCTTTGAGATGGCAACAGTATGTGTTAAAGTAATCAGATCCCTAAAAGAGTTTTCTTGTTAGTTTACTGCAGGCTAGTACTGCCACCAGCACTTTACCTTGGAATAAGCTAGGTATTTATAGATACTGATTGAACTAGCATGGTGTTAGTAAAAATGCAATTATAAACTAATGTCTACATTAATCCAAGCAGCTGCAGTGATCTTGATACAAGGAAGGTAGTGTTGATGGTTATGGTGTGTGTTTGGGGGGACAAGGGAGTTAAAGGACCAGAAAACATCCAATCTGAACAAATCTGTATAAATAAATCACCTTTTATTTTTCTTAACGGCTTACTGAGACAGAATTTGTAGTTGGTTGCTTTGGGCTGTTGCATATCATTGCTTTTAGCTTTACCAAATAGAAAATGCTATGCATGATAAAAACCCAGGAAAAGAAAATTAACAAGTAGACAAGAAATACAAGAGGTGTAGTATGCTTCAACAATCTGTTCAGAATTCATTTTTCATTTAACTGTATTCAGTACTTCAGTAACCTGAAGTTCAAATCCATATTTTTTTTAATGTTTTGTTACCCAGCCCCCCCCCCTCCGGAAAACAGCATAGCTTGATCCCGACTCTCTCTAATGACAAAACAACTTGGGCTATACTATTCCCCCAGTCTGCTAAATGGACAGTGAAGGAGCAGCACTAAACCAATAAGCCATCATCACTGTGTTCACTGTTCTCTACTTTTATCAGTGTAGTGTTACCCCCAAAGGAGCCATTTATAGATTTGGGTCCTTGTTGTCTTCTAATAAATGTACTTTTCCCACAGCAACTAACAGTTCTTTTCCAGAGAGATGCATTTATTCCGATAAAGATATTTGTTACAGATGACAGGAATTCAGAAATGTTACAATGAACAACAACCCTCAAAGTCTAATTTCTTCACATCAAGCATAGAGATACTACACCGTCCAGCATATGTCCAATCTATAATATGCACCTAGGCAGCTTCCACGCATGCAGTAATGTGAGTTATGATCTATACCTGTGCTCCCATATTAATGACAGGGGAAAATCTCCTTTCCCAGCGGAGGTACAGACAAGGCAGGTGACAGGCAATCATTAGAACCCTTCAGAGAACCTTCCTGTGTCCTCTCACATTTAACCAAAAATAAGCTTCCTTAATATACACATTTTTCCCATTCAGTACAATGGCAAGCACTCTGATTGGCCACTTTATTAGCCCCTTGATCTTCTGGGTGACAGATAATGCCTTTTGGGCTTGGACAGCTGAAGTAAAGTTATCTAGATATTTCCTAAACTGCATTCTTTTACTATTAATTAGATAAACAAGTTACCCTTTGAAGAATGCTCTTTACCATACTTAATACCTCTGTTGGCCAACTCCTTTCAAGTCTGACTGAGCAATCTGCATTTTATCACCCTTGCAAATTACCTACTTTGAAATGTAACAAGTCGACCCCTGAGTGTTAATAACTTGAGAATACACCACATTATATATATATATATATATATATATATATATATTTACAATATTCCTACAGTCCTCTGCTCTTTTACTTGGCCCTAATCAATGCTCCACTCCTGCTAACACCACCAAAATACCTTGGCCAGGGGTGGGGGGAGCTTTCCCGGCGATCACACAAGAAAAATACATACCAACTGTGATAAACAATAACCAGGTTGTATTAGTAGCAATAAAATGGTAAAACAATGCAACAGTTAAAAGGTTAAACAATAAACACAGTGACAATACAGTAAAGTCAAATACCCTTTAGAGTGTGGCCACCTATGTCCTGCAGGAACAAAGGCATAAACAATAGCCCTCCTATAGGGAGATCACTCCCCAAGTGACACTCATATGGACAGTAAGGTATCGAACTGGCTAGCTCACTTGTATACCCTCAGTCAAGAAAGTGTAGATTTAAGTCTGAAGAAAATCTGTTCCTGCACCTCACAAATCCCCCCTTACTCTCTCTTACCACAACCTTATTACCCACTCTGTCTCCTCGTCCTCAAACGCCTACCCCTCCAAATGCCAAACTACTTCCAGCCGAAACCTCCGCAACCTGAACCCTGCCCCCTCCACTCTGCAGCTGATCAATTTTATGACAGCATCCTTCTCCTGTCCTGCCCCGACCTGGCCACGACTGCCTATAACAACTCGCTGTCAACCGTTCTTGACTCGCTAGCGCCTTTAACCACACGAGACATCAGACCCCGACCGCTCAAGCCCTGTCAGACTGATCATACCAAAACTCGCAAACAACTCAGTCGTGCGCTGGAGTGACTATGGCGCAAAACCAGATCCCAACTAGCGTTCACCCGCTATAAATCCGCCTTCCACACCTACCCCTCCTCCCTCCACGCTGCCAAACAAGCCTACTTTCTGACCCTTATCAATACCCTCTCCTCCAATCCTCGCAGGCTCTTCTCTACCTTCAACTCACTACTCTCTCCGCCCCCACCTCCACCCAGCACCTCACTCACCGCCCTCGAGATTGCCAATCACTTCAAAAACAAGATTGATACAATTCGCAGGGATATCGCCACTGCCCAGACCTCCTTCCCACCCATCTCCTCTCACACAGCAAGCCCCTCAACACCCCTCTCCCTTGGCCTCACCACTGTTCAGACCTCCACCCCACCTAGCATCCCTCACACTGAAGCCCCCTCAACACTCCACTCCTTCTACCTTACTACCACCAAGGAGGTCACTAAGGTCTTCTCTGAAGCCCGCCACACCACCTGCCCCCTCGACCCTGTCCCCTCACATCTCCCACGACCTCCCTCCTCCTCCATCCTACGCTCCCTCACCCACATCTTTAATTTCTCCCTCTCTTCTGGCGCATTCCCCTCCCATCTGAAGCACGCGCACATCACTCCCATACTTAAAAAGCCCTCCCTGGACTCCACTGACCCGAACAACCTTAGACCCATCTCCCTGCTGCCATTTACATCCAAACTCCTTGAGCGCTTAGTCTACAATCGACTAAGCTCCCACCTCAATGACAACAACCTCCTCGACCCCCTACAGTACGGCTTCTGTCCCCTACATTCCACCGAACTGCCTTACTTAAACTCACAAACGACCTGCTAACCGCCAAAGCTAATGGCCACTATCCAGTGCTCCTATTTCTCAACCTCTCCATGGCTTTCAACACAGTCGACCACCCCCTCCTCCTCAACAAACTACACTCCCTCGGCCTCATAGACTCTGATCTCTCCTGGCTCTCGTCCTACCTATCACAACGCTCCTTCAGCGTTACCTATAACACTGCCACCTCCCCCTCACTCCCCCTCTCTGTCGGGGTCCTTCAAGGCACTGTCCTTGGGCCCCTTCTCTTCTCTATCTACACCTCCTCCCTTGGCCAACTGATTCACTCTCATGGCTTCAACTACCACCTCTATGCTGACGACACGCAAATCTATCTTTCGACCCCTCGCCTCACCCCTTCAGTCTGCACGAATCACTAGCCTGCTGAACATATCAGATTGGATGTTGCTCCACTTCCTCAAACTGAACCTCTCCAAAACCGAGCTCCTAGTTTTCACCCCAGCCCATGCCCCCCCCCCCACTGACTTCTCCATCACGTCCAACAATGCCACCATCAGGCCCACCCCGCAAGCCAGAGTACTTGGTGTAATTCTTAAATCCAATGTATCCTTCCTGCACCGAGTCCAATCGCTAACAAACTCATGCAGACTCCACCTCCGGAACATCGCCAAAATACGCCCATTCCTAACCCCAGAAACCATTAAACAACTCATCCACTCCCTCATCATATCATGACTCGATTACTGCAACTCCCTCCTCACTAGCTTCCTTCACCACAGACTATCCCTGCTTCAGTCGATCCTGAATACGGCAGGCGGACTCATCCACCTTACCAACCGCTCCGCTTCCGCCACCCCCTCTGCCAATCCCTCCACTGGCTTCCAATTGCCCAATGGATCAAATTCAAAATGCTTACACTGACGTACAAAGGTGTCCACAATACCACCCCAAACTACATCACCGACCTAATATCCAAATACCACCCAAAACGCACTCTCTGCTCCTCACAAGACCTCCTTCTCTCTAGTTCCCTGGTCTCCTCCTCCCATGCCCACCTCCATGACTTCTCCAGGGCATCACCCATCCTCTGGAACTCCCTACCCCAATCTATCAGACTATCACCTACTCTCCTCCCTTTTAGGCGCACCCTGAAAACCCATCTCTTCAGGAAAGCCTACCCCGCCCCCTGCTAATTGCCAATCTCCTCCACTCTTTCTACCACTCCATCCCCCACAGCTTTTCCTCCTGTACCACTATCCCCCCCCCCTCCTAGATTGTATGCTCCAAGAAGCAGGGCCCTCGAACCCCTCGTGTAGCGCATTGTATTGTTATTGTACTATCTCATGTATTGTCTCCCATTGTAATCTACAGCGCTGAGCAACCTATTGGAGCTTTATAAATACTGTATAATAATAATAATAACAGTATTGCTTAATGGCTAGACCTTGAGTGTCTTAGGGTTTGTTCATCTGCTGGCTTAGTTGGGGCCCTTTTGTTGAAGTGTAATGCAAAGTGCTGTCTCTTTAAGATGTGGAAAGAACAGGATAGTTTCCTTCAAGAGGGAATGTTGTTGGCACAGTTCACTTTAAGATAAGAAGTTGTTAGCATAGGTCACTTTAAACTATAGAGTTGTGTGCAAGAGTCACTTCAAGATATAGAGTTGTAAGCAAGAGCCACCTTAAGGGGATTGGAATTGTTGCTGTGGTTCACTTTAAAAAGTGAGTTTGAACTTAAGCAGCAAAAGTACCCTCTTTAAATGGTCTAGGCCAAAGCTGATAGAGCTACAGGGAAAAGATTCTGCCCACCAGGGAGCAAAGGTATAACTCAGTTCAGCAACCTGTGGGCAGTGACCACAATGGAAGACAAGGAATGGCAGCTTGCAGCAATAAAGGGCAATGGTATATTTGTCTGAATGCTTAATACTGCCATCTTAATGATAAATAAAGTACTGCATTGCAGACAAGCCTAATTGGTGTATGGCAATGGCCCTTTCTCTCTACAGTATGTCTAAGTTCTACTATGGAGTAGTGGAGGCAAATAAAACCACTTAAGCTCCAGAAGATTTTACCCCCTTTATTACCAGGGCATTTGTTGCTATTTTTGCACTGTGTTACTTTACCTGGTAATTGTGCAGTAATGCAACACTGTACCCAGATTACATTTATATCATTTTTTTTCACAAAAATAGAACTTTCTTTTGGCGGTATTTGATTACCACTAGATTTTTTATTTTTTATTATACACTGCTCCAAAAAAATAAAGAAACCCTTTTTAATCAGAGTATAGCATCAAGTCAATTAAACTCCTGGGATATTGATCTGGTCAGTTAAGTAGCAGAGGGGGTTGTTAATCGGTTTCAGCTGCTTTGGTGTTCATGAAATTAACAACAGGTGCACTAGATGGGCAACAATGAGATGACCCCCAAAACAGGAATGGTTTTACAGGTGGAGGCCACTGACATTGTTTTCCCTACTCGTCTTTTCTGACTGTTTTTCACTAGTTTTCCATTTGACTAGTGTCAGTGTCACTACTGGTAGCATGAGGTGATACCTGGACCCGTTTGAGGTTGCACAGGCAATCCAACTCCTCCAGGATGGCACATCAATACGTGTCATTGCCAAAAGGTTTGCTGCGTCTCCCAGCACAGTCTCAAGAACATGGATGAGATTCCAGGAGACAGGCTGTTACTCTAGAAGATCTGGACAGGGCCTTAGAAGGTCCTTAATCCATCAGCAGGAGCAGTATCTGCTCCTTTGTGCAAGGAGCAACATGATGAGCACTGCCAGAGCCCTACAAAATGATCTCCAGCAGGCTACTGGTGTGAATGTCTCTGACCAAACAATCAGAAACAGACTTCATTAAGGTGGCCTAAAAGCCCGACGTCCTCTAGTGGGCCATGTGCTCACTGCCCGGCACCATAGGGCTCGATTGACATTTGCCATTGAACTCCAGAATTGGCAGGTCCACCACTGGCGCCATCTGTGATTTTCACAGATAAGAGCAGGTTCACCCTGAGGACATATGACAGACGTGAAAGGGTCTGGAGAAGCCATGGGAAACATTATGCTGCCTGTAAAATCGTTTAGCATAACTGTTTTGGTGGTGGGTCAGTGATGGTCTGGGGAGGCATATGCATGGAGGGACACACAGACCTCTATAGGCTAGACAATGGCACCATGACTGCCATTAGGTATCGGGATGAAATCCTTGGACCCATTATCAGACCTTACGCTGGTACAATGTGTCCTGGGCTCCTCCTGGTACATGACAATGCCGGGCCTCATGTAGGGAGAGTATGCAGGCAGTTCCTGGAGGATGAAGGAATTGATACCATTGAATGGCCCCCACGCTTGCCTGACTTAATTCCAATCGAACACCTCTGGGATATCATGTTTCGGTCCATCCAATGCCACCAGGTTGGAACTCAGACTGTCCAGGAGCTCAGTGATGCCCTTGTCCAGATCTGGGAGAAAATTCTCCAGGACACCACCTATTGTCTGATTAGGACATTGTCAGGCATGCATACAAGCACGTGGGGGCCATGCAAACTACTGAGTACAATTTTGAGTTGCTACAATGACATTTCATCAAAATGGACTCGCCTGCTGCATCATTTTTTCAATTTGATTTTCGGGGTGTCTTTGAATTTAGTCCTCTGAAGGGTGATAATTTTCATTTCCATCAAACGATGGGGGATCCTTACATTCCTAACACAATACCCAATCCATATCAGTATAGATATCTAGCATGATATTTTTCCCCATTGAGATCTGATATGTTTTCCTTTAATATTTTTGAGCAGTGTGTAAATGAAAAAAGACCAAAAAGTTTGAAAAAAATATTTTCTATTTTCTGTAATAAAACATATCCATTAAAAAAAATCAGAAAATCTAATTTCTTCATAAATTTAGGTCAAAATGTATTCTGCTACATGTCTTTTGTAAAAAAAAAAACCCAACAAGTGTATATTAATTGATTTGCATGAATGTTATAGTCTCTGCATATGATGGTATATATACTGGAATTCTTATTTATTTATTAATTTATACTAGTAATGGCGGTGATCAGCGACTTAAAGTAGGACTGTGATGGACAATTTGACACTAACTGACAGAGTGGGAACTGACTAAATGACACTGACATTTCCAGTGACCCTAATACAGTGACCAGTGCTGATACTATACACTGTCACTGTACTAATGACACTGGCTCGAAAAGGAATTAACAGGGGCAATCAAAGGGTCAACTGTGCACCTAACAATGTGTAATGGGTGCTTCTTTTACTAAGTAATGTGCTTTTCAGGGAGAAAAAAAATAGCACAGGGCAGACAGCAGCAATGTAGTTGTTAGTAAACACAGGACCAGGGGCGGACTGACCATTGGGAAACTCGGGCACTGTCCAAGGGCCCGGGGTCAGTGGGGGCCCCATGAGATGCCCCTGGTACCTTTTTCATAGGCTTTTTTGAGTTTGGGCAAGGACACAGGGGCCCCATGATCCTCTATTGCCCGGGGGCCCCATGAGTTGTCAGTCCACCCCTGCACAGGACGCTATACTGTCATTCGCTAAACTGATCTCTGGTCAGGACCTGTTGGCTGACTTGTGCCATAGTGAATGACAGCACAGGTGTGGCGGTGGGCGCGCGAGCACGCCCCCTACCTGGAAATGCTTGATCATGTACATGGCCGTGATCCAGCACAGCAGGGCTGCCCTGTCACAGTAAAACTGCAAGTGGGCAGTCCATAAGTGGTTAAAGACAAATTCAAGTACTTCCATCTATAATACACTTTTTATATAACTGAATTATTGTCACTATTATTAGTATTTTTTTGTATTTCCCTCAAATTCCATTATTTCAATGTTTACATGGCATCTCAGAGGACAGATTTGGAGCAAATATTTCTGATACGTCTGGTTCTGCCCCACTATCTTAGTTTGCTCCTTGTATCATTTTCAAGAAGCTGCTTGTCTGATCTTCAGTATTACTGTTAACTCTGCAGGAAACTTCGCTCCTGCTGAGCCTAAAGGTTTTGGATGAGTTTTCAAATATAATTTTTGTTTCTAAATTGCTAGAATAAAATACTCGAGGATTGAGAGAAGCACTATTTAATAAGTTCACTCTGGGAGAAGAGCTTTACGTTTTCATTTTTTTTTTCCCAAGCAAATAAAAAATACATTTGCCAAAGTCATCACTTCGCTGCAAGACGGTTTGCAGTCTGTAGAACATGTGTTTGTGAATACAGTCCAAGACATGTAACCTGCCAAGCTGTTAAATAGGATCTTTAGAGTAGCTAAGATATTTCTACATGCCAGACAAAAAAAAAGTCATCCTTGAACTCATTAATGTAATTTTGTTCTTGGTATGGGTGTCTGATTATTTATTTCATTTCTTTTTACAGGAGAACACAATAACCCTAGAGACTGAGATAATAAGGGAAAATTGGGCACTAAGTATAATGTTCATTGTGCCAGCATACCTATTACTGCTCATTCCAATAAGCAACTGCAATGCTCATTGTCCCCAGTTGATTTTGTTCAGATTTGCCAGTCTACCAGTTCCAAATGAACACATAAATATGGTAAAAATCTTACAAAATGTCACCATAACTTTTTTTATCTCTTTTGTAAAATCCTTTTTAGTAGTTTGAGTGGGACCGCAGCTGGGTCGTTTTTTTTAGCATTTGATAAAGTCGGGGAAGAGTTTAAACAGCTTTTTTGTATTATTGTGCCTATGTGCTGATTTGGAGATATCTTCCCAATAAGGATACAAATACCAGTGATAACCTGATAGGTTATAAGAACTCCTCTCTCAATTTCGAATGCTTCTGGAATTCCATTTTAAAAAGACTCTTTTGTGTTAAAAATGTTATCTAACATTCAAAAAAGTTAATATATTGCAGATGACCAATCCTTAGATGTGGTGGCTGTGTTAGATTTCTTTTATCCTTTATTTTCCCTGGTGATCTGAGCAGTAACAAAACATCCTGTCTTGGGGCCACTACACTCTCTCATCCATTCCATCTATAGAGAAGCAACAAATTCAGAATCAGCAGTTGTGTGTGTCCATAGACACACAGAGCACAACTTAGGCTCACCCCCTACCCCTCCTCACTGGCTGTGACTTACAGCAGTGGAAGCCAATGAGGAGGAAGAGAGCCCAGAAAGTCGTGGCAGTCGTGCACAATGCTGGATTGAGATTGGGCTCAGGTAAGTATAAGGGTGAGGGGATGCTGCATGCAGATGTTTTTTTGCCTTAATGCATACATTTTATTAAGGTAAAAAAAAAAGTTCTGCCTTCAGAACAACTATAAAGCTTAATTCCAATAACACGATACAGTAACGGAACTGCCTTTCTGTAATAAAGTCCACTTATAGAGCCTCTGGAAGGTGGTGCAGCTTCTTATAAATAAGGCCCTCACATTATATAAGCACACTTATGCTAATAGACGGGTACCCCTTAAATGTGATAAGGTCTGGGGTGGCTGGGTTGCATCTCTCTCTGCAATTCTGAAGAAAATGGGTTGTTCCAGATATTGTTCAGAAGAACAGCGTATCTTGATTAAAAAGTTGATTGGAGAGGGAAAAACATATAACGAAGTGCAGAAAATGATAGGCTGCTCAGCTAAAATGATCGCAAATGCTTTAAAATGGCAACCAAAACCTGAAAGACGTGGAAGAAAGCAAAAAACTACCATTCAAATGGATAGAAGAATAGCCAAAATGGCGCGGACTCAGCCAACAATCAGCTCCAGGAAGATCAAAGAAGGTGTGACGTTCCCTGTGAGGACTGTTACAATTAGAAGACGCCTATGTGAAGCCAAGCTATCTGCAAGAAGTCCCACTGCTGAAAAAAAGACGTGCTGAAGAGGTTACAATTTGCCAAAGAGCACATTGACTGACCTAAAGAGAAATGGCGCAACATTTTGTGGACTGATGAAAGTAAGATTGTTCTTTTTGGGTCTAGTGGCCAGAGACAGTTTGTCAGACGACCCCCAAACACTGAATTCAAGCCACAGTACACTGTGAAGACAGTGAAGCATGGTGGTGCAAGCATCATGATATGGGGATGTTTCTCATACTACGGTGTTGGGACTATTTATCGCATACCAGGGATCATGGATCAGTTTGAATACATCAGAATACGTGCAACATCTTGGTTCCAGACCAACAAGATTGACGTTATGGAGTGGCCAGCCCAATCCCCGGATCTTAATCCAATAGAAAACTTGTGGGGGGACATCAAAAATGCAGTTTCTGAGGCAAAACCAAGAAATAGAGAAGAACTGTGGAATGTAGTCCAATCATCCTGGGCTAGAATACCTGATCACAGGGGCCAGAAGTTGGGTGACTCCATGCAACACAGATGTACAGCAGTTCTCAGAAACAGTGCTTATACAACTAAATATTCATTAAGTGATTCAAAGGAAAGCAAAATCTTCAAACATTTTTCAGTTTATATAGTGAATGTTTGAGTTTGTAAAGAAGAATACAAACACTGCTATTTTTTTAACAGTCTAATATTCACTTTTCTTCAATTTTTTAGAGGAACAACACAAATTTGATATATTTTTCTTCATGTTTTGATTTAGAATAGAATGTGTAGTGTTCCCAATGCATTTGTGTGTATGGAATTAAAAGCTATGAGAAGGATTTTGAGCTTTATTCACTTTTTTCAACACACTGCTATTATTTTGAACACAACTGTATACTGTATTCCAAATTATTATGCAAATTCTATTTAAGTGTCACAAAGATTAAATATTTTGTTTTTCAGTTTAGCTCATGGATGGCATTGTGTGTCAGGGCTCTTTTGATCACTGAAAACAATCTCGGACACCTGAGATAATTAGATTGGCTGGAGAGCCCAATTTAAGGAAAAACTAATAAAGGAGGGTGCTCCACATTATTAAGCAGAGCACCATTTTCAAGCAATATGGGGAAGAAAAAGGATCTCTCTGCTGCAGAAAAGAGTGAAATAGTTCAATGCCTTGGACGAGGTATGAAAACATTAGATATTTCACAAAAACTTAAGCGTGATCATCGCACTATTAAGAGATTTGTGGCTGATTCAGAGCACAGATGGGTTCGTGCAGATAAAGGCACATTGAGGAAGATTTCTGCCAGATCCATGCATCGGATCAAGAGAGCAGCTGCTAAAATACCATTACATAGCAGCAAACAGATATTTGAAGCTGCTGCTGCCTCTGCAGTCCCACGGACATCAAGGTGTAGAGTCCTCCAGAGTCTTGCAACTGTGCATAAACCTTCTATTCGGCCACCACTAACCAATGCTCACAAGCAGAAACGGCTGCATTGGGCAGAAAAATACATGAAGACTAATTATCAAACAGTCCTGTTCACTGATGAGTGCCGTGCAACCCTGGATGGTCCAGATGGATGGAATAGTGGATGGTTGGTGGACGGCCACCCTGTTCCAACAAGGCTGCAATGTCAGCAAGGCGGTGGTGGAGTCATGTTTTGGGCCGGAATCATGGCAACACAGATGGTCGGGCCCCTTTAGAGCCCCCGAAGGTGTAAAGATGACCTCTGCAAAGTATGTGGAGTTTATGACTGAACACTTTCTTCCCTGGTACAGAAGGAAGAACTATGCATTCCATAATAAAATCATCTTCATGCATGACAATGCACCATCTCATGCTGCAAAGAATACCTCTGCATCAATGGCTGCTATGGGGATAAAAGGAGAGAAAGTCATGGTGTGGCCTCCATCCTCCCCTGACCTCAATCCTATTGAGAACCTTTGGAGCATCCTCAAGCAAATGATCTATGAGGGTGGGAGGAAGTTTACATCCAAACAGCAGCTCTGGGAGGCTATTCTGACATCTTGCAAACACATTCAAGCAGAAACTGTCCAAAAACTCACAAGTTCAATGGATGCAAGACTTGTGAAGCTGCTATCAAATAAGGGGTCCTATGTTAAAATGTAACGTGACCTGTTCAAATGTTTAAAAAGTTAAAATGTTAAATGTTTGATTGAAATAGCTTTTGATTTCAGTAAATATGCTGCAAACACAACAAATGACAATTTTCAGTTCTTTACAACCTATAAGGTGTTTTGAAACTTACTGTGCGGAATAATTTGGAACAGTGCATTGGAAGTGTTTTATGTTTAACAAAAATTCTGTTCTCATTAGGAGGTTTGTTCAATAAAATTTGATTTGTACTCTTAATAGTTGATAACATGAGAATTATGCTGACTGTTATTTACATCAATTATTTAGGTAAATGAGAAAAATATAATTTGCATAATAATTTGGAACATGGTGTATATTCCATCTATTTGAGGAAATTAACTGGTAAAAAGAGATCCAAACAATGATGTGCCAATAGGCTTTTAAAGTATAACTAAAGGCAAAGCTTTTTTTTTTAGTTTTCGATAGAGTGGAGAGGAATTAGAACCCGTCAGATTTTTTTGCAGTCTGTGCCCCTATTATGGAGATTCACCCTCTATACACTATATTGCCAATAGAATTGGGAGACCTGCCTTTATACACACATGAACTTTAATGGCATCCCAGTCTTAGTCCGTAGGGTTTAATATTGAGTTAGCGCACCCAATAACAGCTCCAACTCTTCGGGGAAGGCTGTCCACAAGGTTTAGGAGTGTGTCTATGGGAATGTTTGACCATTCTTCCAGATGCGCATTTGTGAGGTCAGGCACTGATATTGGATGAGAAGGCCTGGCTTGCAGTCTCCACTCTAATTCATTCCAAAGGTGTTCTATCTGGTTGTGGTCAGGACTCTGTGCAGGTCAGTCAAGTTCCTCCACCCCAAACTCGCTTATCCATGTCTTTATGGACCTTGCTTTGTGCACTGGTGCGCAGTCATGTTGGAACAGGAAGGGGCCATTCCCAAACTGTTCTCACAAAGTTGGGAGCATGAAATTGTGCAAAATGTCTTGGTATACTGATGCCTGAAGAGTTCCCTCATTGGAACTAAGGGGCCAAGCCCAACCCCTGAAAAACGACCGCACACCATAATCCCCCCTTCACCAAACTTTACACTTGGCACAATGCAGTCAGGCAAGTACCATTCTTTTGGCAATCGCCAAACCCAGACAAGTCCATTAGATTGCCAGACAGAGACCATTCTCCTGGCAACCTCCAAACCCATTGGATTGTGAGACAGAGAAATGTGATTCATCACTCCAGAGAACATGTCCCTACTGCTCTAGAGTCCAGTGGTGGCATGCTTTACACCACTGCATCCGATGATTTCATTGCACTTGGTGATGTAAGGCTTGGATGCAGCTGCTTGGCCATGGAAACCCATTCCAAGAAGCTCTCTACGCACTGTTGATCTGTTAATTTGAAGGCCACAAGTACTTTTTGAAGGTATGACCAGAAACAAACATGCAGCAAGGAGAATTAAGGTAAATTCAGAACTCCTCATATGCATACTTTTTCCCAGTTAGTGACTAAATAGACATTGAATTTTCACAGTATCCTATCTAAAGCCTATCTAAAGAGAAAAGGCTGATCAACTCCTTTTCAGCTTTTGGTTAAATTTGATACTATTGAGGTTTGTACACCAGACATTCGTTTGCAAACAGAGCAGCTAGGAATGAACAGGTATCTACCTACTATCAACTATCTACAGTATCTATCTTTGCAATGTACTATAATACAGATATTATTTAGTTCATTTTTAGACCCCTTTTACACAAGTGGACCAATGGGGTCCGCCTTTCCGCTTTTCAGGTGGACCCGATCAGTCCATTCATGGACTTCTACGGACTATTGTCCACTGACACCCGTCGGCATCTGATCGTGTACACCAAAAACAGATGGATGGAGATCTGTTCCCCATCCGTCCAGCAGATCGGATTGGACGGCAATTGGGTCCATTTCCATCTGACCATCTCATTGAAATCAGTGGGCAGTGCCTGTCATCCACCTTCTCAGCGGGGATCAGTAGAGAGATCCCCCACTGAGCAAGCAGATCATTCTGATGGATCAGCCCCGTCTGAAAGGAACCTTAGTCCTGAAAATAATAACAAAAGAAGGAACAGATTAAAAAAACACTATACATTTCATTTAAGAAGCTTCCTTATTTTTATTCATATATTTATTTTTTATTCCAGTTAATAATAAAAATGCAATTATATTTTCAAATTCAAAGACCACCTGCTATACATTTACTATGTTACAGTACAAATACAGTATAGTTAACAGATGTTATGTTTTTTTGTTTATCAAATATTATTTTAAAATATTCTGATTAATGTATTTTTATTACTCCTTTAGAAAACAGTAGTTAGACAATACTAAAGTAAAACTGTTGCAATAGGATAGTGTATAAGTTTATTTATTTCAATTGCAAATTTCAAAAAAAATGTTAAAATAAAATGTTATTGCAGTGAAGTCATTGTAATTACGTTCAGTATCCCCTACCTGAGAGATAACTCAGGACATCTGTGCTAGAATATGGAAGTGGGCAGTTCAACAAATGTTTCCAAAGCTTCTCTTTTGTACTTTTTATACAGTTCACATTCTTCCAGCATGTAAATATAGAGGACTGTTCATAATCTGCTCCATCAGCTGTTTTAGATGCCTGCGTACGTAAAATGTGCAGCCAAAACCCTACTACACACGATGAGAATATCGGAATGATAGTCCGTTTTTTGGGGGGCTTTTTTACATGCTAGTCTCATATCGAAAGTGAAGAGGTTACTAAAGTTACAAAAATTCTCGTACGACATAATACAACTTCAGAAGTGATATAATGTATTGTAATGTATTGTATTGTATTGTAATGTATTCTTTCATTTCTGAGCATGATTGGTCTTGCTCTTCCGATTTTTTTCAGATGAATGCTGTACCGATTAAATGAAAATCGTACAATCTGGTATCATAAGAAAATAAAAATGGATTTGTCCCTTCAAATAATTTTGGATAAAAGCTGTGTACTAGCGATCAGATTATCACACAATTGCTTTCTGTCTGATTTGCTGATCCTGTGTACTAGGCTTAATGTGTTACTAAACCTAGGACCCTGCATTCACTATATCTGTCCAGCTTGTAGGAGGAGTTTTCATACTGCACTTATTGTCCTATGAGGCTGCATAGCCCATGGCCCTCTGTCTGGACAGAGCTGATTGGTTCTGTACTGATCACATGCAGACTACCAGGAAAAAAAACTCACTAGCAATACACACCAAATTGAGCATGTGCAGCTTGCCCCCAATGCTCTGTTCTATCAGTAGATGAATTGAGGGCAGTAGAAGGAGAGGATCAGAGAAGACAGGATCAAACATTCTTTTTACACAATGTGAAGGAATTAACCCCTTAGGTTCCACAGTGAGTATAACAAGCATGCTTTACTGCATATACAGACTGATTTTACTGTTGTGGGTTTAGTAACACTTTGAGAAAACTAAACAGCAATGCTACTGATATACAAAGATTCATTTTATTTCACAGTAATCAACATGTTTCCTAGTCAACATCTTTATCGCTGCACGTGGTTTTGTCAACTGACATATACATAGAGCAACAACACATGACTAATAAATAAATAACAAGCTATATAGTGAGCGCTCAGAATGTGTAGCAGCTATTGCACTAAAGGTGACCATAATACCTCCATAAAAACATCAAAATTGAAAGAAGTGCAGTGCTTAAGATAAGTTCCATCAATAAATATATAAAAGTTCAACGAATAGCAATAGACCCTTATAAGGCAGGTATCTCAGTACTTCAAATGCTGGTATAAACAGCCCACCAAAATAGCAGAAATGCGCACTCACCGGAAGCGCATATTAACAGCGCATGTAGTAATAAATGATAGGTAGTGGGCTGCCTCTCTGATCATCAAGCCTTGGAGAGTAGTGAGAATCTGCCTGGTCCAGAGGTCCCCCTTAGGATGGACAGGTATTCTGCTTTGGAAAGGGCTCCCTTCTCTGGATACTGGATATCACAGGGATTTCCTGCACATGTAATAGCTCGCATAGGAGCTCATAGAACAGGTGCCCAATAGTGTAGTATTTCAGGAAAAATTTATTGAAGCATAAAACAAACATAGGGCAGTATGCATCATATATCAGTTACAAAAATTTTTTTTGCAATACTGACCCCTTTAAAGATGGCCGCCGAGCCTCCTCGTGGCTCCAGCGGCATAAAACGTCACGCTCTGTTCAGCTCCTCCTTCCTAAGGCCTTTCGTGCTAAAAGCACATCATCAGAGGGGAGACTGCCACAGGCAGGCCAAAAGTATCTTTGACATGTGGACTGTGACTGTTGTAGGACAGTGGTCTCCAAACTGCAGTTCATGGGCCAGATGTGGCCCTTTGCTTACCTTTATCTAGCCCTTGGGGCATCATTCCTCCCACAGACACCAACGATGGGACACTATTCCTCCCACTAAAACCAGAGATGAGGCATTGTTCACTCCCACTGATATCAGAGCATTTTCTACTCCTACTGGTAACAGTCTGGCCCCCATAAAGCTTGAAGGACAGTGTCAGGGATCTCCTCGATCCCCGCCGCGATGGTCCCGGCGCAAGCGCAGTGCACCGCCCTGTGCAGGGACACGGGCACTAGGTCCGGGCCGGCCGCGGCGTTCGAGTTCGCGCATGCGCAGTAGAAGCCGCGGCCGCCCGCTGGGCACCAATGGCAGCACAGGGCGGGATATTTAAATGGCCCTGAGCTGTCATTCAGTGCCTTCTGGTCTTCCCTGCATCCTGTATCCTGTGAACCTGTACCCTGTAAGTTTTGACCCGGATTGTACCTGACCTTGCTGCTTTCTCCTATTCTGACCCTTGCTTTGCCTGACCTCTCTCCTGAATGCCCCTTATTGGATTTGACCTGCTATTGCTGACGTGGCGTGTGACCCGACCATTCTATGCCCGCTGCCTTGTACCTTGCCGTCCTCTCTGTTACCGACCCGGCCCGTCTGACCTTGCTCATCCCATCCATCCATCCCTTGCAGTGGGGTCTTCTGACCTCCTCACATCAGACTCTTCCCCGTGGGAGCCCTTGGCGCATACCACTACCACTGACGGACGCACCCAGTAGCCACGACCTGGTCTCGGGGGGCTCCAAGTCCATCCCCACCATCAGGGGCCCTGGTGAACAAGCACCCTGGGACTTAGATTCCGTGCGTTGGGGACGCCTATTCAGTGGAGTGCTAGTGGTACTGCCAGGCGGTCCCTTACAGACAGTAATCTGGTCCTTGATTTAGAAAGTTTGGAGAAGGAAGATTTGGCATCCTCTTGTGGGGTAAGAACTGAGTCTCTTGAGACAGAACAGGGCAGTTATTTTTCACAGATTATTCACTAGTGAGTTTATAACCTGACTAGTTCATATTTGGCTGAGTTTTTACAAAATATAGATTGCTTTAAAGCCTAATAAATTCTAAATGAATAAGGACATAAAAACATAGAGATTAAATACATCCAGTATGTAAACTCACTCAATTCAAACTCATTTCAAACAGGGCCAGATCTGGTGAGGTGCCGGGGTGGGCTTTGCCCCCCTAGATTTTGATTGAGCCCCCCAGGTCTCTGAGAGTGAATCTACTGATACATGTGCCAGTATTGTGGGGGCAATTAATGTAAGAGCACTGTGATGGGGATAGCTGATGTAAAGGGGCACTCTGATGGGGTAACTGACCATATGTTAGGGGGCACTCTGATGGGGTGACTGACCATGTGTTAGGGGGCACTCTGATGGGGTAACTGACCGTGTGTTAGGGGGCACTCTGATGGGGTAACTGACCATATTTTAGGGTGCACTCTGATGGGGTAACTGACCATATGTTAGGGGGCACTCTGATGGGGTAACTGACCATGTGTTAGGGGGCACTCTGATGGGGTAACTGACCATATGTTAGGGGGCACTCTGATGGTAACAGTTGATGTAAGAGGCACTCTGATGGGAACCTTGATGCAGTGGGGGACTGATGGGAACCTTCATTTTGGAGGGGACTCTGAAGAGGACACCTGATATAAGGGGACACAGAGTCTGTTCAATCATTCAAATCTACTGATAGCCTAATACATATTAGTGTTTCCCAGGTCATGACAGACTGTCAGTGATTCACACACAGTGTTGGCATTGTGCCCCCTGACCTTTCTTTACTGCACCCCCAGATCAGATAGGCTAGATCTGGCCCGGTTTTCAAAGTTTGCCCCTTTGTGATCATACAACCCATAAAAATGGGTCAAGACATAGACACCAAAAAACAAAAAGCAATCACCTTATCTGGGATCCCATGACTTGTACTGCACACAATATAGACAAAATAATCTTGCCACGTTTGCATTTATTATACTTCAACATTCACAAAAAAAAATAATTAAATAGCAAAACCCTTCACCATTTCCTAACTGACAAAAACAACGTTGTCTTAGTCACGTCAAATCTTCTGAACATTACACTGATCATTCTGTATGGAAAGCACAGCCCCTAGCTAGCAATAGCCCAGCATTATAAATACATAAACCCAAGTATTATAGGGTTCCTCCCTTATATAAGAAATAATGATCCTAACAGTCCACCTGTCCAACACTTTGCTACCTTCCATAATGTATGCAGGACAAGATACAGTAGCTCCATTAAGGTGGTTACTTTTTAGTTCTTGGTGTCCATGCTTTGACCCATTTATGTAGTCATTTTAAAACCTAACTCCAGCTTACCTATCCATTTAAATATTTTGTTTAAGCAAAGCTCTCCAAATTAACTATTTTTTTTACTAATTGCTGTATAAACTGTATGCAGATCAAGGTATATGTGGCATCAGCTACATACAGTATACAGCGCTGTGTTCCAGCAGCAGTAAGGGGACTTCCCATGCCTGAACAAAATCGAGTCAGGTTGAGAGCTGTTCAGCCATTCACAGAAAGCCTTGTATTTTATCAATAAATACAAGGCTTCATCTGAATGGCTGAGATTATGATCATGATGTCATCCACCCACCTCTCCACCTGATCCATTCAGAGGCTGATAACAAATACAAGGCTTCTTGTGAATGGCTGAGCAGCATTGGAAGTCTCCATTCTGCTGAAAGTACACAGCACTGTAAACTGTATGTCGCTGATACTACATACAGGTTATACAGCACTGGTAACAGCTGCAGCACTTAGTAAAGGAAAAAGTTTATTTATTTATTTATAGACAGTTTATTTAGGACAACTTGGCCCAAACTATTTAAAGTGATAACAAAGTTGGAGTTAAGCTTTAAATTATACCTGATCTCCACCCCAGGGACCCATTTACAGTAAAGCATGCTAGTATGCATTTACATTGGGGATCGAAAGTTTGGGCACCCCAACTTAAAATTTGTATTAATGTGTATAAAGAAGCCAAGGAAAGATGGAAAAATCTCCAAAAGGCATCAAATTACAGATTAGACATTCTTATAATATGTCAACAAGCGTTAGATTTTATTTCCATCATTTACACTTTCAAAATAACAGAAAACAAAAAAATGGCGTCTGCAAAAGTTTGGGCACCCTGCAGAGTTAATATCTTGTACTGCCCCCTTTGGCAAGTATCACAGCTTATAGCCAGCCAAGAGTCTTTCAATTCTTGTTTGAGGTATCTTTGCCCATTCGTCCTTACAAAAGTCTTCCAGTTCTTTGAGATTTCTGGGCTGTCTGTCACACACTGCTCTTTTAAGGTCTATCCATAGATTTTCAATTATGTTGAGGTCAGGAGATTGTGAAGGCCATGGCAAAACCTTCAGTTTACGCCTCTTGATGTAATCCCCCGTGGATTTCGAGGTGTGTTTAGGATCATTATCCATTTGTAGAAGCCATCCTCTCTTTAACTTCAGCTTTTTCACAGATGGCATCAAGTTACCATCCAAAATTTGTAGAAATTTTATTGAATCCATTTTTCCTTCTACTCGTGAGATGTTCCCTGTGCCACTGGCTGCAACACAACCCCAAAGCATGATTGACCCAACCCCATGCTTAACAGTTGGACAGAGGTTCTTTTCATTAAATTCTGTGCCCCTTCTTCTCCAAACGTACCTTTGCCAAAAAGTTCAATTTTAACCTCATCGGTCCACAGAACTTGTTTCCAAAATGCATCAGGCTTGTCTATATGTTCATTTGCAAAGTTCAAACAATGTTTTTTGTGGTGAGGACGTAGAAGATGTTTTCTTCATGAAGACCATATTTGTACAAGTATCTCTATATAGTGGAATAGTGTACCACAACTCCAGTGTCTGCCAGATCTTTCTGGAGGATCGTGCAGTCAAACGTGGGTTTTGAATTGTTTTTCTCACAATCCTGCGAGCTGTTCTGTCTGATATTTTTCTTGGTCTTCCAGATGTTGCTTTAACTTCCACTGTTCCTGATGACTGCCATTTCTTAATTACATTCCGAACAGAGGATATTGACATCTGAAAATGCTTTGCTATCTTCTTATAGCCTTCTCCAGCTTTGTGAGCGTCAGCTATTTTCAGTTTCAGTTTTCTAGACAACTGCTTAGAAGAACCCATGGTGCTGATTGTTGGGGCAAGGTCAGATGAGTCTGGGCATTTAAAACCTTTGAGACTGACATCACCTGGTCTTCCCAGACGATGATTGAGAATAATCCATGACACTGGCAGGTCTCAGCTTTGCAAAGGGGGCAGTGCATGCTATAAATTCTGCAGGGTGCCCAAACGTTTGCAGATGCCATTTTTTTGTTTTCTGTTATTTTGAAAGTGTAAATGATGGAAATAAAATCTAACTTTTGTTGACATATTATAAGAATGTCTAATCTGTAATTTGATGCCTTTTGGAGATTTTTCCATCTTTCCTTGGCTTCTTTATGCACATTAATACAAATTTTTAGCTGGGGTGCCCAAACTTTCGATCCCCACTGTAATTGCATGCTTTGCTATGCATCACTGTCATGCATTGCAGTGCTGTACTTTTTTTTTTTTGCATTTTTTTCTAAACTCCAGAAGCTCCTTTCAACTATCCTGAAACCGTTCTTGTAAATTAAATTGGTCCCTCTTTAGCCTCATTATTTTAATTTGTTCAAAGAAAAAAAAAATGCAGACAGTAATGAAAAAGTAAAATAAAAAATGTGAAGCTTGACTCTACACAGAGACATGTAAATGGTTTAAGTAAATATCAGCTTTCAGCACAGCAGTGCTATTTGTAAGTTTAGCTCTCCTGCCACTTCCTTTTGTACCCTGAGGAATACTTCTATGCCAATACGCCCTTCTTACTTTCAGCTTTGGGTAAAATGTTGGATAAAATCTGTATAAAATTTTGCAACGAGCCTGGGAAGAATCTGGTTTCCCTGCAGCTTATTACCAGTTGTGCTTTAAAAGAAAAATCAATCCTTTCATGCGCAGACATATTAATATACCTCTGTTTATGTCCAAAATAACACTTTTTTAAATAAAAACAGCTCTGAAAATGTTTTAAAGCCTAACAAACTCATGCTACATTTAAAAATTTATGGTTGCAGGTGATGGAAATAACAGCTCTTCATAGGTGGAAACTATCCAGTGATATTGCATGCTTAATGGAACCCTCCTTCTCTTCTTTGATTTAGTAAACTATGTGTTCAAAGTCTGTATGTTCCAGGTGAACTCACTAATTTTAGAATATTTACAACCTTACTATGACTTCATTGTTGAATCTGCACAGCATATTTGTTGAAAAAATATCTCAGTGAGAATATAAATAACTTTTTATGTTCACTTGATTGCCAACATATGTGCAGTAAGCAAGGAAAAGCATCACAAACATATTAAAAGTTCAGTCCACCGCTGGAATGACATGGTTTCTTGACTCAATACCCTGGAAACCGCTCCTCTTATTTACTGTATGAGCGTCAGAGGGTAGGAATTGCAAGAAAATCTCACCAGGGGGTCAGAGGCTGGAGTAAAAACCTAAAAAATTACCTATTATTCATTCTATCCCAAACTAAATTAAAATGGCTAAATAATACAAGTACAGTAAGGGAGGACTAGGAAAAGAGGGGGCAGTGGAGGACTGGGAACCTACAGACGGAGGGGGAAAGCACAACCAACCATTCCTTATATTCCTTTCATGGAAGGAATTAATTTCTGTTGGCTAAATAAAGTGTGCCATGCTGTCTCATTGTTTAGTGGGCATTGTGAAAGTTGGTTATTCTTAACCACTTCCAGTCCGGACACTTTTACCCCCTTCCTGACCAAGGCAATTTTCAGCTTTCAGCGCTATCACACTTTGAATGACAATTGCGTGGTCATGCAACACTGTACCCATATGAATTTTTTACCATTTTTTTGAGACAGATAAAACTTTATTTTGGTGGTATTTATTCACCGCTGGGATTTTTTTTCTTTTTTTTGCTATGTAAATGAAAATGTCCAAAAATTTTCAAATAAAGTGTTTTTCCTATAAAATTTTGCAAATAAATAATATTTCATCATAAATCTTGGCCAAAATTTATTCCGTTATCTTTTTAGTAGAAAAAAAAATAAGCCAAATTAGTTTATAACCAAAAATTATAATTTTTAAACATTTTATTTTACATTTTGTTTTTTTACATACTGTCACCCTAGCAGTACAGTGTCACCATGGTGACACTGTACTACTTTTGGGGGGTGATGAAGATTTTTTTTTTTCCTTACACTGATTGCTTTTACACCCATATAGGATGTAAAAACAATCACTTCTCTTTCTCTCTGTCTGCATTCTTGCAGCCATTGAGAACTACTGTGTGAGCTGTGATTGGTCACAGCTTGTCACATGGTACAAGGCTGTTGTGAATAGCCTTGTACCATGTGACCTCTGTGATCATTCACAGATTTGACACGTAGTAAGCAATGATGTCAGAAGTGACATCTTGCTTACTACTTTTTGCATGTGATCACTGATTGGCCGATCATCGTACAGGACTGATTGGTCCCGTACGACGATCGGTGTTCCACTGTGTCCCACTGTGTATAAACGGCCACCCGACCCTGCACTGCCACCGTCCGGCAGTTTATATACAACGGCCGGTCGGGAAGTGGTTAAAGAGGAAAAAAACACACACACCTTTTCTCCCGCTGTCCTCCCTACCTGTTATGCTGGTTTGAATTCAAGTTGCATACTTGCTTACCCAGTGGATTCATTGTTGTTCTGCAGCAATACGCTTTTCTACTGTCTATGCTAATGCCCTGTGCTACCACCTTAAGCAGGCCATAGAAGGTTCAAATTTTGACCGATTCAGTAGGGATCAGCCAAGATTCGAACCATGTATGGGCAGGATGAATGTACGCAAGTTGATCGATTTTACATGGTATTATTGCTAGAGGCCATTATAGAGGCTAGCAGTAATCACTGTGTTCTCCTGGCTCCCCCTGCTGGGAGAACACAGTGGCTCTGCGGGATGGATTCCCTCATCAACACTGATTGTGTTGATGGGGGAATCAAGTGATTTTCTTTCCTACTGAAAATCGCTTAGTCTATGGTCGGCTTTGGTCCTCTTCAGCCAGCTGCTTCTTTCCTGTTCAGGCAGCTGGACTCCCAATGACATGGAAGCTCTGCCTTCCCCACCCCAACATTTTGTCAATGGGCTCATGCAGCCTCCTGGGATATGCAACTGGATCTCCCGGGAGGCTGCTGGGAAGGACATATTATTCTGGTACAGAAAGGAGATGGGGGTGATGCCACCAGAACAATATGAAAAACAAAACCTAGAACCCCCCCCCCCCCAAAAAAAAGATCATCATTGTCGGGGGCAAAGGCATAGAGACAAACTTAATTTACAAAGTGAAGTTCTGCTGTAATGTGGCACATGTTGCAGCTTTTTTTTTAGTCACTTAACATCATAACATAAGTTAGTTCTGGAAAATTTCTCTCTGCCATACTATAAGACCACAGATCTGAAAGGGGAGCAGTTCACTATATAATGCCCATTATGTGTCACCGACTGTAGGTTCCATTCTGCTTGATGTCTGAATAGTGAAGTATCCTACTAGCTCTGTCGTGGAGTGGTAAATGCTCCCCTGCCCTCCAGCCCAGTCCTCCCCTATGTGGGAATATTTAACCTCCCTGGCTGTATTCCCAAGTGTAGCTCGGGGTAAAATTTCTATACCAAGATCGGTAACCCCGAGCTACACTCGGGCTTACCATGCGGCGTTCTCCGGGGGTCCCTGCAGCACTTACCTTGTCCTTCACTCCCGCGATGTGTCCCCTGCAGCGTCCCCGGCCATCTCCTCCGGCCGATGCTTGCATCCGGCTTCCATGTTCCGGTCCCTGTGACGTCGGGACATACGGGCGCCGGAACCAGCGGGAAATTTGAAATTTAAAAAAAATGTCATTTTTGCTGTCATTGCTGTTTCAATGCATTTCACATATATTTTGTCCCTACTGCTTTGTCCTGTGCCCTGCCTGCATTTTTACTGTTCTTTCTGCCTGGAAACTGAGAAAAGTCCATGGCGTCCAAAAAGCGTCCCTTTACGTCAAAAGCGGTTTTAGAACAGCGATAGTAAATCAGAACCACTTGCAGAATTGAGTGATAATGATTTGTGGGGAAATTCGTCATCAGACACTGAAAACGATTTTGCGACTTTGCTCAGCGATGTGCGAATTTGCCTCTGTATTTCAAATTTCAGTGTTTTTGGTTTGATTATATTATTGAATTAAATTTATTATTATATTATTATTTTTTATGATTATTTATTAAATTATAATTTATGATTTTGTGTTTCAAGTTTTATCCTACCCGGGATGTTTACTAGACTCTTGTTCGGACAGATTTCAGTGAGTTATTCCTAAAAATTACAGCCTACAATAAAAAACTACATATTTCTATGCAAAAAAATGGTACCGCTTTCAGCACAAAAAAATCGGAAAGAATCATACCGCCGAGGAGGTTAACAAAGTGCATCATAGCTCTGAGCAAGCCTACATAACCTAGAAAAAACACAGTCGGCAGCAACAAGGGAAAAGATGATAGTACTCCAAAGGTAACAGTGAAGACAGATATTGCAGTGTACTGTATATTATGTCTACAATGTCAATACACAGTGCTTTAGGTGGAAAAGGTACAGGTATCACAGTTAACAAATGGCCCCTGACATTAGCAGAGGGGATATTCATCACTGGAAGTGATGTCACTGGAAACTGGAAGTTGACGGTAGGGGACCACAGATAAATTAAGAGACATCAGGAAATAGGAATTACGTCACCAGTGACCAAGACAACATGTTTTGTGCCGATTTCTCGGTTCAGCAACATTTTTCAACTGGGATGTCTTTTCCTGAAAGTTGGTGCCTTTCTAGAATAAATGACAAGAAGGCAGAAGTGCATGAGATTCTGAGTGAACCAGCTTTAGAAATTAAACCCCAGAAGAAGACCTATTAAACTTGGAGTTTCCAAGATCATTCAGGTGGATTTCCTACCTCGAGAAGTAGTTTCTTACGCAAAGGAGACACAGACGCCGATCACTACGCATCAGGCAGAATAGCCACATGAGGGATGATTTGAGCCATGACAGACAGCTGATTGAGCAGTGAGGGACAGCAGACCAGACCATATTCCTGAGGAGCTTTCAACGGTTCCTCTAAGAGTGTTATCTCTTAAATGCACTTAATGATTGCGCATCTGGTGAGTGCGCAGTCTTTATAGTTTTGGACACACCATCACTTACTGGATGATTATACCAGTTGTCGGAAATCCTTGAGATCTTCCATGTACCTTATATACTTGGATTAATTCACTTTGGACTTTATCACTATATATGCATGTGTGGTTATGAAGGAGTGACGCATATACTCTTTATGGAAATTATAATGTTTGCACTTTATTCATGCACTTCTTTGGTCACGCATAGTGACACATATGGATTGACACATTGAAGTTGCATGATTTGTTTATTTACACTTTATTATATATACATTGTATGCATTATTTCATATTTCCATTTATAGCGCTGCACCCTTCATTTATATTATAAATGACAAGAGCACACACTTTCATTATCCTCATGTATGGATTACACAGAACCTGTTACTTATTGACATTTATTTTGGTGAGTTCACATGAGTGCTTTATTTGTGTTCTATAAACCTTTTGAAGGGTGGCTGCATGACTTTACAGTGATACCATACAGAATCCAATGATGAAGAGAAAACCAGCACGCCAAGTAGATGTACTGATATCTTTTCTCAGAACCTACTTGGTGTGCTGGTTTCTCTTCATCACTAGGTCAAATGAATGACTGAACAGAATAACAAATCCTTTGGCATGCAAAACAGTAATTCTTTGGTAGGATGGAATTAAATTCTGTGAACTAAATACGCATATACTGTATGTGCAGTATTTCAAAATTATACTTAATTGCTTACCTGCAGTATAGGTTTTGTTATACATTATATATTGGTTTTTATGTGTTCTACGTGACACATAATACAAATTCTACAAACTGCCTTATACTGTCAAAGTACTTCTAAAACTAAATTCCTAAAACTGAAAGAATGCAAAGTGTTCTTTTTTTCTCAGCTTATCCATGCTTCATTTATATTGGAAGGTAGTTTCCAGGTTCTACATGCTCAATAACTTTGCTCATGAATATTGAGTGTCCCTGTATTAAACTGGTGCTCCATGCTTACTGATATCAGTCATGTATAAGAAGTATTCAGGATTTTTACGCTAGGCTTAACTAGAAGGTTTGTTGCCTTCTTTGTCTTTTCAATCCATAATCTCTAGACTGTGATGCTACATAACATGATTCAGCTTGTGCTCATATAATGAAACAATGTCCTGCTTTTTGATAACAACTCGAGACAGAAGGCACTCGGTGACAAAGTTAAAATGTGATTCATACAAACATTTTACAATATATATATATATATATATATATATATATATATATATATATATACACAGGTGAAACTCGAAAAAATTAGAATGTCATGCAAAAGTTCATTTATTTCAGTAATGCAACTTAAAAGGTGAAACTAATATATGAGATAGACTCATTACATGCAAAGCAAGATAGTTCAAGCCATGATTTGTCATAATTGTGATGATTATGGCTTACAGCTCATGAAAACCCCAAATCCACAATCTCAGAAAATTAGAATATTGTGAAAAGGTGGAATATTCTCGGCTCAAAGTGTCCCACTCTAATCAGCTAATTAAGCCATAACACCTGCAAAGGGTTCCTGAGCCATTAAATGGTCTCTCAGTCTGGTTCAGTAGGAATCACAATCATGGGAAAGATTGCTGACCTGACAGTTGTGCAGAAAACCATCATTGACACCCTCCATAAGGAGGGAAAGCCTCAAAAGGTAATTGGAAAAGAAGTTGGATCAAAGCACAATAATAGAAAGTTATGTGGAAGGGAAAAGTGTGGAAGAAAAAGGTGCACAAGCAGCAGGGATGACCGCAGCCTGGAGAGGATTGTCAGGAAAAGGCCATTCAAAAATGTTGGGGACTTTCACAAGGAGTGGACTGAGGCTGGAGTCAGTGCACCAAGAGCCACCACACACAGACGGATCCTGGACATGGGCTTCAAATGTCATATTCCTCTTGTCAAGCCACTCCTGAACAACAAACAACGTCAGAAGCGTCTTACCTGGGCTAAAGAAAAACAGACCTGGTCTGTTGCTCAGTGGTCCAAAGTCCTCTTTTCTGATGAGAGCAACTTTTGCATCTCATTTGGAAACCAAGGACCCAGAGTATGGAGGAATAATGGAGAGGCACACACTGCAAGACGCTTGAAGTCCAGTGTGAAGTTTCCACAGTCTGTTTTGATTTGGGGAGCCATGTCATCTGCTGGTGTTGGTCCACTGTGCTTCATTAAGTCCGGGGTCAACGCAGCCGTCTACCAGGAGATTTTGGAGCACTTCATGCTTCCTTCCGCAGACAAGCTTTATGGGGATGCTGACTTCATTTTCCAGCAGGACTATGGCACCTGCCCACACTGCCAAGAGCACCAAAACCTGGTTCAATGACCGTGGGATTACTGTGCTTGATTGGCCAGCAAACTCGCCTGACCTGAACCCCATAGAGAATCTATGGGGCATTGCCAAGAGAAAGATGAGAGACATGAGACCGAACAATGCAGAAGAGCTGAAGGCCGCTATTGATGCATCCTGGTCTTCCGTAACACCTCAGCAGTGCCACAGGCTGATAGCTTCCATGCCACGGCGCATTGAGGCAGTAATTGCTGCAAAAGGGGCCCAAACCAAGTACTGAGTACATATGCATGCTTATACTTTTCAGAGGTCCGATATTGTTCTATGTACAATCCTTGTTTTATTGATTGCATGGAATATTCTAATTTTCTGAGATTGTGGATTTGGGGTTTTCATGAGCTGTAAGCCATAATCATCACAATTATGACCAATCATGGCTTGAACTATCTTGCTTTGCATGTAATGAGTCTATCTCATATATTAGTTTCACCTTTTAAGTTGCATTACTGAAATAAATGAACCTTTGCACGATATTCTAATTTTTCGAGTTTCACCTGTATATGTATATATTTGGTATGTACACAGTATATCACCAGCTGCTTTATTAGTTACACCTGTTCAATTGCTGGGTAACACAAATTGCTAATCAGCCAATCACATGGCAGCAACTCAATGCATTTATGCATGTAGACATGGTGAAGATGACGTGCTGCAGTTCAAACCGAGCATCAGAATGGGGAACATAGAGGATTTAAAACTTTGGAACGTGGCATTGTTGTTGGTGCCAGATGGGCTGGTCTGAGTATTTAAAAAAATGCTGATCTACTGGGATTTTCACACAGACCATCTCTAGGGTTTACAGAGAATGGTCCAAAAAGAGAAAATATCCAGTGAATTGTGTGGACAAAAGTGTCTTGTTGATGTCAGACGTCAGAGGAGAATGGGCAGACTGGTTGCTGGGACATTCAGATGGTAGGGTCAGAATTTGGCATAAACAACATGAAAGCATGGATCCATCCTGCCTTGTATCAACGGTTCAGGTGTTGGTGGAGTAATGGTGTGGGGGATATTTTTTCTGCACTAGCAAGGTGTACTGAATAAAGTGGTCGGTGAGTGTATATATAATCGTTATGACCACTGAAAGGTAAAGTTAATAATATTGATTATCCTGTTACAATGGCAGCTGAATGTGGATGGGATATATTTAGCAACAAGTGAACAATATGTTCCTGAAGTTGATCTGTTCAAAACAGAAAAAATGGGCAAGCAAAAGGATTTGAGTGACTTTGACAAAGGCCAAATTGTAATGGCTAAAACTATGGGTCAGAGAATCTCCCAAACTAAAGCTCTTGTGAGATATTCCTGGTCTGCAGTGGTCAGGACTGACCAAAAGCAGTCCAAAGAAGGAAAACCAATGGCAGGGTCATGGGCAGCCAAGGCTCATTGATGCATGTGGATAATGTGTTCATGTGGATGGTCAGGTTTGTGTGTTTCACTTTCCTGGGGAAGGGATGGCATTGAGATGCCCTGAATAAATACAGCTGGATAAACCAAAAATTGCGTCTTTGTCTTCACATTTTGTTGCTTTGCAGCCTGAAATGAAGATGGTTATTTGAAAGGGGGTGATTCTTTTCTATACCCACTGTATATATATATAGTTTAAACAGCACATATCCAAGAAGATAATGGTGCATAACAATAAACAGTCCACCCAACAACAGAGGGCACCATTATTCTCTCAGGTATGTTCATCTGCAACCATTATTATTAGCAAGCCATTGTTCAACTTGTTACAATTTTGTCAATTTGAAGCAGCAGACACAGTGAAATTCATTCTCATTGCAACAAGAAGAGGAAGTTGGGTCTAAACCTATCTAATCATTAACCTGCTCCCACCCCAGGGGCGGACTGACCATTTGGAAACTCGGGCACCGCCCGAGGGCCCGGGGTCAGTAGGGGGCCCCATGAGATGCCCCTGGTACCTTTTTCATAGGCTTTTTTGAGTTTGGGCAAGGACACAGGAGCCCCATGATTCCCTATTGCCCAGGGGCCCCATGAGTTGTCAGTCCGCCCCTGTCCCACTCACATTCTAAGTCCTAACTAAATAGCTTGAAGAGGAAAGAGGTCTAAAATACCTAATCCCTGGGTGCTCCCTGGGTGATTGGCTCTCAGTGCCGGCTTCAGGGTAGAGGAGAGACAGTCAACAACAGTCCCATTGTATGTCTATGGGTGATGTCACCGGCCAGGCATTGAAGCTGTTACCAGAGATCTCTCCTCTATCCAAAGTCAACCTCTGGGGAGATCATGAGACCAGACCCAAGAACCCAGGAAAAGGTAAGTAAACACATCTTTCCTTTTCAGGCTAATATATATAGGACTTAGAATGAGGGTGGGGCAGGTTTAAGATTATAGTTAGACTAGACTAAAGAGTTTAGACTGGACTTCTATTTTAACCATTGGGGTCTTTCACACAAAAGGTAGCACCTATAAAGAACAGTCCTTATCTGTCTCTCTCTAGCTCCTACAGGACAAAGATATGGTAGATAGAGAGAAAACAGGTGGCGCGCACACACCTAGTGCATTATCCAAGGTTTATTGTAGGAATTAAATCATAAAAACATACTCACAGACGAAGCATGTATCTAAAAAGCATAGAAAAATGACAATGGCCACAACGGCGGGCAAGGTGTTCTCACTGTCAGTGCGGTCAAATGGCTGACGCGTTTCGGGGACGAATCCCTTTCCTCAGAGCTGATGACCAACCTCTGATGCTGATGCTTTTTAGATACATGCTTCGTCTGTGAGTATGTTTTTATGATTTAATTCCTACAATAAACCTTGGATAATGCACTAGGTGTGTGCGCCACCTGTTTTCTCTCTATCCAGTGGCTGATTTCCCCGTCTGAGTAGGGCTGCACCCCTGAAGCATTTCCTTTGGTTGTCGCTGTCCTGGTACCCTTGGCTTCCCTTTTGGCTGTGCATATCCTGAGGCGCTGGGGAGTACATACGCTATAAAGATATGGTAGAGTTTGAAGTGGGGCCCAAAGCCTGATTTACAGGATGTACTAGAGATCTGAGGCATACAGAAAATGATTTTCTGAAAAGTAATTGCAGGTTCTTTGAGAAGTGAAAATGTTCTTCTCCTTCGGTAAATTAGAGTCATTGGGTCTAATTTGTATATTGTTGTAAGAGAAAATCTGCCTCAGGTAAGCCATAAAACTGGAAAGTGGCAGATGAAGAGAAAAAGTATGAATCTAATTGGCTGAGAAGCATAAAACTCTTCTACCCTCAGCCTCACAAGCAAGGCCTACTTGGTAAATGAAGCTCATTGGGATTGTGAAAGACTGAATCATGCAGGAAAAATATTCAGAACAATTCCAGATAAATCTATCTGTAAAGTAAAAAAAAATCTTTTCAGAGAAATACGGTTCAGTAGGTTTGTAACTGACTACATTAGGAGTAACATAGAAAGATTTGTCAGATTTAAACATTTTCATCTTGTCATACTCACCTGAAAGAGCACATTTACTGCCTAGCACTTTATTGACATGTGTGGCATTTCTGAAAGGGCGCTGCCATGGGAAGGAATAAAAGTGTATCATCTGCTCTTTACATCTCATTAGCTCATTAAAATAATTGTCCTAATCTGATTGTTATCATGATTAATAGAGCAAGCGCTCAAGGAAATTAATGCTCAATGTGAAGCATAACTGAAAATGTCTTTGGCTTTTAGAGACGGGATAGGTGAGCCAGTATCTAATGAGGCTTAGGTAATTAAATGTAAAACCTCACAGGAGAAATTGAAATATGAGCCAAGGAACTGTGTGGCCACATTTTTCCAAGGAAGTAGTTACTCTGTTCTGTTTAGGTAAAAAAAAGTTAATAGTTCTGGTTGCATTACATCTATTAATATTATTTGTCTAAGTGCTGATCTTGGGGATGTGTTTTCGAGAGGATTAATGTAACTGTGCATCTGCATATTATATTGTAAAATTAGGTTCTATTGATTGGAGTTTGTATTGAATTGTAATAAAGATAATTGCTGTAAAAGTACTCATTGATTTTCCTTTCTTGCACAATTTAAATAAAACTAAATTGTTCAGTCATTCATATTTTACTGAAAGGGTAAATGTCCTGTTAATAAAAGACAATTTAGAAGTAACTTGGGGTGCTGATGACTGTGATAGAGAAGGGGAATTTTAGAGGAACTAAAGTAAAAAAAAATGCTTTGAAGTAGGTTGTTGTATGTCTCTTCTGCCAAAAAACTCTTTCCCCTTTCTCCTTGCAATTTTCTTGGTGTACAACTCCTGCTGCACATACGTAGTGTAATGTACACTCATGGCCCACCCTTGGCATCTGGAAGAGGATAGTTACATAGATGGACACCAGTCCATCTAGTTCAACCTATGTTGGTGTGTGTATGTGTGTGCATATGTCAATACCATTTCCCATATCATTGGATATTCCGTTCCCTAAGATGCCCATCTAAGAGTTTTTGACAACTTACAGCTCTAACAGTAAAGAACCACTTCAATTTCATTGAGTGGCAATGTGCCTTCTTAAGCTACCTAAAACTAAAGAGTTTCCTTCCTATACTAGAATCACCATTGAGGTATTTGTATATCACTATCATATCTCCTCTTAGGAGTCTTTTCTCCAGAGAGAATGCGTTTAATGATTGTAGTTATTCCTTGTAACTGATGTCCTCCAGGCTCTTCTTAGCTTTGTCGCCCTTCTCTGGACTTTCTCCAGTTCCAGCATATCTTTTCTGAGGACCAGTGACCAGAACTGGATGGCATACTTAAGATGTGTCCAAACCAGAGTTTTGTATTATAGTTTTATCTTTTTTTAATGCGTGATAATATTCTGCTTGCTGCAGCTTGGCATTGCATGTCATTGCGGAGCCTGTGATCTACTTGGACCCTCAGATCTTACTCCATTCTGGAAACCCCCAATGGTTCTCCTCCAGAAAGTAACTTGTCGTCATATTTTTGGCCCCTAGGTGCATTACTTAATATTTCAACAATAAACTTAATTTGCCATGTAGTTGCCCATTCCTTTATTTTATCGAGGTCTTCTTGAAAAGTTTATATATCCTCTTGTGAAGTTAATGCCCTGCTAAGCTTTGTATCCTCAGCTAACACTGAGATTGAGCTATTTATGCTAAATTCTACATAATTTACAAATAAAATCAAATATAAGAGTGCGCTAAACAAATATATATATAATGTACATACATCAAATATGTGCAAATCCAAAAAATGCATGTGACAAATATAATGAACTTTGTGAATAATCCACCACCGAATCAATCAAATGCACTCACCAGAGCTAAGTGCTGATCAAATTATAGACCAGGCTTAGCGTTTTTTGCTCTGGGAGTGTAGACACCACCAAACTCCAGACTTTTGATGTAATGTACTGTAGTATAAGAATCCAGCTGATAGACACCCTTCTATATCATAGGCAGGAAATGAGGAGGAATACTCTGCAGCCATTCTTCCATGAGTGGACAATCACCACAGCTCCATATATATCGGGACCACATTCAATAACAAAGAAGAATATGATGGTGCAGCAAGTTTAACCAGCATCTATTTATTAAAGAGTAAAATTCACTCACAAGTGAGGTGTCCAGCTGCCACCGGCATTACACGCATAGGCAAAGAGGAAATCGCCATTCCGTCTGCTCAGCTAACATTTGGCAATAGCAGGGAACGTCCTGATGTCAGCATCCGATAGACCACGCCCTACGCGTTTCGTCACCGACGTCTTCATGGGGCGGTACGTTGGTGACGAAACACGTAGGGCGTGGTCTATCGGATGCTGACGTCAGGGTGCAGTTGTGTGGACGATAATGCCTTGTTGAGGTCAATATTGTGATGGACATTTTTACAATAACTGACACTTTGTGGGAACCAGTGACACTATTACATTTATCAGTGCTAAACATAAACACTGTTGAATTAATGACACTGACTGGGAAGGGGTTAAACATCTAGGGTGATCAAAGGGTTAATTTTGCATGCCTAGCCAGTGATTTTGTGTGCATTGTGTACTGTTTATACTAGGCAAACTGCTAGATTTTATTTTCTGAATAAAACCTAGCAGATCTCTGTTGCCATAACACATTCAGAGCTGTGTTATGTCAGTGTCCTAGGTGATCAATGGGTGTCGGCGCTCATCTATTGGTCAGCACCTGTTGATAGACTTCTACTGTGTCAAATCAGAGCAGAAGTGGTGCTCCAGCGGCAGACAGGCACCTCCCTGAAGTGGAAATGCAAAATGACATTTATAAGTGATTTTGCACAGAACGTCCACCCTGTAGCAGTAAATCTTCTATAGGGCGCAGGTCAAGTGGGTAATATCAACCAAGGGCACTGCAGGAGTTATGTTTATTAAATAAAATAAAAAAAAAACCTTTACAATCACTTTCAACCTTGACATTGATTTAATACTGTTGATCCAACAGAAGACAATCAAAATGAAGAAGCTGACAAATATACTTAAGAACGGCATTGAAAAAAAGAAATGTTTTTTACATTTTAGGCAAGGATTGGGTAGCCTACACATCAGCCTAGAGCTTCCAAATACTAAGGCATTTACCAGTTAAGGTGCTCTTTACTAAGGCTGCGGGTGCATTTACAAGGTAATCAAAACCCGCTTCTCTGTAATAGACTACTGTGAAATATGGCAGCAGTATATAAATCACGCTAATCCTTTTGCAGCATGATATGTTGCCATTACAAAGCACTGCAACTATTTTCATTTTATTCATCTTCCTTGAAATGCAATGGAAAATAGAAACACATACGGTAAACACTAGCCATGCAAATTGACTGCAATGTGCATATGTATGACATTTATTTAGTAGATAAATGGCAAAATGAATGAAAATGACAGACTGTGCTATAGTATTTTACTGCCTGGCGCGCACCTATCTGTACGTACATATCACACTTTTAGAGGTGTCAAACAAGTAATGTTGCCTTAACGGAATCTTGCCTAGTGAGTTAAATAAAGAACATTCCTGTCCTTATAGCTGATAGTTATCTGTGATTATCGTCTTGTCAGCTACAACCAAAGAACATTGACATTGATGGGTATTGGTTTATCATTACTGGGAAATTTTAGAGGGTGCGTTATTTCTTCTGTGCTTTTCTTACATTAAATGAGCAACTTGTACAGTTTTTAAGCAAACTAAAGAGAGTTTGGATGAGTGCTGCCAGGCAGCTATTCATTACAGATATAATAGGAAAAGAAGCCTTGCTTTCTTCCGTCATGTCACATATCTGTACATTGCCATCTTCGCTAGTTTTCTGATACCTGCTCACTTCTCAGACTTGACAATCACTCACAACAAGGTTCATTATGCTGCGTATTCATACTGAAATGGGCTGCTATTCACTTTGGGAAATTAAGGAAATCAGTCATCCATTGACACTGTACTAGGCCCACACATACACTGAAAAAACTACATTATTTCCAAAAGATGAATCTGAAATAGCAACTTATGAGAACTGACATTTACAGGTGCAGGTTTTCCAGGCAAAGGAGTGAGATAGATAGATAGATAGATAGATAGATAGATAGATAGATAGATAGATAAATAGAGATAGATAGATAGATAGATAGATAGATAGATAGATAAATAGAGATAGATAGATAGATAGATAGATAGATAGATAGATAGATGATAGATAGATAGATAGATAGATAGATAGATAGATAGATAGATAGATAGATAGATAAGCAATGCAATGATTAAAGCAGCCTAGGTCTCATGACCCATCAACATAAAGTACACTGTTTTTTAGGGCACTCACGGGAATGGGCAACACTCTGAGTTTATTTGAAATCTACCATTTCAATGGCCCATGAGAGCAGTGAGCTGCCCGGATTTCAAATACATTGTTTCACTGATTCCCCAGACAAGTCCTGTGAATTCCCAAAACAGGGTACCAGGGGCGGACTGACAACTGATGGGGACCCCGGGCAATAGGGGATCATGGGGCCCCTGTGTCCTTGCCCAAACTCCAAAAAGCCTATGAAAAAGGTACCAGGGGCATCTCATGGGGCCCCCTACTGACCCCGGACCCTTGGGCAGTGCCCAAGTTTCCAAATGGTCAGTCCGCCCCTGCAGGGTACACACAGTACAAACTATATATTTATATATTAACCAGTTGCCGACTCTCTCACAGTAAATAAACTGAGCAGGCGGAAGCTACAGGCTCAGCTACGTACCTGTACAATACTGAGCACCCCTTGGGTATGCAGTGGTACAATCCTGTGACAGTACCCTACTGTTGTGAGTGGTTGGGGTATCATGTGATTTCTATGACCAATCATAGCGATCACATGATTACAATGTAAACAAAACAGTCATGGATGGCTTCCGTTCATGACTGCTTGCTTACTGTTGTGAAGCGGTGTTTGGCCCACAGCTACCACATGGTACCTGACACCCTGTGATTAGCTGTAAAAAATCAAGTTGTCATGAATGTCTCGATCCCCTCATGTTTTGCATTGTATTGGTATTGTTCTGTCACATGTTCTGGTCCCCTCTGTAATGTACAGCGCTGAGCGAACTATTGGTGCTTTATAAATACTGTATAATAATAATAATAATGAATGGAAAGCCATTTAAAACTAAACTTAACTACAGCTTGGTTAACTATTGCTTATCATCACTGTTATAAGCAATAACAGTGTAACAAAAAATTCTTGATCACTCACCAGAGTAGTACAGTGATAACACTGAACTACTCTGGTGAAAGTATGTAAAAAAATAGGTAAAAACAAAAAAAAAATGTTTACAAATTATTATTAATTATTTTAACCACATGCCGCCCAGCCACCGCATATAAATGGTGGCAGGGCGGCGCTCGTAGGCAAAAGCACGTTTTAAAACGTGTGCCTACAAAACAGGCAGGGGGCGCGCGCGAGGCACGCGCCCGCCCTACCTGTTCCGCGGGTGTCAGCAGCGGGTCCCCGCCGCCGGGTCACGGCCGGTTTTTACCAGCCGTTTTCCCGCGATGAGCGGTGAACACTGAAACAGAGCAGGGCTGCATTGTTTACACACAGCCTGCTCTGTGAGAGTTTGCCGCCAAGCTGCAGAGGGAGAATACAGTTTCTCTCCCTCGATCAGCTCCCCCCTCCCTCCCCCCGTTCAGTACACACCCCCGCCCCTTAGTAAAACACTCCCCTCACACAGTGAACACTAAAAATGTTAACCCCTTCCTCCCCAGTGACATTAGTACAGTTTCAGTGTTTTTTTTTCACTGATCACTGTATTGGTGTCACTGGGGATGTCAGTGACCCCAAGTCAGCTCCCCCCCAGTGTCAAAATGTCCGCTTCAGTCCCGCCATAAGTCGCTGGTCGCCGTCATATGTCGCTGATTGCCGCTATATGTCGCTGATCGGCGCCATTATTAGTATAAATAAAAATTAAAAATCCTAGTATCTTTCCCGCCATTTGTACACGCTATAACTTTCACGTAAACCAATTAATTTACACGTATTGGTTTTTTTTTTAGCAAAGACATGGAGCAGAATGCATTTTGGCAGAAATTCATAACTAAATTTGATTTTTGCATTTTTTTTTTACTGGACATGTTTTATAGCAAAAAGTCCAAAATATTGTTTTTTTTTTCCTCAAAATTGTCAGCCTTTTTTTTTATAGCGCAGGAAAAAAGGATGTAAATTTCATTTATGTACCGTATTGCATGACCGCGCAATTGTCCGTTAAACTAGCGCAGCGCTGTATAGCAGAAAAATGGCGTAAATTGCAGTATTTATACCATAGTTTGTAGACGCTATAACTTTCATACAAAGCAATCAATATACACTTATTGGGATTTTTTTTACCAAAAACATGTAGCAGAATACATTTTGGCCTAAATTTATAACCAACTTTGAGTTTACTAAATATTTTTTATAGCTGAAAGTAAAATATATTGTTTTTCTTCAAAATTTTTGGCCTTTTTTTGTTTATAGCGTGAAAAATAAAAAGCGCACAGGTGATCAAATACCACCGAAAGAAAGCTCTATTTGTGTGAAAAAAAGGACGTAAATTTCGTTTGGGTGCAGCATTGCATGACTGCGCAATTATCAGTTGAATTAGTGCAGCGCCGAGTAGCAAAAAGAGGCCTGGTCATTAAGGGGGGTAAATCCTCAGGAGGGCAAGTGGTTAAGCATACTGTCACTAAGCATTACCCTGATCACATCCACACCAGTCATATGATGATGATATACTGCACTGGTAATAGTATGTAGAAGGAAAATTGTGGAAAAAGTTAATTGAAATGCATGCACCTTTTCTGAAATGCATCCACACGGAAACCACATGGTCCTTTTGATCATGTGTTTTCGTATTTAGTACGGTTCCCACACCTGCAATCGCGCTGTGGCATGAGATTCTTGGAGGTGCCATTCATAATGAATGGTACCCCCCCCCCCCCGTGCATCTCACATAAGAAGAGAAGGGTGCAGGAATCTCATTGGTGCAGCATGTGGGCAAGCATGTGAAGTGTGAAGAAATGTCTACGAAAAGAATGCAGACACTGTGGTTTTCTGCATTAGAACACTAACATTTACTCAAATGATCAAAATATGTACAGATCCTCTCATTCAGGAATCAATCTGAAAAGCACATGGTGAAAGAAACATATATATATATCAGAAGAGAGAAGGTATGAATCTGGAACAAAGTTTGTTAAAATTATTGTTATATAGGATTTAGTTTGTTCAGCGCTTTACAGCATGAGGGCAGACAGTACAATTATAATACAATTCAATGCAGGAGGAATGCTCCTTGGAGCTTACAATCTAAGAGGGAGGGTCAAGTGATACAGAAGGTAATAGCTGTGGGGGGATGAGCTGATGGAAAAGTGGAAATACAGTTAGGTGAAGGTGGAATAGGCTTTTCTGAAGAGAAGGGTTTTCAGGGATCGCCTAAAGTGGTAGTCGGACAGATTGGGGTAGGGAGTTCCATAGAATGAGAGAGGCTTGGGAAAAGTCCTGAATGGGAGCATGAGAGGAGGTGACAAGGGAGCTGGAGCAGGGGCGGACTGACCATTTGAGCACACGGGCACTGCCCGAGGGCCCGGGTTCAGTAGGGTGTACCATGAAATGCCTCTGGTACCTTTTTATAGGCTTTTTTGAGTGTGGGCAAGGACACAGAGGCCCCATGATCCCCTATTGCCCGGGGGCCCCATGAGTTGTCAGTCTGCCCCTGAGCTGGAGAGCAGGAGGTTTTGGGAGGAACAGAGTTCAAATGCACATTTGTATGACAATTTAAAAAATGTATTTGATATTCCTAGATTGTAAGCTCGAAAGAGCAGGGCTCTCGATCCCCTCATGTTTTGCATTGTATTGGTATTGTTCTGTCACATGTTCTGTCCCCCTTTGTAATGTACAGCGCTGAGCGAACTATTGGCGCTTTATAAATAATGTATAATAATAATAATATTATTAATTATTTATTTTACCTTTGTATTTCGAAGGGTGTTTTATTTTTGACCAGCAGCAGAGGACTAGAAGCTCCTCCCACCGTATCTCTCTGCAGATGGGCTGGGTAAGAGCTGGGTCACAGCTGTATATTGATTATGAAAAAAGATATTCAGATTTTTCTGTTTATTAAAATAAATACAGTGCCATCATCCGTATACAGAAAAAGAAGGAATAATGTAAATTAAACAATGTGTTGTTTAGTATCACTTTAAAAAAAAAAGCCAGTATCCTTTCTCTTGGCACAGAAAAGGTAACTTATTCATACTGTTACTGATGCCTGGCAGCTGCTATAGGTATATCTGCTAAGAATCTAATGAGATCCATATGTTGTATCTTTATCACATTTACTTCCTTTTCCGCTTACTTGTAGATTTTTTTTCCCCTCCATGAGTTTGTTTTTACACAGTGTTTTATTGAAATCCATTTTTTACTTTTATGGCTTTTGAAAACGTCTTTGGTATTTGCTTTGGGAGTCTGTTGGAAACACGGCACTTATAAAGAACCTTTAAATTATCTGTGCCCGGGATAACAATGTGTTATCATTTTCATAAAAGTTTGTTGCTGTTGAGTTTGATTTCTTACTTGTCTAATTTGTACCTGCTACATAATAAATTATCCACAAAAAGCACCGTGGTAAATCTTCCACAAATCTTGAAGTCTGTTTATTTCTTCCCATTGACACTCAGTGCCTTGTTTAATCAAACGAAAATGGTTCAGGAAACTGCTGACCTGTAAAGGGCCGTACACAGTATAGTGCTAAGTCCGACCCTTGTAATTACATCATTACGCTAAAGAGTGTGACTCTTTCTATATTGTTTGCTGACATCTAGGCTAAATGGCTTGGAATAATTGCAGCTCAATGCATTTTCAAGCTTTGGAGTTATCAAATGGAGGATGCAGTCTACATATAATATTTCAGTCTCTCCTACACTCACCGGCCACCTTATTAGGTACACCTGTTTAATTGCTTGGTAACACAAATTGCTAATCAGCCAATCACATGTCAGCAATTCGGTGCATTTAAGTGTCTAGACGTGGTGAGGACAAATTGCTGACCTTCAAACCGAGCATCATGGGGAAAAAAGGGAATTTAATTGACTTTGAACGTGGCCTGGTTGTTGGAGAAGATGGCCTGCTCTGAGTATTTAAAAAACTGCTGATCTACTGAGATTTTCACGCACAACCATCTCTAAAGTTTACAGAGAATGGTCCAAAAAAGAGAAAATATGTAGTGATTGGCAGTTGTGTGGACAATAATGCCTTCCTGAGGTCAGAGGAGAATGGGCAGACTGGTTGCTGTGCCATTCAGATGGTAGGGTCAGAATTTGGCATAAACGACATGAAAGCATGGATCCAAACAACATGAAAGCAGAGATCCATCCTGCCTTGGTTCAGGTTGGTAGTGGTGTAATGGTGTGGGGGATATTTTCTTGGCAATAGCAAGGTGTACCTAATAAAGTGTCCCATGACTGTAATTAGTGTTGCAAAAAAAAAAAAAACTTGCCTAAGGCCGGGATCACACTATTGTGGGTTGTTGCAGGTGCAGGAATTACAGTGATTCCAACAGCCATAGCCACCTGCAGTCAGAACATGTTGCTGCCATTCATCCTTAAAGTAAAACTCCATCGAAAAGGGGATATTCTGCTTTATTATTATTATTATACAGTATTTATAAAGCGCCAATGGTTCGCTCAGCACTGTACATTACAAAGGGGGACAGAACATGTGACAGAACAATACCAATACAATGCAAAACATGAGGGGGTTGAGGGCCCTGCTCTTTCGAGCTTACAATCTAGGAGGGAGGGGATAGTGGCACAGGAGGAGATAGCTGTGGGGGATGGAGTGGTAGGAAGAGTGGAGGAGGTCGGCAAGTTACAGGGGGTGGGGTAGGCTTCCCTGAAGAGATGGGTTTTAAAGGAGAGGAGAGTAAGTGATAATCTGATGGGTTGGGGCAGGGAGTTCCAGAGGATGGGTGACACCCTGGAGAAGTCCTGGAGGTGGGCATGGGAGGAGGAGACCAGGGAACTAGAGAGAAGAAGGTCTTGTGAGGAGCGGAGTGTGCGTGCTGGGCGGTACTTGGATATTAGGTCAGTGATGTAGTTCGGGGCAGTATGGTGGACAGCTTTGTACGTCAGTGTTAGGATTTTGAATTTGATCCGTTGCGCAATCGGAAGCCAGTGGAGGGATTGGCAGAGGGGGGTGGCGGAAACGGAGCGGTTGGAAAGGTGAATGAGTCTGGCAGCCGTATTCAGGATCGACTGAAGCGGGGATAGCCAGTGGCGAGGCAGGTCAGTGAGGAGGGAGTTGCAGTAGTCGAGTCGTGATATGATGAGGGAATGGATTAGCTGTTTAGTGGTTTCTGGGGTTAGGAACGTGCGTATTTTGGCTTTAAGGCCTCCTTCCCCACGCTTCTTTGACATTTGGCACTTTTTGGGGGGGGAAGGTGGGGGTTACCTGGTTTTGACAGGTACCCTCTGCCACTTCTGCTCAGATCTCCTAGGCAAGCTGAGCAGAAGTTCTCCTCCCCCCCCCCCACAGTTTTCTGGGACATGTTACAGGTCCCAGAAGCCTGTGGAACCAATTACAGAGCACAGAGTGGCTCGTGCATGGGCAGTCATCTGTGAAGCCACAAGCTGTCACAGCCAAGTGCCCACAGTTAAGATGCCGCGCAGAGAACCGAAGATGGTCCCTAGCACCCCCCAGGTGAGCACAGCTCTGGATCCTGGTACAGATAAGTGTCTTTTTTTTTTAAGCCAGCAGCTATAACTGACTTTTGATTTTCAGGAAACCAACTGGAGCTCCTCTTTAATGTCACTCCCATACACCTAAAAACTCACCTTGTTTGTGGAAGCGAGAAGCACCATGCAATTTCCCGGGCACCGCATTTTTTTAGAAAGATGTTGGAACCTTTTTCCTGCATGCAATACAGGCAGATCAGCCCATTCAAATGAATGAGCTGTCATGCCCACCCAAAAACGGGTCTCAAACCAGCAATAGTGTGAACCAGGCCTTAATGACACTATCATTAAAAAAGAAAATCAGAAACAGCTAAAAAGAAGACACTAAGTTTCAGTCCAGTGTGTTTTTAATCTGCATCAAAAATGCATGGACAGTGTTTAACATGGATTCCAATGGCCCTAGTTCACACCAGTGCAGTGCATTCTACTACAGTCAACAACAGTAGAACATGTTACCTTTTTCTGTATGGAAAGCATCTGGAAAATGCATCAAATACACATTGGAAAGTACATGTCCTTAATTGCCTTCAACTGAGATAAGGGAAAAAAAAGAATAGAAAAAACGCACTGGAACGCATCAAAAATGCAACAAAATTTTGCATGCAGAAACACGTCCGGAACACAGAGATTGTGATGTGAAGCCCTCAGAGCTTCCTTCATTCAAGAACACTATTTTACTGAAGTCTAGTGAAATGCTGAAACTTCAAGGAATGTCAATCTCCTGACCCCCCTGCAGCACTCAGTGGTTCTTCTCGGCAACATTCACATCATTAGAAGACACAGTAGCGATGTGGAGGTCAGCAGGAGGAACCAACTAGCACTTTGGAGCCAAGGAGATCAACATTCCTGGCAGTGCTGATTTCCCAGTGGACACCAACAGAATATCTCTCTGTAAAGAAGTGGCATTCAGATAGCAAAAGCAAAGGATAAGGACAGTATTTATTCTCTTCTTTTTTAGGTATAGCTGTTAACATTTTCACATCCATTGGACATACCCTCTCTGTTGGGGTCCCTCAAGGCACTGTCCTCGGGCCCCTTCTCTTCTCCATCTACACCTCCTCTCTTGGCCAACTCATACACTCTCACGGCTTCAACTACCACCTCTATGCCGAAGACACACAAATCTATCTCTCAACCCCCCACCTCACCCCCTCGGTCTCCGCCCAAATCACATACCTACTGAGCGACATATCGGACTGGATGTTGCTCCACTTCCTTAAACTGAACCTCTCCAAAACAGAGTTTCTTGTCTTCCCCCCCAGCCCGGACACCACCCCCCATTGACTTCTCCGTCACATCCAACAACGCCACCATCTAACCCGCCCCGCAGGACAGAGTACTTGGTGTCATTCTGGACTCCAACCTATCCTTCCAGCCCCAAGTCCAATCTTTAACAAACTCGTGCAGACTCCACCTCCGCAACATCGCCAAATGCCGCACGTTCCTAACCCCAGAAACCACTAAACAGCTCATCCACTCCCTCATCATATCACGACTTGACTACTGCAACTCCCTCCTCACTGGCCTGCCTCGCCGCTGGCTATCCCCGCTTCAGTCGATCCTGAATACGGCTGCCAGACTCATTCACCTTTCCAACCGCTCCATCTCCGCCACCCCCCTCTGCCAATCCCTCCACTGGCTTCCGATTGCGCAATGGATCAAATTCAAAATCCTAACACTGACGTGTGTGACATAACAATATGCATCACCCACCATTTCATTTTCAATGCCTCAACTTAAAAAAATATGTATATACACTCACCTGCCACTTTATTAGGTACACCTTGCTAGTATTGGGTTGGATCCCCTTTTCCCTTTAGAACTGAGTTAATTCTTCATGGCATAGTATCCACAAGGTGTTGGAAACATTCTTCAGAGATTTTGGTCCATATTGTCATGAGTTACTGTTGCTTTTCTATCATCTTGAACCAGTCTGCCCATTCTCCTCTGACCTCAACAAGCCATTTTGCGGCTCACTGGATATTTTCTCTTTTTTAGACCATTCTTTGTAAACCCTAGAGATGGTTGTGCGTTAAAATCCCAGTAGATCAGCAGTTTGTGAAATACTTACAGTAGTCTGACTGGTACCAACAACCATGCCACGTTCTAAATCACTTAAATCCCGTTTCTTCCCCATTCTGATGCTCGGTTTGCCAGCTGTCAACTTGTAGTTCTCAATGAACTACCAAGGCACTGTTGAGCACTCTGTGTTTTTTTTTAATTTTTGGGTATTTTTTCATTTATTTAGCAAAAAAAAAAAAAACTATTTTTGCTCAGTTTTTGTTATACAATTTTGCAAATAAATAATCTTTCTTCATAAATTTAGGCCAAAATTTATTCTGCTATATTTTTGGGGTAAAACTAACCCAAAACAGTGTCTATTATTTAGTCTGTGTGAAAGTTATAGAGTCTACAAACTATGGGATATATCTCTGAAAATTGATCAGTTGAGACTGATAACGCTGATATGGGGTGATATGGCAGCGATCAGGACACTGGTATGAGGTATGGCAGTGATCAGGACACTAGTGTGGTGGTGATCAGGATGCTGGTATGGAGTATGGCAGTGACCAGGATGCTGGTATGGAGTTTGGTGGTATTCAGGATGCTGGTATGCTGTACAGCGGTGATCAGGCTGCTGGTATGGTATACAGCGGTGATCAGGATGCTGGTATGACATATGGGGTGATCAGGAAATGGGTATGGGGTATGATGGTGATCAGGACACTGATATGGGGTATAGTGGTGATAAAAGCGCTGATATGGTGGAGATTGGGGCGCTGGTCTTTCATACGCATTGGTATGGGGTATGGCAGTGATCAGGGCAGTGGTATGGTGGTGACCAGGACATGGTATGGTGTATGGCAGTGTTATTGTGAGTACTGGAACAGGTGACAGGTGCTGGCTGAATTTTTTATTAGGACTACAATGGGGCAGTGATCAGAGACACAGGAGCTGGCTGGCACTCCAGTCTGTGAGTGTACATGCAGCTGGACAGGCTGCTGTGCACTCACAGGCTGCTGCATTGGTTCTCTCTGCTCTCACAGTGAAATCAGAGAGAACTGATCTTTACTTCCACTTTCTGTTGTTTACTATGTGATTGCTGTGATTGGACACAGCAATCACATGGTAAAGCACCATGTGATCACCCAGATACAGCAGATCACATTACCGCTGTACCCCCGGGTGACACACGCCAGACTCCTGGGTGTGCGCTCTGTGAGCCTTGCAAGAGTTGCTGATGCGGATTGATGTATAGTTACATTAGCACACATCAGCACTGCTTCCTGTCTGTCATTTATAGCCAATGGGTAGAGGAGAAGCAGTTAAAATTCTCAGTGGATTACTAATATCTCAGTTAACAGTGGGTGCACCACCATGAGTTAGCTGTATATCCATTTGGTAAATGGTTTAGTCAGGACTTTTACTTTCTAGATAGACCTTACATTTGCCATTTTGCCTATACATTATGCCCATTAGTTATGCTGTGCTAATTGGCCTTGCTAGCTTGTATTATTTATTGCTGTGACCTTGCTGTCGGTAATTATTTGCAGTGCCAAATATGAAATTACCTTTTTAGTGTTTTACGGGTCAGTCTCGTTTACCAGCCAATACTATGAGACCGGATAAATGTGGGACCAGATTGCAGCTGGAAGCCTCAGGCCCATGTGAGAAGATCAAGAACTGATTTGCGTGGTTTCTGATTGTGTGATCACAGGGAAAGTATTTACTTTGTTACTCTCCATTTACAGCATTGCATCTCCTCTCACTCTGCCAGAGAAGATCATTGTCTAAGATCTGGTCCTACTTTGGATATGTAGTGATACCCCCCCCCCCCCCGAAGGAGTCGCTGGATTTGGGGCCTCTATTTTTTGCTTCCAGATGGCTCAATATACAGTTTAGGGGTTTTGGTTTTTGGTGGTTATTTTAGGAATTATGAACTTGGATAGAGAATGGAGCTGCATGGAATATGTACAAACAGTTGACAACCTGCTAAGTCTCTGACCTCTGTAATTTCAAGATGCAAGCTTTATTGCACAGCAGTGGAAGTAGTAGTGCAAAGCAAAAAGGTATAGTATTTCCAGAAAAAGTTGCATGAAAGACACAGCACCTAGATGTATTGCATGGCACCTTGCTGCTCTAGTCCCAAGGTTGGGGAATTAGCAAGTTCTTGGCTGTCTTGCACTGCACTTGAGCTACGCTCTGTCCCAGACATGTGATGCATTACACTTCACTGTCCTCTCCTTCCCTTAGATGTGATGGCTAGCTTGTACTCATTCAGTCCCTTAAGAAACTTCCAGGATCCAGAATAGCTGCTGTCCTGGCTTCCGCTGGACAGACTGCTTCTGGCTTGACTGAGGGTCTGCAGCTAGGCTTAGTTGAGACCTAAGCTGGGTGAGTTCCAGGAGCGCTTCTATTCCTCCTCTCTCTTCTCTCCTCTCTGCCTTATGGGGCACAGCCCCCAGAGCCGGGGTCACCTCCAGACAACTGGACCCTGGACTATATTCCCAGACTGCCAGGCTTCAGAATATTTATGTGTTGTTTCCCCACCTTCTGGGCCCACCTCCCCAGGTTGGAGGAAGTCCTATGTATATACAGGCTGCAGCCCACTATGTTCTGGAAACATCCAAAGAGTTCCAGAAGTCAGGGAGAGATAGCAGAGCCATAGCCCCCTAAACACAATTAACCCTTGCTCCTTTGCCTACAGGGGAGCCAACTAAGTTTGCCTAACAACTAGCAAACTTGGAGGGTGCTACAGATAGTTTTGAATAAATAGCTACCTGTCTGAGATAGACAGACTGTGCTGTATCTACCCATCTACCCATACTTCAAAGACCCACCTTGATGTTCATGCTAGTTTAGTTGATAGATAAATACATGGTTGCACAATTTTTCCCAATGAAAAAGAAAACTTTCTTCTCTAAATTGAAAAAAAAAAATATTTTGCAGCTTACTACTCCATCTCAATACATCCTGTTTTCCACAAATGACCCACAAATTGAAAACATTGCCTGTTTTTTTTTATTAAGCAATGTATTGTCACCGTTATGCTAGCTATAAGCAGGCTGCAGTCTTACTGAGCACGGAATACAGAAATGCCTTGGATAGCCTTCAAACTATTTTGTTCTTATTCTGTTAGCTACAGAAATCTGTTCTGAAACGTTTTCTATTTTTCTGCTACATCATTACACATGTTAAAAAGAAACATGCCGAGATGACTTGAGAGTAAGCAGAGAAATGGGATAATTAATATGTGGAACAACCAAAATGAAAACAAATCATATGGCAATTAATACTATTAAAACTTGTTTATTTTATTAATATATGTAGACAGAAGATACACAGGATTTGCACCTATGGAGAGTGTGATGATCCAAAGTATTGTGTCTGAGTGGAGAAAACTGTGTTTACACATTCCCAGATCGGGCCTAAAGTTTGAAGGCTTCAAAGTGTCTTGGGTGGGACAAAGCCTTCAATCCTGTGTGAAGGTCTTCTTGGGGACCTGCAGGATATGAGTACACATTCAGTATAAGCTCAGGGCCCTTGTTTGGAGATGTATGTTCTCCAACCAGGAGAGGTGATCCACTTGAGAGAGAGAACTCCATGTGGGATAGATTCCTTACCTGTGAGACTGGGAAAGTTGAGATAGCTGAGCAAGTCTGCAGGCCTTGAGAGGCAACTTGTGAGTCCAGGGGCAATAAGAGTGTTATGATTTCATTTCTTTTCTTATAAAAAAGGACCAAAAAGCCTTTAACCACAGTTCAGATTGGCACTACTCATTAAAACACCACCACTGAGCTTAATCCCTCCAGATCACAATTTATATACATACTATACATTCTATGTATTCTCCTGAAGAAGTGAACTTTTGTTTCTGAAACATATCGAGATCTTCAACTTTTCCTCATTGGACATATGCTGTTTAACTTAATATTCACATTGTATGATTATACAATGAGAATATAGTTGACAACTTCTAGGCAGATGTAGGAATGGCCATTTAATGGTTACATGAGGTTTACAATATGTTTTATGATATATTTATTTTTTTAAGTATTAATAACATAAAATAGTTTTAACAGTATTGAGATTGTAATATATGATCCTTGTACCTGAAAAGTCCCAAATGATTAGTTTTCTTTTTGGCCGTTTACTATATTAGGGATGTGGTACATATAATAAGCATGTGGCATCCATGTTAAAGAAGAAATCTAAACATATGTGTTGCTTCATCACTGTCCAAGCTGGGGGCAGGGAGGTGAGCTACCTTTGTTGTTTAACTGGAATAGTGAAAATTAAAATCACTAACTTGGCTCTGTCCAGCTGGGTTGTGTAAAGTGCAGGACTGGGTGCACAGTGATACACCTTCATGTACTGTATTTATTGCAACTGCTGTATTTTGCTGTTTTCTTAGCTACAATGATGTACTTAGGAACAGGGGTGGACTGACCCCAACTCATGGGGTCCCCGGGCAATAGGGGATCATGGGGCCCCTGTGTCCTTGCCCAAACTCAAAAAAGCCTATGAAAAAGGTACCAGGGGTATCTCATGGGGCCACCTACTGACCCCGGGCTTGGGCAGTTCCCGAGTTTCCAAATAGTCAGTCCGCCCCTGCTTAGGGACTATTCTACACATTTTACAAAAACAGTGTATCATGTTTACTTGTGAAAGTCACATTAAAAATAACTGTAAATGAAAGTGGTTCTAAAGATTCAAGGTTTTTTACCCTAAGGTACTCTATGCATGAAGGTAAACAACATTTATCAAGCTGCCTCCCCGCTTATAATTACCTGAGCCCAATCTCGATCCAGCAGTGGCTCTCCTGGCTCCCTCTCTCCTCATTGGACAGAGAGGCAGCAGTGGCAGCCATTGGCTCCTGCTACTGTCAGTCACAGCCAGTGAGGAGGGAGTGGGGGATGGGGACAGGGCTGAGCCAGCTCTGTGTGGCAATGGACACACAGCGACAGCTCAGGAGCAAGCAAGTATGTATGAGTGAACTCATAGCAAGCACCTTGCTATGGGGGCAGTCTTCAGGGGGGAGGAGCTTGGAATGGTAGCGGTAGACCTGAGAAAAGGAGGATTGGGGCTGCTCTGTGCAAAAGTGTTTGTGTACAGAACATGTAAGTATAACATGTTTGTTCATTTAATTGTTTTTGTCATATGTTAGCATTGCAAATAACTAGGTTATAACTTGTACCTGAATTTGTTTTCTTATGGGTTTTATCTTTGATTATCATTTGATAGTTAATGTAACCCATGAACTTATTTTTATTTGGCCTAACAAAAATCAGGAAAAAAGAAAGAAAAGCAGAGAAGTGTATTAAAATACTGTGTGCTTCTTGTCCATACCCCAGCGTGTTTTTGTTTCTAAGTGCTGTCCTTTATTGAAGTGATTTTAAATAAAAAAAAAATACAATATCAGAAAATGAAAAAGTTACTTGGATTCCAAAATATATACTAAGATATGAGATACGGAAACAGCCGGTAAAGCACACATGGCACATCCCAGGGGCGGACTGACCATTTGAGCACTCGGGCACTGCCCGAGGGCCGGGGTCAGAAGGGGGCCCCATAATATGCCCCTGGTACCTTTTTATAGGCTTTTTTGGGTGTGTTTTGAGTGTGGGCAAGGACACGGGGGCCCCATGATCCCCAATTGCCCGGGGGCCCCATGAGTTGTCAGTCCGCCCCTGGCACATCCTAATAATTAAAAAAAATATGCTAGTTCTGTAAATATCAGGCCACTTTCTCTAGTTAGAATGTTCTGGTTATAAAACAAATTTCGAACTAAAAACTAACACCTTAATGAAACATTTAAACTTATATTTTGTCGTCTTTTAATAAAATGTGGAAAAAGTAATGGCTTTACAAAAGTACTACTATTATTACTCCAACATTTCATTTTCTGGATATATGTCTGTTGTACCATGTACTTGCATTAAAAGTATCCTGTTCTCTTTGTATTGCTACCTTTGTGGGAAATACATGGTGATCCTGCCAGTTCCCCTGCTTTCCCATTTCAAACTGACAATGTTAGGCATGAGAGCACATTCTCCCCAGCATAGTCAGTTTTCTGTCTGTGCTGGGAGCTCAGCCTTCCTGACCTCCAATGGCCAAGACTTGTGTTAACATTCCTCCCCACCACCCCCACCCAGCCATTCAATAGGAAGATGAGTGTATTGCTCTTTCTCTGCCTCCTGTTGACAAGTCTCCCTGCAGTTTGTACCTAGTTTTTTGTACCTAGCCTCCAAAAAGAAAACCAATGCAGCCACTACAAAAAAGGACTTGTAAGCTGCAACAGATTACATTTCTTTTGGGGTTTAAATATACTTTAAGTGAGAATAAGTATCACATTTTAGCTTGTATGTAATAGAATACATTTAGCAAAAGGGACAAAAAAATTGTTTGTACACATGTTCTTTTTACATTGTGCTTTTTTACATGCACAGAAAACTATATTCAGTCACTGTATGTAGATTTCATTTGGGCCTCTGTGAGAATGTTTTGCCTGTATCCATTACAGCATCAAAACCAAAAAACTGAGAATGCCCAATCCAATTAGGACATAAATGTGAAGCATTGCCAAGGTGATACTTTAATCCAAAAAAAGTATACAATACACTTTGTGGGTACATGCAACCCTTCATCAGAGTAAAAAGAACATATAATATCCATGCATGTAATAAAATATAGTACAGTAGACATTTATGTATGGAAAGGTCCTCTCTTCTGATAACAAAGAAGAGTTCTATGGTATAGATCAGGGGTGGGCAAACTTTTTGACTTGAGGGCCGCAATGGGTTCATATATTGGACCCGGGGGCCGGACCAAGAGTAGATGAATGATGTGTATGTGTCATCCATAGTAAGTATAGTAATATTCCCCCATAGTAAGCATAGTAATTAATCCCCCATAGTAATTAATCCCCCATATAGTAATTAATCCCCCATATAGTAATTCATCCCCCATAGTAATTCATCCCCCATATAGTAATTCATCCCCCATAGTAATTCGTCCCCCATATAGTAATTCGTCCCCCATATAGTAATTCGTCCCCCATAGTAATTCATCCCCCCTATAGTAATTCATCCCCCATAGTAATTCATCCCCCATATAGTAATTTATCCCCCATAGTAATTCATCCCCCATATAGTAATTCATCCCCCACATAGTAATTCATCCCCCATATTAATTCATCCCCCATATAGTAATTCATCCCCCATATAGTAAGTCCCCCATATAGTAATTCATTCCCCATATAGTAAGTCCTCCATATAGTAATTCATTCCCCATATAGTAAGTCCTCCATATAGTAATTAATTCCCCATATAGTAAGTCCCCCATATAGTAATTCATTCCCCATATAGTAAGTCCTCCATATAGTAATTCATTCCCCATATAGTAAGTCCCCCATATAGTAATTCATCCCCCATATAGTAAGTCCCCCCCCGTGTCAATTCACTTACCTTTGGTCCGCGCGTTCCTCTCGTATTCCCGCGCCGTTCTGGTCTTCAGGGAGGACTGTGAGAGGAGTTCGTCACGCTGCCCCGCCTACATCCTGACAGCTGCAGAGTCCTGACGTCCGAGAGGAGGGAGGGGGGCGGCCATCCGAGAGGGGGGGCGGCCATCCGAGAGGAGAGGAGGGGAGGGGAGAGGAGGAGAGGAGGGAGGGGAGAGGAGGAGAGGAGGGAGGGGAGCGGGCGCCCGGCACACAGGAGAGCCGCATCTAAATTTGTAAAGAGCCGCGGCTTGCCGACCACTGGCCTTGCGGGAGCCTAGCTCCGCGGGCCGGATTAAAAGGTCCGCCGGGCCGTATACGGCCCGCGGGCCGTAGTTTGCCCATTGCTGGTATAGATGGAACTAACTACAGATGACAGTATGCATTGGCATTCAGGTTTGTCTACAAAATGAAAACATTACTCTTTCAAATGCCTTCATACAAACATGTATAAGCAGGTGACAGTAAAATGTTCTCATGTTTGCTAAAATGTTGTATTGTTTTTAGGTTAAAATCTATTGGTTAAATTTATTTGCAGTAATTTGATTTGCTGTGTTGCCCTGCCCAGGTGGTAATTCTTGAAAGGTAGGATTAACACTGATGGCCAAGTTTTCCCTGGCTTTTTGGGGAACTACTCCCTCTGCTGAGGCAAACCCATAAAAAAGAGAGGAAACCATCACTCAGGGTGACGCTTTAAGTAAGTCATCCGGAGGTTCAGTTCCGGGTTACCCCATCCAATGAACATGTATGCTGCTAAGGATGTGATTCATTACTTGTCACTTAATCATCCCCTGCAGGAATCCAGTCAGGATTTCAGTGGTATCTAATTTCTCACCTATTTAAGGTATGACAACCTCATGGGGCATGGGCACCAGGAGAACACCTAATGGACACCAAGGGGCACTCAGAAGCACTTGTACAGGAATGTGTGTTGGAAAAGTCCAAGTTGAACAGTTAATTTGTATGTCTACTACTTCAGTAAAGAAACTTATTTGTTACACAACTTTGCTTGGACTGAAGTTTAGGACAATCTTAAAGGGGTGTAGGCATGCTTCCGGTACTACAGAACAAGGATTACACCCAGGTATAAGACAAGATAGAGAAGATTCCATACAGATATCTAACTTTCAGTGAAGATATTTAGAAGAGGCTATATTGCCATTACCAATGACTACAGTACTAATGTTGATTGCATAACCAGCCAGCTGTCAGGAAGTGGCATTGGAGAGTCCTGGTAATGAAGGAGCTTGTGAGCTTAGGATCCTTCTCAAGCAACCGGAACCCAAATACTGGTCTGACTCGTCACAAGGGGCATCCTAGGGACCCAGCCTGGAAGTCTGGAAGTAAGGACTCGGAAGAGAATAAGCACAGAAGTTGAGCTTCCTAGTCTTCAGGTGTAATATATGAATCAATGTCTTTGGGATGAGGTGACACGAGTCCACTGCAAGCTCCATGGCACTGGCTCATAAATGCTGCACAAAAGAATTATATTGAGGCACTGTCATCCATAGTTTGCAATCTAAGAGTTACAGAAACTGGATTACCAAGAGTTAGTTATGTCTATGTGAAGAGGTTTTGCTTTTAAGAAGGAGTGCTGCCATAAACGGGGGCATCTATGTGCTCAGTCTTTTTTTTTTTTATAATTTTTATTCAGTAGTATGCGACAGTAACAATGAAATGCGACGGAAATGTGGCTTCACCAACCATATAAAATAAAACAACTGTGTAACATCCGAAAAGTAAATAACGATCTGTCTGTACATAGAGAGAACGCCTTACATGCCCCCCCATACAGTGTCTGCGGAGTCAAAACTAGGAGGAGAGAACTAATTCCTCTCATAACAGATGGGACAACATACGTGTGAGCCCAAAATGTCCAGGCCCCTAGTCAAAGGGCAGACACCCTGGGCATGGCACCACTTCTCCAGAGAGGACAGTGTATATCCTGGCATGGAAGAACCTCAGCCAGTTGCAGGACAGGCGTGTGGACAAAGGCATATTGGAGGAAAAATCCCCCCCCATCAAGTACAATCAAAACCCTTGGCCAGGTTCAGGCTCCTCCCACACAGCCCGGATAGGTATGCGATGGGGGCTCGATGGCTCCTATAAGGCAACAAATGGCAACCAGTGATAAAACAGAAAAACAGTTTCATAGTTGATGCAGGAGAGCTCAAACAGATGTGCTCCCCAAAATGGCAATAACCAAGATCCAGCACTCCAACAGAATAGGTAAATAACATGACATATAAGACAAAATTAACCCCTTGGGGGAGGGGGGAAGACGAAACAACAAAGTAACTGAGGACATGTATACCTACAGGTACACTAGCAATCAAACGCACTCGTGGATGCACACTCAAAACATGACCAATCACTCACACAGCCATTCAATCAGATAGGCAGAGACAGGCCCACTTTTACAAACATAAATCTTAGACAAGTATGGATACCAGCATCAATGTATAGTAAAGATAGTATGTTCTGGTCAGAGAGGCAAAGCCACTCTGACTCCAAAGGAGTCCAGTGTCAACACACCCATCCCGCAGGGCAGAGGATGGCCAGGTGATGATGGAGGAGAGCACTAGCTCCTCTTATAGCAGATTGGATAACCTAGTTATGAGTGCGGAAAGTCCAAGCCCCTAGTCAGAAGGCGGACACCTGGGTATGGTACCACTCCTCCAGAGAGGACAGTGTACATCCTTGCATGGAAGAACCTCAGCTAGCCATGGGACAGGCGTGCAGACAAAAGGCATATGGGGGGAGAAATCCCCCCCTTAAAACATGATCAAAACCCCGGGCCAGGTTCAGGATCTCCCCACACAGCCCAGAGAGGCTATTATTTTTCCATGATGTATCTTTAAATATATAATTTTGTACCAATAAAATCTGAATGAATTTTAAAGTTGTTATGTAAATTGGTATATACCTTAAAAGTCTCATGGAACATGTTTTTGCAATGTGTATTCTAACAGTAGGGATGTCCGTACATCAACATGTATGTCAGACCACTATGATAGCTATATTATCGTTTGGAGTATCCTGTGACTATAAACCACTCTCCTGTTTAAGTTCTTCTGCAATAACGTCTAAAAAGAAATCCCCTAAGACCAGCCTTTCACAACATTTTCAACCCAGAGGAACCCTTGAAATAATTTTCAGGTCTCAGGGAACCCTTGCAAAAAACTATGATATCTGCAATGATACATTGGTGTGTTGGTCAGTGAGAAGAATGCTCCTTACACCTGTGGTCATTGGGAAGACTTATAGATAGATAAAAAGATCAATGGTGTCAGTGATAACTTATCTGAAAGACAAAATTGCTCATTGTTCATTGAACCCCTAGCAAACATTGGAGGAAATCTGGGGTTCCATGGAACCCTGGTTGTGAAACCATGCACTACACGGAGCCTGTATTGTTGGTGTGCATGGAACTGTGCTTGTGGATGGTAGCCTATGTGCTGTTGTGGTGACCTGGTGTGATCTGGGGGATGGTTAGCTCTCATGGTTGATACGTTTGTCAAGTGAGTCCACATCCGACAGGAACTATAATTAAGGGCTCAGCAGCCCACTTTTATTAAATGAAAAGAAAGTAAAAGTGCAATACATATGGATTGGCAACACAGGGGTTCTTCTCCAGCAAAAATAAATAACAAGAAATTACTAAGCCACCTGGCTCTTAAGGATCATTCAGCTTCAATTTCAGTACCTAATTACATGGGCCCACTCCTGGCCTCCAAATAGGGTTGTCCATTCCCCTGGGTTTGCTTGCTTTTCCAGAGACTTCCAGATTTCCTCCAGCTTCCCTGCACTCGCTATCCTCAGCTTTCTTGGCATTCCAGACCCTCTCTTGGTCTCCAAAGCCTGTGTAGCTGTTCTGACTTTCCAAGTCCTTTGGGCAAAAAGTCCCCCCTCACAAGGGTTGCAGTTTCTGGTAGGAACACGCAGCTCTCTTGGCAGGTCTCTGTCACCGAATGATAGCAACTACTGTACGTGGACTACTCTCAGGCCTTGCTTATAATGTCCCTGCACGCATGTGCACTCACAAAGGCTGCTGGTGTCTAGCAAAATCTGGACACAGGATTGCAGGTTCTGTCCCACTACCCAAGGTACTAAGGAACCTTCAAACTCCAGGCCTTGATCCAGGATTACACAATGTCACACTGGGTATATGCTCAGTTGTCTTTCTGGGTGTGCTATGTAACAATGGAAAAGGGTGTGAAATGTGACCCATGGAAATTAATTAGATTTAAATTTAGTTAAATTTCTCATTTGGATGTCTGCACAATAGACTACAATCTTACCACCCGATACTAATGAAGCTGCACTTTTTAAGTGTCTCTCTTATTGTTGTCTTTGTGATCAGTTGACTGGTCACTGGAGACACATTACTGTAGTGACTTGTGATACATTTTGATGTAGCTATAATTTTATTGGGCAGTCTCTGCCTTTAGTATGATTAATTGGTTTGTTTTCAAGTAATGCATACCTAGCAGATAACATCACATTTATTCTGATTGAATACACATTCATGTACGTTCTTTTCTTCCCTAATTGCATAATATTGATTCATTTTTTTTATTCACTTGTTAAAGTTAAGGTGGACTTTCAAGTAAATTAGGTCCACAGAGAAAACACATTGAAGATCTATTGCTATGTTTAAAGGTCCAACTCTAGATAGGTCAGTAAAAATTTTTAAAATATTGAACTGTATAATCAGGCCAAATTGTTCCAATGAACACATTATATTCAAAACATTCAGTTATAGGCTAAACTGGTAAAACTTCAGTGATGTCAAGTAACTATATTTTCTACAGGAGAAAATGTTCATGATAGTACATACTGTACTGTGTTAACATGCTATATCCCAGAACATATTTATATTTCAACTAATAAATATAAAGTGCAGCGTTATCCCTAAAATTACTAAATAGATAAATATAAGTGCTATCTAACTGTGCAAAAATTATCAGTGCTCTAAATAATACCACACGGTACTAAACCTATGTGCAAAATGTGCAATTACAATAAAGTGCAACACTTGTAATCCCAAATGGGAATATAAAGTGAAAAAATGGTGACAATCACTAAAGCAAAATCACTGCAAACATCTGTTATTCAAAAATAAGTCCATATGAAAAATATAGTGTCCAAATACAACACAAAAGACTCTCAATCTTCATGCATGTGATCACAAGTGTCCACACTGTGTGAATCCAAACAATAGCTGTAGTGGCCCCTCACCTCCTTGACAAGACCCCACAGGGTCAGCTTGCTTTAAAACAAGACACCACTCTGTTGACTCACCGGGTCCTCCCCCGCCTCTTACACTCTCTCAGCAGCCTCCTCCTCGGTTCATATATAGACAAAAGCTCACATAGTGTAATACTGTTTTTGTTCTTCAAATAAATATATAATAAAATTGCCCACTCACATTTGCATTCCTCTGATAACAAGCCTTTAATACCCCATGCTATGAATCTCCTGCATGGGTATTTAATACAGGGATTTCAAGTATGGCCGCCACGCTGGAAATGACGTCACCGCGCTCCCAGAATCCTCCTCGCGTACCGACGCGTTGCGTCACGGTAACACGCGACTTCCTCAGGGTATTTATATTTCAATGTTTTTATTAAAAGAAACAACAAATAAAGCTACAAGATTAACAAGTCAAAAATTTCCAGACAATACTCACGTGTGAAAATAAATGACACAGGCATAAAATAAACAAATGAAAGAATCAGACTGAACAATTAGGTGCAGGATCAGCCAGTACCTCTGGTGCAGTCTACAGGCCAAGGAAACAAAACCGCAACAATAAACAGGAATCAAGTGCACAATGAAAAACAAATAACGGTAAGCATAATCACCCTTTAGTCAGACACCAGCACATAATACAGCAAAAATAAATTATCAGAATCAATCAATGTAAATAAAAATAAAGGAGAAAGAAGGAAGAAAAAGAGCAGAAATAAAAGGGAGTAAAGTAAAGGAGGGGCAGTCATAAACACATTAAGGAACAGAGAGGTAGCGAATCCATGGATCCCAAGTACTGTCGAACTTTGAGGCAGTATTATTAAGAATACAAGTGAGCTTGTCAATAATCAATATCCAATTAGGTTTATTTTTGACATAACCAAGTGGTATCACCGATCACTTCCAACTTTTAGCTATTGTAATTCTAGCGCCCAGGAGAATGTAAAGAATCAGTTTGACAGATTTCTTGGGGATACCCAAGGGTAACCTCTGAAAAAGGGCGACCTCCAGGGACTTATGAATATTCACTCCTGTCACTGAATAAATAAAATTAAATATACAAATCCAAAATCTAATTACCACAGGATACTGCCACCAAATATGGCACATAGTTCCCTCCTGCCCACAGCTCCAGAAACAGGAGGGTGACGTGGTAGGGTACATTTTTGCAAGGCGTGTAGGAAACAGATACACTATGATTCGTATTTAGCCAAAATCAATTCATCTCAAGCCTTTTTAAGTCGGGAGGATAGATGAATAAGAAAGCCCCTAACTGAAGCCTTATGGGTCGTCCAGTTTATAGCAGGATTCGTGTCCTCTGCTTTATTTGTTTCAAAATAGAATTTAAGATGAGTAAAAATATTGAGACAATAGGATTTGTTGCTCAAAAAAGATTCATTAAGGCACCAATGAGGGTTAGCCATCCTAGTCATCAAGGTAGAAAGCATTACTAGGACAGAATCATGGTCAGACCAAGAAGTAGAAACAATCTTAGTGAGCAATTTAGGTGGCAGTCTCGAAAGGAGAAACACATGAACAATGCGAGAATAACAATTTTGAGCTCTGGAGAAATGAGAATAATCTCGAGAAGTTGGATTAGCCTCTCTCCAAGCTTCGGCCAAATCATTGTGAAACAATAACTGAGCAAACTTGCGGCCTGGAAGGGGACCTAAGCATGGCAGCGTGAGACCTGTGCAATATCTGGTCTCATGCTAAATTAGAATCTCCAGCCATTATAACATCACCCTCAAACTCTGATGCCAAAGGGCATAGTAGGGATTGGAAGAACCCCACCTGATTAGCATTTGGTGTGTAATAGACTAGAAAGGTGACAACATTTTCTCCCAGATGCCCCTTCACCAAAAGATAGCGTCCCTCCTGATCCTTAATTACCTTAGTTTCGGTGAAAGATAAGCACCGGGACAGGCAAAGCGCAACCCCCCTCTTCCTCTCCAAAGCACTAACAAAATAGCAAACCGGATAATCTTTATGCACATATCGTGGGAGGAAGGAAGGGGGAAAGTGTGTGAGCTTTTAAAGAGCAGTAATGGCGGAAGGCTTTATTATGTGTAGAAGGAGATCCAAACCCCCACACATTATGGGAAAGCAATCAAATGATATCTCTATCAGACTGTTGTGAGGACATAGTTAGCAACAAAATTCCGATAGATATGTGAGCTCCTGTATTAGTGTGCCCACATTCTGGATGAAGGAGCATAGGGGGCACCTTTAGACAGTAGCATTGTCAACCTGGGGGGCAGGGAGTGTTAAATATACTAGCAAATTTAGATACACTAACAAATTAAAGCTGAACTTCAGCTCACACTTTATAAGCAGTTACAGCAAGCAAATTATTTTTTTTTGGAATAAAGGTTTACATACATAAATTTATAAAAGTTGATCATTGTAACCACCTCTCTCAGTGGGTTGAGTCAAGCTATTTACCACTAACTGCTACATCTACAAGAGTGGTTGTTATTTTGAAAAACAAATGACTTACTGGCCAGTTCACCAGGTGAAAATAAGGAATAGAAAGCGAATGCAGCGACTAAATATAGATATTTAGTATATATACCCCTCTCTCTCTCTCTCTCTCTCTCTCTCTCTCTCTCTCTCTCTCTCTCTCTATATATATATATATATATATACACACTGTTCAAAAACGTAAAGGAAAGCTTTTTAATCAGAGGATAGCATCAAGTCAGATAAACTCCTGGAATATTGATCTGGTCAGTTAAATAGCAGAGGGGGTTGTTAATCAGTTTCAGCTGCTTTGGCATTAATAAAATTAACAACAGGTGCACTAAATGGGCAACAATTAACAACCCAAAACAGGAATGGTTTTACAGGTGGAGGCCACGGACATTTTATCCCTACTCATCTTTTCTGACTATTTTTCACTAATTTTGCATTTGGCTAGGGTCAGTGTCACTACTGGTAGCATGAGGCAATACCTGGACCCTACAGAGGTTGCACAGTCAGTCTAACTCCTCCATGTTGGTACATCAATACTTGCCATTGCCAGAAGGTTTGTTGTGTCTTAAGAGCATGAAGGAGATTCCAGGAGACAGGCAGTTACTCTAGGAGAGCTGGACTGGGCCGTAGAAGGTCCTTAACCCATCAGCAGAACCGATATCTGCTCCATTGTGCAAGGAGGAACAGGATGAGTACTGCCAGAGCCCTACAAAATGACCTCCAGCAGGCCACTGGTGTGAATGTTTTTGATCAAACATTCAGAAACAGACTTCATGAGGGTGGCCTGAGGGCTTGACAGGGCTCTTGTGGGCCCTGTGCTCACTGCCTGGCACCATAGAGCTCAATTGGTATTTGCCATTGAATTGTAAAAAATTAGTGAATTAACTATATACAGTCCTCATTAACTACTCACAGTCACCTTGTGAGTTTATTTATCCATGTATGCATACTCTTGATACATTACTAATTTTACTTAATAAATCCTGTGGAATACTACACTATGAGCACCTTCATTTTTATTGCTTTGCACTGAGCTCCCACACCTCAGCCCAGTATTCCAGGTGACCCGTCCAGGCTTGGGAAGCAAACTCTAAGACCAGACCAGTATTCCCGGTACCCACCATCCTAACTGAGGGACCACCAGAGGATCATCCTGTTACCAGGCAGGTACCTGAATTGGACCTCCGGCCAGTTGGGATCTTTATATGCGCACTAAGATTGCGCTTCCGGTGAGTGGGCAATCTTTGCATACTTGCACATCGGGGTGCTGGAACAGTGCTCTTATTGAACGTCACGATTTATCATTTTGGCTGTTCACCCACCATATCATATGGGACTCTACAACCTTTAGTCAATTTTTGCTTAATATTATCATACATCTTAGCGCTGCACTTTCATTTTCCATTATGTCAAAAGCAGTTTTAGGCCAGCTAGAGAACAGCGATAGTAAATCAGAACCACTTGCAGAATTGAGTGATAATGATTCATGGGGAAATTCATCATCAGACACTGAAAACGATTTTGCGACTTTGCTCAGTGATGTGCGAACTTGCCGCTATATTTCAAATTTCAGTGTTTTTGGTTTAATTACATTATTGAATTAAATGTATTATTATATTATTATATTTTATGATTATTTATTATATTATAATTTAGTGTTTCAAATTTTATCATACCCGGGATGTTTACTAGACTCTTGTTTGGACAGATTTCAGTAAGTTATTCCTAAAATTTACAGGCCTACAATAAAAAAAACAACATTATTCCATGCAAAAAAATGTACCGCTTTCAGCACAGAAATATTGACATAATCAGACTGCTAGGGAGGTTAAAGCGATTCTAAAGGTTCTTTTTTTTTTGTACAATAACAAACCTGTTATAGTTACTGCTGTGTGCAGTGGTTTTGCACAGAGCAGCCTAGATCCTCCTCTGCTCGAGTCCCCCGCAGGCTCTCCTGGCTTATCCCGTCTGTCAGAGGCACCCACTGCTCTGTGTGTCCATTCACACATAGAGCCGCAGCTTGGGCTTGCCCCTTCTCTCTCCTCATTCGCTGACTGGCTGAATGGCTCCCGCTTCCTGTCTCAGCCAATGAGGAGGCAGAGACCTGGGACAGTGGAGGCTGTCATTCACATTTCTGGATCGCGATGAGGCTCAGGTAAGTATTGAGGGGGCTGGAGGGGCTGCTGCATACATAAGGTTTTTTACCTTCATACATAGAATGCATGAAGGTAAAAAAAACCTTGAGCCTTTACAACCACTTTAAAGTCATTTAACTAAGTTATGCAAATTCTATGAAAGCACGATTACACTACGCTTTTTAGCCCTGTACTTATTATCTTCATGCCTTTCTTTTCTTTTTTTTTTTTGTACAAATATTTTGCAGTTGTAACAAAAGTGAAGTCCTCAGAGAGGTGGCAGTTTGTTTCCTACGTCTATCTCCTTAGTAGCACCTGCCAACTAATCAGATACAAGTACTTGGCCTCAGCTCTGCAGGGAGCAATGTGTCCTGCAACTACTGCCAGAATGCACACAATAAGATGTAGTTGGCACATTGCAGATAGACAAAAATAGAAATAAACAATTCAATTTACGTTGTGTTCCGCAGTTCAAGCATCATGAATAATGTATATACTGCGTGTACTTGTGTAACCTTTGCTTTCCATACTTGAAGGATAAAATGTTTTTAGATGATCATATTACTTGTTCTTTAACATTCAAAATGCTGAAGTGACCCTGAAGAGACGGACAAAGGAGACATAACCCTAAAATCCATTTAAGTAGATTGGGACGGGAAGTTCACGGCATCCTCAAAATTGAATATAGATAACAACTTTCATGAAAACTAATAAAAAAACTAACAATCTATTCATACAAAAATGACTCACTGAACTGTCATGTACCACATATTGTAAGTAACAGTTATTGCCTCTGCATATGCTATTCAGCCTGACACATCATGACACCATATGCATTGGATTGGGATAACTAAGTTGTTTTTGTAGCTATAAAAGGTGGAAGCCACTTTAACCGCTTGACTTCTGGAAGGTTTTACCCCCTTCATTACCACTACTTTAACTGGAAATTGCTTGGTCATGCAACAATGTACCCAAGTGAAATGTATATTAGGTTTTCACGCAAATAGAGCTTTCTTTCGGTGGTATTTGATTGTCACTGTTTTTTTTTTATTATATAAGCAAAAAAAAAAAGACTGAGCATTTTGAAAAAAAAATATTTTCTACTTTCTGTATAAAACATATCTTTTTAAGAAAAATAAAAAAGTCTATTTTGTTCGTAAATTTAGGCCAAAATGTATTTGGCTACATGTCTTTCGTATAAAAAAAAGCACAATAACTGTATACTAATTGGATTGTGTGAAAGTTATAGCTTCTACAACCTATGATATACAGTATAGTATATATTTGAAAATTGATCAATCCTGATGGACAGATGATCTCATTTCATGATGCCCTAAAATGCCAGGACAGTACATATATTCCCATATATTCCCCAAATTACCCCTTTTTGAAAAGTAGATAGTCTGAGGTATTTAAATAATTTTTTCCTCGTTCAAATGTTTTATTAACATTTTAACAAGGGATTGGGAACATAGGTAGAAGACATTCTGCATACATACATGAGTGTATAAACATTATTGTTTGCTGCAGTATTGTCTTTATAAGAAAGGGGAGGAAGGCACAGATACATGAATGTTGCATTACAAGTAGCTGGAGATGAGCAAAACCAATATGTTCAGATACAGACAAGATATTTTCCTGGGAATAGAAACAAGCTCCCCGAAGTATTGTAGGGGGTTTGGGGTAAAAAAAAGCGTAAGCCTATGGCAGAAGGTCGAGGGGAGGGGGGTCATGGGGGGAGGAGAGGAGGATACTAATAGGGGGGGTCTGAATGGGGATGAAGGAGTAAGGTAAGTGACTCCGAGATTGATAAAGTGGTGCTTAAGATTAAATGCAATGTAGTTCAACCTGGTATGAAGGTAGTACATAGTGCACGGGGATATCAAGGGAGAAGGAGTGAGTTGTCAAAGTTTGACGGGAGGAAGCATTCTACCCATGGGTTCCAAATATTCAGGAATTTGGGGACAGTGTCCAGTATTGTGGCTTCCACTTTGGCGTGGATCATAGCCTGTGTGACCTTGTTTTTTACTGCTATGATACTTAGAAAGGGAGCTTTCCAGGATTTGGCTATGATCTGTTTAGCTGCTGTAGTTACCTGCAAGAGAAGTTTGAATTGTGGTTTAGTGATGTCAGGGGGGCGTTGGTTGAGGAGGGCTGTGATTGGGTCAGGCTTGAGTGTTGTAGCGCTAAGTCTAGACAAGATGCTGAAGATGCCAACCCAAAACGTTTGGGCTATCGGGCATATCCACGAGACATGGAAGTGTGTACCTGCCATTGCACAACCTCTAAAGCAGTCAGGGGAGTAGTTTGGTAGCTGGGACCAGGTACCAGCGGGTTAAGACTTTATAGTTAGTTTCCAGGGCTGTTATATTTTGTGATGATGATTTGGTATTAGACCATATAAGATCCCAATCTGAGGAGTCCATTTGGCGACCAAGATCCATCTCCCATCTGCGGACATATGGGGGGGGGGGTGCGGTATCAGGGGTTGTGAGGAGGGAGTATAGGCATGAGATGAGGCCTCACCTGTGCCATGCTCATACAAAGGGAGACATAGGGATGGCCGGGCCTGCTGTTATAGTGTACGGAGCGTAAAAGTGTGGTAGTTGCAGGTATCGGAATATTTCCGAGGCGGGTAGGCTATGTGTCTCATGCAATGAAGCAAAGGATTTAAATTTATTCCTGATCAAGAAGTGGTGGGCCCAGAGAAGATTGGCGGAGGTCCATTGTCTGAAAGAGAGTGGTGATGACCAAGCAGGGGGGAAAGCCGGATTTCGGAGGTATGAAAGCAAGGGAATATATGGTGATTGTAAGAGATAGCGGGATTTCAGTTTATCCCATAGTGACATGTAGTGAGAAGTGATAGGGTTTGATATTGAGTGACGGTCTATGGGTCAGAGCCATAAAAGGTTAGCAGTAGAAAGGGGGTCACATTCTATGAATTCTAGGATGACCCATTAGGGAATTTCATGGGTTGCATGGTACTTAGGAAGTTGTGCAAGGTGCACCGCCTGGTATTATTTGCTAACATCTGGGAGGACAAGGCCACCTCTAAGCTTAGATTGGTGTAAGGTTGAGCGGGGTATGCAGGGGCGAGTAGGGCTCCAGACATAGGTGTGTATGCGACGCTGTAGAATGCGGAGGTAGTGTACGGGTAATGGGATTGGGAGAACTCTGAATAAATACAGGATTTTGGCGAGTATTGATATTTTAATGACCGATATTCTACCTAACCAGGCCAGGGGTAGAGAGGACCATTTGGTCATGAGGGTTGTGAGATGGGTTAGCATGGGTGTGTAGTTAGCCGCATATAGATCCGATAGATTGGAGGTCAGCTTTATACAGAGGAAAGGGATAGAAAGCTGTGACCAGGAGAATGGAAGAATCTGTTTTAAGTGGGCCAGATCACGGCGGGGGGGAGGGATATGTCAAGTGCTATTGATTTCTGAGGGTTAATATGAAGGCCAGAGATGGAGCCAAACCCTTTGAGGTGCCGGAGGAGAGTAGGGGAGGATGTCAGGGGAGAGGTGAGAAGTACAACGTTGTCAGCAAAAAGGCACAGTTTGTGGTGGGAACCACCTATCTCTATTCCACGGACATCTGGATTGGCTCTTATCAGGAGGGCCAGTGGTTCTATGGCCAGAGCAAAAAGTAGGGGCGATAGAGGGCAACCTTGACGGTTCCGCGGGAGATTGGGAACTGGGCTGACCGGTGTCCGACGTATCTAATTCTGGCCGAGCGTTCGCGGTACAAGGAAAAGATCCATGTTAGGAAATGGGGGCCGAAGCCCCAACGGTGTAGAATATAGTGCAAGTATTGCCAAAAGGCTGTGTCAAAAGCTTTTCTGATGTCTAAGGATAGGAAGCAGGTCAGAATATTACGAGTTCGAGCTATATGTGCTAGGAGGGTTGCATGTCTGATGTTATCTCCAGCTTGTCGTGTGGGGAAGAAGCCCACCTGGTCATTATGTATTAGGGATCCTACGCTTGAGTTGAGGGGAGTAGAGAGAATTTTTGCTAGCAGCTTGATATCTATATTGAGGAGGGAGATTGGTCTATAGTTGGACCATTGTGTGTCATCAGAATTCGGTTTCGGAATCATAGAAATGTTGGCTGTTAATGTTTCGAGGTTGAATGTGTGGCCTGATAGGATTGCATTGAAGGCATTTGTAAGGATAGGCGAGAGGAGATGGGCAAATGTTTTATAATAGTTTGTAGAGAAGCTGTCTGGGCCTGGGCGTTTGGCAAGTTTAGATTTTTAATAGCGTTTAAAGTTTCGGTTTGGGGTAATGAATTGTGCTCGGGCTGATAGTTAGGGATCTGATAGTTTCGGTGGAGAGAGGGGGTCCAAAAGGGTGTCAGTATGAGATGGATTGAACGGTGTAGAGGGAGAATAGAGTTGCAAAAGATGTTTGTGGAAGACTTGTAGGATGCGTTCCGGATTGCTAGTGAAGTTGCCAGGAGAGGTGCATAATCGGATAGGCTTGGTAATCTGATCAAGTCTTTAGAGCGAGAGGGACAAAAATGAGCCAGGTTTATTAGCTTTTGTATAATATTTATGTCGGGATCTGCGTAGCGATAGTTCCGCCTGATCCGTAAGGAGAAGGTCAAGAGCTAATCTTGACTGCTCTAGGGCTTTTCGGTTAGCCAGGGAGGGGGTTGCCTGAAAGGCTTGATGAGATTGATTATAAGCCTGTTCAAGGTAGTAGCGTTGCTGTCTTTTCTCTTTGTTTAGAAAGGATGCTTTGCTAATGCAGAACCCACGCAAAACCAGTTTATGCGCTTCACAAAGAAGGAGGGGGGAGATATCTGGGGCCTTATTCAAAGATAGGTAGTCTTTAAGAGCTGCTTCAATATCTGAGCAGTGTGACGGGTGGGCTAGCAGGTTGTCATTAATGACCCAAGAGGAGTCAGGAGGTGAGGGTGCCAAAGAGGCAATGGATGTTAGTACCGCGCTGTGGTCCAACCAGGGTATGGGGATGATTTCTGAAGCCACTGGCCGAGGGCAGGAACTAGCAGTCATGAAGATATGGTCTATGCTTGAGAATGTTTTGTGGGGGAAAGAGTAAAAAGTGTACTGGCGTTTTATCAAGTTGAGTTCCCTTCAGGTGTCAATCAGGAGGTATTGCTGTAATAAGGTTTGGAGGTTTTGTTTGAGGACAGATGGGAGGGGGGGTTGGGAGGATTTATCGAGGAAGGGGTATAGGGTGCAGTTTGAATCCCCACAGATAAACAGGGTACCGAGTTTGTGATAATCAATGACCGAAAGCAGGTGGGAGAGGAATGGTAATGGACATAGATTAGGTGCGTAATAAGCTACAATAGTAATTTCTGTATCCAGTAGCAGCCCTGTTAGTATGAGGTAACGCCCTTCGGGGTCTTTAATCTCGTTATGTAGCGTGAAAGGAGTTGTTCGGTGGAAGGCAATGAGCACACCCCTGTGCTTGGTTGCAGCAGAGGCTGTGTAGACTTGAGGATAATGGGGGGCCGAAAAATTTAGGAGTAGACGTGGAGGTGAAATGTGTCTCTTGCAGGCATACTATGTGGGCTTTGTATAATGTAAATGAGCGGAAGGCTTTATTATGTTTCCGTGGTATGTTGAGGCCTTAAAGATTCAGGGTGAGTATATTCAAGGAACCCATGGGGGAGGGGGTGAATGGTGTAAAAAATGATGGATGGTCTTCATTTGGATGGGAGTCAGATAACCTCGGGTAGGGGGGGTTGAGTAGCAGAGAAGAGGAGGGACTGAGGAGTCATGTGGCGGGGAGGAGAAGAGGATAAGTTTAGGGAGATGAGTCAGAGGGTGGTTGTGGAGGGCCATTCTGGCCTAGGGTGTGGTCCCTGGGGTCTCCCAATGACAGGATGATCCAGGGAGCGGGTGTAGCCCAAGCAGTATTAAAACTACAATACTGCTAGGGCTAGTGGTGAGTGCACAGTAGCGTGCGGGGATGACAGCATAAGAAAATGAATAAGCACTATTTGGATCCCGCGTTTCGGGCTGCTTGTAGGTGTTGCTCTTTGGTGAGAAAAAAGTGAAGCTTGGCGATTATGTCGCGTGGGGGGCCATCGGTACGTCATGGAGCTAGTGCCCTGTGACTCTATCCATTTCTAAGTGTTCTTTTGGGATAGCTGGGACAAGCTCTTGAAATAGGGCTGTGACAGTGGATTGGACGTCAATAATCGATTCTTGGAGGCCACGTATTCGCACATTTGAGCGGCGAGCCCAGTTCTCAAAGTTCTCAAGTCGTGATTGCAATGTCACATTTTCTTCACGCAGAAGGTCAAGATCATCTGCATGTGTTTGGCAAGATGTGTCAAGGTCATCAACCCTCTGCTCTAAGTCAGTGGTGCATTGTCCCTATTCGCGAATTTCCCTTGACAGCTTGTCTGTGATGCGGTCAGATGTTTGTTTAAGGGCTTTATGTAACATCTTTTCAAATCTTGTGAGGAGGTCAGGCGACGCAAGGTCAGAGATGGGAGCGTGTGTGGGGGTCTCCTGGTCAATGTCCGACTCACCATTTGATGTGCAAGGGGAACTGAGATGAGCTGTCTGCAGGGCTGCATATTGTGCAGGACTCTTGCTGCAGGGTGCAGGTGCGTTGGCCACTTTGGATGAGGCTCGAGCCAGGGCCTCCTTTTATGGGCTTGCTGGGCGGCAGAGCCTGGTGTTGGGACGCACCCCTGACCATGCTGTCTTGTGCCAGGTGGGTTGCCACGGCGACCGAGGCAGTTTATTAATATGTGCGGGTCATGATCCGAGCGGGGCGGCTGTCGTCCCTGCTATGGTACAGAGGCTCAGGGAGACATGTCCGTCCCGCCGGCCGCGCATGCACACTCCGGTATTTAAATAATTTTTGTATTCAATTTTTATTTTTATATTTTAACTTTTGTTTACCTCCTGTCATCAGAATAGCCACTGTACTATTCTAGAGGGGGTGACCAGGGTTTTATTCCCCAAATGACCCCTTTTTGGAAAGTAGATAGACTGGGGTATTTAAATAATTTTTTATTCAATTTTTATTCTTATTTTTTAACTTTGTTTTACATCCTGACATCAGAGTAGCCACTGTACTACTCTAGAGGGGGTGCTCAGGGTTTTTTTTATGCTGTTATTGCTTATACAGTGAAGATCATTGTATAAGCAATTTATTTAGCTGTCATGAATAGATTTTTACACACATATACACACACATATATATACAGTATATATATATACCGTACATATATACACACACATATAAATACATATATATATATGTATTTATATGTGTATATATATATATATATATATACACACACACACACACAACACACACACATATATACACGAAAAGAGACTGAAAATTAAAAAAAATTATATTTTCTGTTAAATCCAAATATATCCAAAAATATCCACTACAATCAAATTTATTCATAAATGTAGGCCAAAATGTATTCTGCAACATATCTTTGCTAAACAAAATTCCAAAAAGTGTACATTAATTGGTTTGTGTGAAGGTTATGTCATCAACAAACTATGGTATATATACTACAATTTACACAGCTATAGATGCTATACTAATAATGTTAGTGATCAGTGACTTATAACAGGCCTGTGATAGTGTGGAGGACAATCTGGAGCCAACAGACACTTGCTTAGAGGGACACTAAATGCCTCACTGATACCGACATTGCTAGTAACACTAATATAGTGATTAGATATAATGCTTTAAACTGTACTAAAGACACTGGCTGGGAAGGGGTTAACAGCAAGGGGCAATAAAGGAATTAACACGTGTATTGTGTGCTGTTTTTACTCACAGATCTGGTTGTTTTATCTCCCTGATTTTCAAGACATTTATCAAAGACATTTATCCGGCCCACCTGGACAGCCAAACTAAAAAAAACAAAAAACGGTGCATGCCAGCAATTAGCTAGGCTGCTCACTGGGTCCTCAACCGTGAGGACCCAGCGAGTGGCAGCCTGCAAGCCCCGGATTTCACCTGCTTCAGCCAGAGGAGCAACAGGACAGAAAAAGGAGGGGAGCACACCAAGCACTAGGCACAGTGCATCTTGTTGTCCAGTGTATAAAAGTACAGTGCATCTTGTTGTCCAGTGTATAAAAGTACAGTGCATCTTGTTGTCCAGTGTATTAGAGTACAGTGCATCTTGTTGTCCAGTGTATTAGAGTACAGTGCATCTTGTTGTCCAGTGTGTTACAGAGTACAGTGCATTGCGGAGTCCAGTGCATTACAGAGTACAGTGCATTGCGGTGTCCAGTGCATTACAGAGTACAATGCATTGTGGTGACCAGTGCATTACAGAGTACAGTGCATTGCGGTGTCCAGTGCGTTACATTGTACAATGCATTGCGGTGTCCAGTGCGTTACAGAGTACAGTGCATTGCGGTGTCCAGTGCATTACAGAGTACAATGCATTGTGGTGTCCAGTGCATTACAGAGTACAGTGCATTGCGGTGTCCAGTGCGTTACAGAGTACAGTGCATTGCGGTGTCCAGTGCGTTACAGAGTACAGTGCATTGTGGTGTCCAGTGCATTACAGAGTACAGTGCATTGCGGTGTCCAGTGCGTTACATTGTACAATGCAATGTGGTGTCCAGTGTGTTACAGAGTACAGTGCATTGCGGTGTCCAGTGCGTTACAGAGTACAGTGCATTGTGGTGTCCAGTGCATTACAGAGTACAGTGCATTGCGGTGTCCAGTGCGTTACATTGTACAATGCAATGTGGTGTCCAGTGTGTTACAGAGTACAGTGCATTGTGGTGTCCAATGCGCTACATTGTACAATGCATTGTGGTGTCCAGTGTGTTAAGAGTACAGTGCACTGCGGTGTCCAGTGCATTACAGAGTACAGTGAATTTTAAATATTGTATTGTTTTTTCCTGTTTTTTGCACTACATATGTGCAGTGTGCATAGGAATTAGTTCATCTATTTTTCAAACTTTAGTTCGGCCCCCCAACAGTGTGAAGGTCGTGAACTGGCCCCCTGTTTAAAAAGTTTAAGGACCCATGCTTTACAGTATTTATTGCAGTGTGTTTCCATTTCATGTGTAGTGCATTTTTTATAACAATATAAAAACAAAATGGATCTGAAAGAAGGAATGGACAAAAATATTATTTCAGAATAATTTGTTTTGTTATTTTGGATGCTTCAAACATTAACAAAAGGCCCAAACTATTGTATCATGCCATCCAAATGAAACAAATGAGTATGAATGAATTTAGTAGTTTTGTTATATATATTTTTTTAATTTGATGAAATTCATTACTAGTGTCATCTGGAGATTTGCATACATCCTAATCTCGAAATAACAAATATGTTGTCTGAATTTCGATTTGTCATGAAACGTATCGCACATGTCAAGTATAACAAGCTGTATAAACCTATCTTTAGACAATATGACTGAATATAGGTTCCCTCTACATCTTCCCAACCTGCCTGTGATAATACTATTCTTTAGCCACCTACGACCACATTCAACATAAAGTGAACCCTAACAGCTGCACCAAAGCTGAAAAAAATGTAAATATGTTTTACAGGTAGTGAACAAACCCTTACTCTTTGGCATAATGACTTGGCCAAACATAGTTGTACTGCAACAACTAGCCTCTTATATCATGGATATGTGTTGTTAATTAAAAAATCTTCATATCTCTCACAAGATCTGTTTAAGTGTAGAACAATGAGATGCCTCTATCACAGCGTCCACCTTTGTAACGACCTCAGTGATCTCCATCCAAACTCAATCTGCTATACTGGGATGTCAACAACATGTCTTTATACCAATATATGTGGACCTTTTTAGGAGTAGTAAACTCCCTTTCTGGTGAGTATAAATGTCCTTGCTATTCCGAGAATTGTTTTCAACACCTTAGATTTGAGACCCTTGTTTGCCATCACTGATACATTGGCCTAGTAATAAAACCAGCTTGAGCTGGGCTTCTGCCCTCCACACTACTAACATGCCTGGTGTACTGAAATAATAGGAACATGGTCAACTTCAACTGTGAGTGTGGATTAGAAGCAGGGGCGGACTGACCATTCGAGCACTCCGGCACTGCCTGAGGGCCCGGGGTCAGTAGGGGGCCCCATGAAATGTCCTTGGTACCTTTTATAGGCTTTTTTTGAGTGTGGGCAAAAACACAGGGGACCCACGATCCCTTATTGCCTTGGGGCCCCATGAGTTGTCAGTCCACCCCTGATTAGAAGAATCATTGTTGGAGCTTAATTTTGCCCATCTCTGTATTAAGTTTATTCTCTTATAACCTTCTGGTCAGTTGTACAGATAATTTTTTATACAGTAAAATAGAGCCTAAATACACAGCTATTTCTTTACCTTTCCCACACTTGTTTGAAACTTGTCTACTCTCACCACTAATCATTGGGTTCTTTTCCAAGAGAACTTCAATAACCCTCAAAAGAAAAGTGCTGGCTCATAGGTATCATTTCCAGATATAACAATCTTAAGATAGTATATGTGAACACAAAAACAGACACGCATCTTAGTGCTTGCTATTGCAGTATCATAACACAAAGCTCTCACGTATGCTGGTTCAAAAGTTCAGGATCTTGATTGAAATATCAATTTTAAGTTTTGTGGTGTTCTGAAATACCAAAAAGGATGCTTGCAAAAGAAGGCAATAGAATACATTTCTAATCTAGTTATTTTGGCACCATGAAAATTGATGGAGCCACCTTATTTGGGGTCCCAACCTGAGCACATAAGCATTAAGAGAAACAACAAAATAGATATTAAAGGCTGCCACCACTGACCTCCTGAAATCGTAATTTACAGTTATCTTGATGATTCATTGACTTCAATTTCTGGGGAACGCCATGCTTTTTTTCTTGTGTTTTGTGTGGTGTTTCCCCTTAAAATCCACTGCAGAAAGAATAAAACAAGAGCGCACTGGCCTAGCGCATTATCTCAGCTAACAGTTTATTAAAACGTGGATAAAACATTATACTCACAAACAAGTTTTGACAGATATAGATAGACAGTCACAAGATGCCTTAATCCACAATGATCCAAGACCCTGACGTTAATGAAGTGCCATCTAATGGCCAAATCTGTCTGACGTGTTTCGAGGGTAACCCTCTATCTCAGAGTCAAGGGAGCCTAAGCCCTCTCTCTATATATCACCAGAATCTTAAGCAGATGACTCATAGCTCCACCCACCTGCAGGGGGCGGAGTCGAATATACATACATGGATTGCTCAAAAATATTAATCGAAGAATCATGAACAAATCTAACTTACAAGTAAATATATATATGAGACATATCCACAGAAAAGAACACAGTGATAATCTTGGTGAGAATGATTGAAGATACAAAGCCAGTACCACTCAAATTAAGATGTTTATCGCATATACAAGGACTTATAACCAACATCATGTCAACTGATAGAGTTAAGTGGACTAATATATGATAAGTGTCTACTGTCTAGGAAAGGGTATCAGGACGGATCAATATATAGTGGATGACCACAATTACCTGTTCAGATGCATACCAAGGAGATATGTCCAGCCTCTTCAGTGAGGGGAGCCTGTGGGCGCCCAGGGGGAGTGCACACCATCCACAACCAGGGAGTGGAGATCGGAAGTGCATTCCAGCAATCACTTCAAGTATCACATGATTTCACATCCTGTCCTCCAGTCAATACTGAGAGGGACCAGAGATGTGAACACCATAGGAGCACAAGGATGGCCTGTCTTAGCTCCCTCTATTGCAAGTATCTGGTATGGATGGGAAGCCATCTCCACTGCTAGCCTGGAAGCATGTGGATGGGCACATATATAATATATTAAACCAAAATTCTGCCTGTGTATGTATATATATGGTCCATATATATTTGGTGCATCTGCCATAAAGTATTATAAGAGGGAGAGAGAAGTGTATATAATATGTGCAATATGTTAAAATAATATATAAAACATAAATATATTTAAAAGGGAATAACATAACAAAAGAATGATTTAAAAACTAATTAGATTACATCAGCAGAGGATTGCATAACACCACACTGCACTAAAAAAAAGTATCGACCTGATAGGAAATAAAGCTTTTTGTTTTGTCTTGCTTTGGGACTGCACTGGGCAAAGCTGCCCAGCACAGTCCTAATGCACATGGTGTGAATGGGACCTAAATCTAAATTTTAGACTGTCCCTTATTTAAAGGTTCTGTGCCCCTCAATTCCTTCTGCCCTCTTTTTTTTTTTCTGACATATTGACAGTTTATAAAGAAATATACTATTTAAAGCAGAACGTCACCCAAAAGGGGGAGTTCCACTCTTCCTCCTCATCCACCTCTTCTCTGCCATATTTGAAATTTTTTTATTTTGGAGGACGGGTACCTGGTTTTGATAGGGACCCGCTCCCACTTCCACTTAGATTGCCTATGAGATCAAAGCGGAAGTTCATCCCCCCTCTCTTTGCCCTCAGCCTTCTAGGAGATGTCACAGGTCGTAGAAAGCTGCAGGACCATTCACAAAGCACAGCTCACACATGTGCAGTGAGAAACTGGCTGTATAGTTGAAAAGGATTAAACATAAATGAGAATAGAACTGTTTCCTCGTTTGCTGAAAACACAAGTTTTAGCATGTTCTGCTAATCTCCCAATATGCATATACTCAGGGGCGTACTGACAACTCATGGGGCCCCCGGGCAATAGGGGATCATGGGGCCCCTGTGTCCTTACCCAAACTAAAAAAAGCCTATGAAAAAGGTACCAGGGGCATCTCATGGGGCCCCCTACTGACCCCGGACCCTCGGGCAGTGCCCGAGTTTCCAAATGGTCAGTCCGCCCCTGCATATAACAACACTTGCCATTTCCATGCTTGTTCCTTGTCAACACATGAACTGATTGGTTCTCTGTATTGCTTCTTCCTCTCACGCTTTAGCCCTGATGTACAGGGACTGCAAGATGCTGATGTCTAGTAACATTCAGGTACTTCCTTTGCTTGCATTTGAAAAAAAAATAAAATGTTTTTGTTTGTCTTTTACATAATTACATAATTATAAAAGGAAAAAAGTTAACAGCACACAGACAATTCAGGTCCTTATCCATACAGTAATTGGTACATAGCCTTTGACATACTGTACTGGGTGGACTAGAAATGTCTTACAGGTTATGCAAAGTCCATGTTTTCTAACAGTTTGCAAAATGTGTTTTCAGCAGGAGATGGAAAAAATACAGGGTCCACACACTATATTTAGAATAAAATGAGAAAGAAGGAGAAGACTGAAATAAAGGGGAGTAAGAAGGGGGGGGGGGTGTAAGAAAAATGAGTAGGGGGAACACATGGGCATAGAGCTTCAGGGATGAATCAACCACTATTCCAAACAGCTGGTGATGCTGAACATCAAAACCTCACCTTGTAATCATTTTATGCAAATGTTTTAGTGCAGTATGTGGGTTCTAAATGGCTTTTGTTAGGCGACATAAAAAAAAAGGATCCAATATCATATTGTATTGATATTATGTCTCATAAAGATAAGCAGTTAGACTTTCTTATAAGGTATATGAGCTCCTGAATCCAGTCCTTGATATGGGGAGTTAAAGTGACACTAAACCTGTTACAATTAGTCTCCGCTAGAGACCGATTAATTAATTTCAAGGTCCTACATAGCTTATATTTTACACCTCAGAGGTTGCAAAGAGTTTATCCCTCTACTCCCTTGAGATGCTGATGATGCCCGGCTGACCTGGCCACTTTCACCATTATATTCTGGACTTGTACACTTCTTCAAATATTCTGGGGGACTGACGCATTTCATTTTTCAATTAACCACTATCCCGGTACCACTTACTGTTGACATATGTATTTTGGGGCTGGTGAACTCCTTGGTTCCTATGAGGGCGCTCAGGACTCTGTTAGGTCTTCTTTTATTCTATACAAAGAAGACTATCATCCTTAAATGGAAACCTTCCTTGGCCCCTACTCTGAACTACTGGAAGCACCAGGTTAACTTGGCCATTCCACTTTTTAAATGTATGTATGTGTCTAGGGGTTACCCCCAAAAAAATCACAAGGGTTTGGGACATTTGGCTCAACTACTCCACTACTACCTCTCCAGAACCAAACTCTTCACATTGAGCTAGCTATGCTGGTATGTAGATGTCAGCCAGGTTCCTTTGCAGCTCATTTACATTGAAGCCTGAATATGATGTTTTCTGTTGTAGTGGTGCGATTTGCCAGGAAATACCTATGCCGCTTATCTGTTGCTCCTGCCAATTCAAGGGTTGCTGTGGTATTGGAAGTGCCTTTAGAAGTTAGTTGAGGTGGTATGTTTACCTTTTTGTACTTCTGAACCTGGGTATGCCCTATAGGCTCTGTTTCGTAATTTTCTACACTTTAAAATCAACAAAAAGTTGCAAAAAAAAAAGTGACACTAAATGCATTTTTTACATCAATTGTTCTAAAATGTCAGGTATACCACGGCTTTTTTTTTGTTTTTATTCAATTGAAGGAAAATTTATGATGTCTTGATATAGTATGTGTTGCTGTAATGAAGTGGAGTAGATCCTAAGCAATATGGGAATAGGTACCAGACAGGATAGACAATAATGCAATTTGTGGAGACTTGGACAATGATACACCCATAACTTGATGATATGTCAAATGCAGCATCCCTAAGTGGATTGATTTGTGGGTAAGCCCACCATATCATAGGGCTCTACATCCAGCCCCAGTGTCAACAGTTAGACCAGATTGTGGCAAAGATGTTTTGCAGGGCATGGGGACATTTCTACCACATCATCTGTATTTTTAGATCTTCTCCTAAGTTGATAATTGGTTTATGAGCTATCTTAAAAGCCTTAGCAAGTAAATTCAGTTTGGAGCTCTGTTTTCAAGGTCCCAATAAAATATGGTAGGGAGTAGGGGCGGACTGACCATTGGGGAACTCGGGCACTGCCCGAGGGCCCAGGGTCAGTAGGGGGCCCCATGAGATGTCCCTGGTACCTTTCATAGGCTATTTTGGTTGTGGTTTGAGTGTGGGCGAGGACACAGGGGCCCCATGATGCCCTATTGCCCAGGGGCCCCATGAGTTGTCAGTCCGCCCCTGGTAGGGAGATTGAACTTCTATGTCATTGTACCACAAGACCCTCCCACTCAAAGGCTATGCAGGGTTTATATAAGGGTCTATGTTTTTCAGCAAATGATAAGCTCTCAGTTGGAAATGTTTTAACTATTTATGTACTAGGGTGTATAATACATTTATGACCTGCAGAAAATACCAAATTATAGAGATGCACCTTAGTTTGCCATAGCTCAAACATTTTTCTCCTTTCTGATTTTCCCATCTGATCTAACAAACGCACACAGTTTAGCTCATATACTGTATTCTGCAACTTTTACATTAAAGCACAATGGCTATTTATTGTGAAAATATGATCACCCGGGCTTTGTCTGCATGATTATCTGCTGGGATTCTGAAACGCTTTGTTGTATAATGAGGCCGTGACTACTGCAGCGTCAATAACTATAAAATCAAATATGAACGCATAACTATACCCAAATGTTACATTTAAATGATGATATCTGCTGCTTATAAACTGGTTATATGTTCCAGTTAAATAGTGTTTTATAGAGAGAGCTGATGCCAATCTGGAAATGTACTCATCCTTGTGCTAAATAATTGCAGCTTGTAGATGTTTTCCTTGTTGCCAGGAATACTTTGAGGCCTGGGGTTCTGGATTAAAAGGAAACCTATAATGGGTCAATTTCTTTTCCTTGTTGCCAGGAATGTTTTGCAGCCTGTAGCTGGGGTTTTGGATTAAAGGAAACCGATAATGGGTCATATTAATTAATTATTAATTTGTTTTAGTTTATTGAAGGTGTTTTTATGTAAATAAAATATTTTACAAACAAATATTTTGTAAAGATTTTTACCCATGACTCCATGACACTAGTATCACAGATCAATATTGATATTCAGAAGAGAGAATGAGGAGAATGCTTAGAAGTTACTCTCCCGCTGGTATAAGACCTTGGCGCGTATAGCTAAGTTTGTTTCTTCAGTGTCTCACTTGTGCTTTTGTGGATGTCAGGAATCAAGCATACTTTTTCACTTAGTGTCAGGGCTCCGGGTATGACGAGAGGTGTGTGGACTGACACAGGGAAATGCAGGCTTCAGGTATAGTGTAAATAAGAAAATTTATTAAGACTAAACAACACAAATGCAGTGCAAGGTAAACATAACACAGTGCAAACAACCCAACCTCCAACAGATAATACATATATATACAATCATACATAGTCGGGCAGGCCGGGTCGGTAGCAAACAGGGTACCAGGAGCTAGCGGAAGAGTGGTCAGGAATAGCCAAGGTCAGGACAGGCGGAGTTCGTTCAGAGTCAGGATCAAAGCAGAATCAGGATCAGGCAGGAAGCAGACAGGATGCAGGTACAGGGGCTCATGGGAAACATACACCAAGGCACTGACTGCAGGTCTGGCCATTCCTTAAATACACCTCCTGCAATCAGCCTCAGGTGATGGCTGATTGCAGGAGTGAGCTTCTGGTTTCTGAGAGCACCCGCTGGCCAGCCCTGGTACTGCAACCCACACGGCAGATGAGTCCCACTACTAATGGTGAGTCCATTCCTGACACTTAGTGATCATGCTCAAAGGCCTTGCGTTTCTGGACCAGGGTCTACTCTATGATTAGATCTATTCTCTTTGGTATACCACCCCTGAGAACCTATACTCCACAAGCCAATCATGTCCCTGACAATGGCCCAAAAGAAGCTGATGGGGTTTGTGTTTATCGCAGCCTGGCAGACTCTTGCGAAGGCTTGGAGTTCCTTAACTGTACTGAGGTCAAACAACAGCTAATGGCTACTATGGTCCATGAAAATCTCACTTCAATACTGACTGCCTCCCATACAAAATTCTTGAAGGTTTGGGACCTGTGGATATCCGATAATGACAACCTCAACATAGACTGCTCCTTACTCTCTGACACACTAGATGGCCTGTTTCAATGCAGAGCCATAACCTGAACCGCACAGGAACCCTCCCTGTCACCCTCTCCTTTTTTTTGTCTATCCTTCCTTCTTACCCCCCTTTTTCTTCTTCATTGATCTCTGATGCCTTCAGATGGAGGCTTTCCTGTCTTTCTCTTCTCTCCTCTTATTTGGAGTCCTCTCTTGGACTCCATTGACTTTTTCACCTTTCACCTCACCAAGGCAATTATTATTACATTACATTGAGATTATATTGAGCCAAAGGGTTTGCTCAGCACTGTACAATAGGGGGGAGGACAATACATGGCACAGTACAATAACAAACAATGTACGAGGGGTAAGAGGGCCCTACTCTTTCGAGCTTACAATCTAGGAGGGAGGGGGTAATGGTACAGTAGGAAGTGGCTGAGGGGAATGAGGGGTGTGAGGAAAGAGGGAGAATTATCCTCATCCATTGCCTATGTCTGCCTGTCTACCTTTCATTGTGCCAACTGGGCTTACTGGGGATTTGTGACATTGTATGTAGCATCTTTTTCATCTACTGGAAAAGGTTTCATGTCTTCACATCAGATATGTTTCTTTTTTTTCCCCCAGATTAGATTATAATGTACATGCCGATTTGCTTAGTTCTTTTGCAACATTTGAAAGCTAATAAAACTTTTGTAAAAAAAAAAAAAAAAAAGAGTGGAGCAAAAGATGTTTGCTTTCCATCAATCCAATTGAAGATATGAAAAGCATCCCTCTGAACAGTAGGTCAGGGAGGGGCAAGTAGTGGAATGAGTCACTTCTCTCCTCACTCGTTTGTATAAATGTGGGCTTGATCTACTAAACCTTTTCAGCAAATATCTACATGTAAAAGAAGTCTAGGGCCCTACTTTTCTGTTAGAAATGTGAACATGTAATATTGATATGAATTAATTCTCATCCTGCTAAAACAAAAAAAAATAGAAAATGTTTTTTTTTTAGCCCTTAACATAGCAAATAAAAAGTAACCAATATACCTTCCCTGAAGCAAAAGCAACTTTTCTATTTTGTCTAAAAAAAATCAGGTGTCAATGTACACTATTATGAGTCAATAATTATGTTATGGTTATATTTTCCTAAACTTTGTATTGTATATTTATGACATCTTAAAATTTGTGTATCTATACCCCTGGTCTTGGCCACTGGAGCTGGTCCAGATTCATATGTTGTGAGGCCCTTTGGGTTAATGTATAACTCCCCTTAAGCTTCTCTCATAAAATGAATGGTACTCCAAATGCCACAGTATCATCGGCTGCTTCTTTATGATATCTACCAGGCACTCTTCAGCGAGGAAGACGCAGACTCAATACCACAGGACATTTGGACACTCTTCCCCCCAACTTCCACTGGGTACGCTCCAGTGAGCTCTCCAGACCATCCCAGGTCAGACTTTGGAAATAGACCCCCCAGCTTAGGTTACAGCTGGGACTGCAATGATCTTCAAGGAGCATCTCCAGCAGACTTCTCTAAGGGGAAGAGAGGACTCCCCTTGCAGGACTGGCCCCAGAACCAACATACACTGAGAAATTCACTCTCTTTATGTTTCCTAGTAACCAGTGTCACTGGGGCTAAAAGTGATGAAAAATTCAAAACCTTACAGCTGTCAGTGGAAAATGATTAGAGGAGAAACTTGTGATAGAAACACTTGTTTCAGTGACATCTGTTTAAAAATTAATTTTCCTTACTTTGGAGAGGTTTCCTATAACTTCCTGTTGAGTCTGTGGAAAATAAATATTCCCAATGAGACACAATTGACCAAATAAACCATGGGTGTCAAACTGGCGGCCCTCCAGCTGTTGCAAAACTATAAGTCCCATGAGGCATTGCAAGATTGACAGTTACAAGCATGACTCCCAAAGGCAGAGGCATGATGGGACTTGTAGTTTCGCAACAGCTGGAGGGCTGTCAGTTTGACACCCCTGAAATAAACTGGCATGGACTTTAACCACTCCCTATGCTATTCAAAACTAAAACATGTTTTGGCTTTAAATACACTGCAATAATACATTACAATATGTAATCACTGAAATTGCAACATTCAGTACCTTCCTTAAATTCTATTGGTTGAAAATGTATAATTGGTCCATCCCTTGGCTGTACACAGTACTGCATCTTTTAGACATAAAGAAGACATTACAGCAAATGCTGTTTTCTGCTTTTCATATGCCATTAAGTTTCCATTACACGGGTAAATGAATTATACACAAAATTTCCTAGCTTCAGTAGGAAAACAGTAGATGGGATTTGACTTCTCATTAATTTGGTGTCAGCACACAAAAGGATATTTAATGCTAGTGTTGGCAGATTAACAAATTGCCACACTAATATCCCACCATTGTTTGATACACCTGCTAAGAGGCTACAGAGAAGAAAGTTTAATGGAGCTTGTAAGTTAAACACTTTTGGACAATCAAGTCAGGGAATATTACAAAACCCATTAGCTGCTTAGGTAAACCTTTCAAAACTGGTTTGAAATAGATTGATGCAATGCAAAAGGGTTAATTTTGTTTTACGTACATTATTGAAGAGTTTTTGTATAGACTAAACAAGAGTTGTATAGACCTACAGTAATTTTATGAATGACGAAGGATTATCATTGTTAATGGGTGGAATTAAACACCTGCTGTGATAAAAGAAACCTTACCAACTGTATTATTTAGGCCTTGCATCCGACAAATAACTTACACCCCGTTTTAATATGGTCATGAGCAGGGGCGGACTGACCATTTGGAAACTCGGGCACTGCCCGAGGGCCCGGGGTCAGTAGGGGGGCCCCATGAGATGCCCCTGGTACCTTTTTCATAGGCTTTTTTGAGTTTGGGCAAGGACACAGGGGCCCCATGATCCCCTATTGACCGGGGGCCCCATGAGTTGTCAGTCCGCCCCTGGTCATGAGTCAGCTCCACCCGACAAGGTATACTGGCAGAAGGCTCCAAAATCCTGCTTTTACAAATTAATTAAATCTCTAGCTGTACTGAAATTCAAAACCTGCACTTCCTGATCATGCCTAATAATTGAGAGCACGGTGCAGCATAATGTGTCAGGGAGCAGTAATCAATGTATTCTAAAATGTTCCAAACAAGGTACAACTAGGACTGCCAGCTAGGCACAGCTGTCCTAAGCTACTTATGAAACTGTAGCAGCGGAATGTTGACTTTGGATTATGCCGACAGCTTCTGCAATGAGAAACAGGAACGCTGTCTAGTCGGTTCACACCTAAAGGGAAGGCTTCCTGTAGCAGAGGATAGGTTCCCTTCTCCCCTGGAACCTCTCCATCACACTAAAAAGTTTCCCTGACAGATGAGGAACCTGTCCCTACACTAAGCACTTACAAAATGCATACTGAATCAGGGATCTAGTGTCTTAAATAAGCACTTTGCTCACCAATGATGGTCGCAGAGGTCAAACAGTCTAATGGGACAGCAGATCCCTGATGACTGCAGGAAGTCATAGACGAACTAAGTTCTGCACACCTTCCTTCCCCTTCTGCATTGCTGCTCAAACCTAGCACGGACTACAGAGGGGAGTACGGACTGCCTATGATTAAGGATGAATTGATGGTTTCATATGATCCTAGGTTAGGACCAAGTATTAGTTCTTCAGGTGTTCAGACAAACACCCAAACTTTTGTCCGTTCAGCCCCCAGTTTGGTAGGAACCGAACCTCATATATAGAGGTGGTATTTCTATTGTTTCTATATATGACAGGTTCCTGCTGTCACTGGTTCTTAGGAAATCCACATGTGCACCTTCTATAGCCCTAGGAACCACCAAAATCAGGGCATCTTACTTTACATGGTTGTGAATCCAGGTCACGTAATAAACGGGGTGGGGATAGCGTTCAATCACTGCCCAAATATGGCCAGTGGTCAAATTTTGGCAATGATATTGATCAAATATGTGGGGGAGGTGGTCATATTCATGTCAACCAATAGACATGTATTCGAACATTTGGGAAAACTTTATTTTTGTGACTATGGAAACTAGAGAGTATTTGATGTTATTTTACATTGCAGATGCCCTATTGGCATGCCTTCTCTCTCCTCCACCAAGCCTAAGGAAATATATTACCAACATAATGTGTTATAATAGAAAGTATAAAATATTGTTTTTCCCCAGTATTTTCTATCTTTTTTCATTGACATAAAAAAATAAAAAAAAACAGTGGTGATCAAATACCACCAAAAGAAAGTTGTATTTGTGTGAATAAAATGCACTAAATTTCATTTAGGTACAGTTTTGTATGACCGCGCACTTGCCAGTTAAAGTAGCATAGTTCTGTATAGCAAAAAAATGCTCTGGTCACGAAGGCGGTACAACCTTCTGGAGATCAAGTGGTTAAAGAAGCAAGATATTAAGAGAAACCGAGATGGAGGGGTGGGTAGCATTTTTGCACAAGTCCATTTTATGTTCATGCATTTAAGATTCATACTTCTCTGTAATCTACCGTAAATTGATACAGTATAAGTCAGAGCTAGTAATGACTTAACATACAGTTAAAAAAAGAAAAAGTATATCATAAAAGAACACTTTTTTCTGCAGAGAAGCTATTGCCAATCAATTCCAGCCAGAAGACATCTCTTCATAAAAGTACACAGTCTACCACAGAGTATTATTAAAGAAAGGTTGCTTCTTTATAATTCTGTCAGACAGCTCTGAGGTCAAACCAGAGCCACCTGCTAAAAGCATACCTCCAAATTATGGTCAAATACACTTCTGTATCCTGGTTTCCAAAATTGAATTGTAAACCGGTGGAGCAGGTGGTTTAAAACCTCACATTGATGACCCATGAGCACATTATTCTGAGGAAATGGACTGAGGTCATAGCCTAATTGAATCACTCAACAATGTAGTCTGTATCACCAGTCATTAGATGAAATATAAGGTTCTAATCAAATTCCATATAAAAGCTACATGATGTAATTACTAATGTAACAATATTGGTACATTTAAAAGAGGTGTTCTCTTTTTTCTCTTAGCATTTAAAGAGAATATTGTTTGTCGAAATGGACGTTTTAACCGTAAACTCACTACTAACAGGAAATGAAAGCACACCATGGTGAAGATGATATAATACAGATTTCCAGGTAGGATTGACCAATAATTTAATCACCGCTAATGGATGTATGAAATGGATAGGATCCAGGGTCCTTAAATCTCATCCATCAATTATCCATATACTTAAGTTATCACCTAAAGATCTTTTATGGAACCTAATTGAGAATTTCCAATAAATAGGGCTCATTGCAACATTTAACAAAGAAAGCTCAAGTAATATTATAAGTGCTCTTGTAAAAAAACAAAAAGATAGTCATTTTGAATGTGTACAAACCTATCAGGATGGAGATACAAAAATCTAAAATAAATGAAAATATGTTGTTGTTTGCAGAATACCTTTATATAAGAAAGGACAATGTATTGGGGTTTTCTCTTTGCTCTTTTAGTCTAAAGGACTATCAGGTTGGAGTCTGGACATTGCTTTATTTATTTATAATTTTGGACTTTAATGACACTGGGTATTAATTCCACTATATTTGTGAAAAGGACTTTATTTACTTCATTTTTTTATTTTATCTCATTTATTTTATTTAATTTTATTCATTTATTTTTGTATTTGTAATTTTTGGAGATTTATTTCCTAGGATTTGTTTGCCACTAATTATAGGGTGGGGATTTTATAAGGTGGGGATTAATTCATATTGCTATATGATTACTTACACTTTCAAGGGTGAATGAATATTGGGATAGTTTAGTAGATCTATTGGGTACCGTATTTCACATTTATAATGTATTGGGGTTGATTTACTAAAACTGGCTACCATGCACAGCTGCACCTGTTTTTTCACTCTCCGATCAACTTCTAACTTCAACTTGTTAAAAAAAAACCTGAAAGCTGATTGGTTTCTATGCAGAGCTGCACAAGATTTTGCACTCTCCAGTTTTAGTAAATTATCCCCAATGTGTTTTGTACTTAGTTGCTTAAATTTGAAGGAGTAAAGTAGAGCTCCAGCCAGGGGCGGACTGACCATTTGTAAACTCAGGCACTGCCTGAGGGCCCAGGGTCAGTAGGGGGCCCCATGAGATGCCCCTGGTACCTTTTTCATAGACTTTTTTGAGTTTGGGCAAGGACACAGGGGCCCCATGATCCCCTATTGCCCGGGGGCCCCATGATCTAATGATTCTAATCTATTCTATTTTTCTTTTCTATTATATTCTTTTATTTTTTATTATATTCTATTTTATTCTAATCTCTTCCCTTCTATTTTATTTTATATTCTATTCAGCAGCCTAAGTAGGAATCATCTTATTGCACTTTTATACACCACTGTTTTTTTTTCAAATTTGGATAGTTTGTTTCATTATAATTTATTTTGAATTTGTTAAAATTTGTTAATATTGTGTTTTCAAAATTCAGATACATCCGAATCTCCAAATAACGAAACTTGTGTCCAAATTTTGATTTGTAATGAAACAAATCACTCATATCTATTTTTGGTTTGGATAGTTTGTTTCATTATAACTTATTTTGAGTTTGTTGAAAATCGTTATTGTGTTTCCAAAATTCAGATACATCTGAATCACAAACATTTTGTCCAAATTTTGATTTGTAATGAAACAAATCACACATGTCTATTTATATTTAAGTTAGTAGAGTCTTCCCAGGGGAGGCCCAGCTCCTACTCCTTTTTACAATACATGTTTATGATTGGCCAACTATGAAAACAATGGCAAATATTCCATCTGAAAAGCTCTTAAGAGTGAGATAGGGGAACTGCATTGAGCAGTGAGAGCCCCCACTAGTGGCAGAATTAAACATCTCTGTATTTAATGAAATTGAAACTTACTAGGGAACAAGCTTTTAGAGATGAAAATGAATTTAAAAAAATACATTAAAGCTGGTCAATGCCTTCCAATTAAATCTGTTGTAAGTAGACAGGCTTTTTGTGGCAAAAGGGATACACTAATGTTGATTCTACAACAAAACCTTATTACCTCCCTATTGGCAATCTTCTTTAGAATTTATAATGAGCTGCACATGTGCAGCTCTGTGTATGTTCCCAACATGCCCCAGTGCCAGGATTAGTGAACTCTCAGGCACATGAATTGGAGTTACATCATCCTGGTCCAGCCAATCAAGATTATGCAAGTATGTATGACATAAACATAAAAAGACATAAAAAAGGAAATCTTTATTGAAAAAGAATGACTGATATGGATGGAAATCCTCTTCTAGGTTCCCCCCACTGGTACTCTTGGCTTTTTATCTTCTCTGTCTGCCACCATAGCAAGGTGTTTGCTATCGGGTCAGATGTGTGGACCCACTCCCCAGCCAGATTTAGGTTTAGTGTAGGTATAGATTTAGTCAGTATGTTCTCCATCATGTGACTGGCTAGTTAGTTCATATGTTCTATATATTGTGCCCCTCTGCTCATTTTTATATACTATTTTATGATATTGTCTTCTTTTTGTGTATATAGTATATTATTATTATTATACAGTATTTATAAAGCGCCAATAGTTCGCTCAGCGCTGTACATTACAAAGGGGGACAGAACATGTGACAGAACAATACCAATACAATGCAAAACATGAGGGGATCGAGGGCCCTGCTCTTTCGAGCTTACAATCTATATATATTTATATATGTGTATTACATTGTGTTTCCATCCATGTATTGGGTTCCTTATCCTTATAGACTGTCCTTTTATTGCACCTTGTACCTGGGTTTTGTTTTCTTGGGTTTATATTTATTCATTTCTTTGGGTTGGGGTATAGTGGCAGCTCAGAAGATCTATTATTGTTTAGACGTTTCATTTTGGGTACCGTGCTACATGACTGAGCAATTGCCAGTCAAAGTAGCGCAGTGCTGAATAGCAACAAATGGCCTGGTTATCAAGGGGTAAAACCTTCAGGAGCTGAAGTAGTTTAATGTTAACAAGGCAAATGGGGGAAATTGCTTTAATGGTTGGGCACTCCAGCTTCAAGTTCTCAAGAACAGTTACACCCTTTACTACTCTATAGTTAAACCATAGTTTAAAGAATAAGTTCACCTTTCATAACATGTTACACCCATATTCAGGGTAGAACATGTTACAAAAGGACCAGCCCCTGCTCCCCCTCACCCCCAAACCTGTTTTAACAGCTAGCAAGGGATCTTCTTCCCTGTTAGCTGTCACAATTTTTAAAACATTTAGGCTGTACAAGGCTCCGCCCACCCAGGCACGCCAATCATTCACAGTATTCTGTGAATGGGAAAACTACAAGTTCCAACAGCCTTTTGAGCCTGTCAGCTTGTATTTCTCAATGAACTACTGCAGTGCTGTTTAGCACTGTGGTAGTTATTTGCTTCTTCCTGTCAGTGTGAATCTGCTTGCCCGTATGAGGTATGAACACACAGATACACTGACAGGTCTTCAGGAGTCCTGCCAAAGCCGTCTTTAATGTGGGGCAAAAGGGGAAACTGCACAGGGCCAAGTCATTGTTGTGAAGCCCAAAGCAGCTTTCCCTTGAGCCCGCGCCAGTGGCAGAACTATAAGCAGGTCATTAAGTGGTGCGCTGCTAATGGCGGGTATAGAGCCGCGCTCAGCACACTTCTGGATCCCACAGGGAATAGAGTGTGGAGGAGTAGGAGGACACCACCACAGCACACTGCATCTCTCCCTCTGGCCTTCTAACCATTCCCAACCTCAACCAGCAGCTCCCACCGGGGACACGCCCTCCCTCAGGAGATGCTGTGCAACATGGCGAGGTGATGTCACAGATGGTCTGTCACTGGTCCCTGGTATGTGGAGACTGTGGGGAAGAGAGTGCTGCGCCTGTTGGCCATGGAGCGGGATTGGCCAGGGGGAGGGGATGTTAGAGGATTTACTTTGCTGTATTATTTTATTGTGAATAAGTCCTTAAAGAGCAAACTCCTGGCAGACAGCTAAATTCACATACGTGATTTGTGTTCCTTATGTGTGTGCATGGTACACTGGCTGTGGGTGTTCTGTCAGGCTAGTTCTCCTCACCTCACCTTGAAGACTCCAGGACTGGTGGGGCAGGGTGTGCTATTTACTAAAAGGATCAGTCCACTTTACAAAAAAAGATCTGCCCCTATAGATTAAAAACAAACCAGGGATGGACTAACAACTCATGGGGCCCCTGGGCAATAGGCCCAAACAAAAAAGCCTATGAAAAAAGTACCAGGGGCATCTCATGGGGCCCCCTACTGACCCCGGGCCCTCGGGCAGTGCCCGAGTTTCCAAATGGTTAGTCCGCCCCTGAAACAAACTGTGCTCCTATGAACAATACTGAGTTCCCCAGCCTGCCCTGTTGCTAGGTCATTGCAATGAGCACTAGCCATTGTTGCTCACCTCCACCATCACACGATGTGTGTCCCTCAGATTTGAACACTGCACATGTACTTTCTTCCCTGTCGCCATGATAATGAGTGAAGCATCATTGCAATGGAGTAGATCAGGGGTAGGCAAGCTGCGGCTCTTTACCTGTTGTGGAACTACATTTCCCATGAGGCATTGCAACATTACAAAACTGACAGTTACAGCTATGACTTGCAGAGGCATGATGAAACTTGTAGTCCTGTAACAGCTGGAGAGCCGCAGGTTGCCTACCCCTGGAGTAGATAGTGCACAGCACTTGTGTGGCATTTGATTCCAAGAGCTTTTGGTGGATATCAGTGGCTAGAGCACCACAGCAACATCTTGGATTCGAACATTACCCTGTTGTCATAGCATTGAGCTGGGCACCACTGAAACTGGAGAGAATGGTGTTTGAATCAGAGAGAGTGCAGTTTTGTAATGGCAGAGAAGTGCACCAGTTTTTGAAGCTCCTGAAGACTGCCCAAAAAAACTCCCACAGCTGGTGTTCCTTCATCTTGGTACTAGGATGTTGCTATGGCGCTCCAGTATTGATGTCCTCCTCTGCCATCGCAAGAGCGCACTCTCTCAGATTCAAACACTGCACATTCTCTCCCCGATGCCATGGTGTTGAGTTCAGTGTCATGGCAACTGGGCATATGGTACACTGTGCATGTGTGGCATAAATCCTAGCGTATTCTGGTGATGGTGGAGGCAAGCATCAATGGCTGGAGTACTATAGCAACGTTCTAGCAACAGGATGAGGAAATGCCGGCTATGGGAGTTTTTCAGGCAGGCTTCTAGAGCTCCTGACATTGATGACCCTGATCCCATCCACCCCATGCACTGCCACTGATCCTATCCACACCAAGCACTGCCACTGATCTCATCCCCCCACCAGCACTGTCACTGATCCTATTCATATTCACCCCAAGTACTGCCACTGATATCCCCCCACCAGCACTGTCACTGATCCTATCCACCCCAAGTACTGCCACTGATCTCATCCCCCCACCAGCACTGTCTCTGGTCCTATCCACCCCAAGTACTGCCACCGATCTCATCCCCCCACCAGCACTGTCACTGATCCTATCCACCCCAAGTACTGCCACGCATCCCATCTTCTTCCCACCGCACTGCCACTGATCTCACCCTCCACCACTGCCACTGATCACAATCTTCCCCCCCAGCAACCAATGTGTGACCGGTAATGATGTGCAATCACCTCTAGCAACCAATCAGCAAGCATTAATGATGTGCTGTAACCTCTAGCATCTAATCAGTGAGCTGTGATGTGTGCTGTAACCTCTAGCAACCAGTCAGTGAGCAGTAATAATGCTGTACCCTCTGGCAACCAATCGCTGCTAGGTCTGCTGCAGGAAACTGATTTTGAGTCTAGCTGCTTTTTATTGTATGTCTCAGAGCAGGTGAAGAGCGAAATTGCATGGAGGAGCCCAAGAAAATGTCTGCTCAGGGTCCTGTCATTATCAGCCCTGAGTCCTGCATGTCACCCGCAATCTGCTGATCATTGGTGCAATGCTTTCCAAGCTCCCAAAACAAAAAATAGTAGACGCACACTTTTTACCTACAAAAAAAGTGAATTTTTTATTTTTCTTTAAGCAAGGTAATTTTTTCTGAACAAAATATCTTCTAGCAGTTTTCTGGTAGTCTGGATTCAATAGTAAAGTAGATGCATCTGCCTGAAACATGTAAACGTGGCAACTTACACATCCTTTCATATTTATGAACTGCATTAAAAAATATTATGAAGCCGTATTTTGTTCTCTTTGTCTCTTAGTGATGGCTGCGGTGCTTACTGCAGAGTCCTCAAATCATTCCCTTGCAGCCACATCTATGCGAGCTCATTGCCTCCTGATCTCTCCCAGATAAAGCATTAGATTGTTCACCATGAAATAATTATGACATTTAAACTCCTGGGGCTTTCAATAGATATGTTAGGCACTTTATGAAATCAAACTTGCGCGCACAACGCGGGAATCCTGTTTTTAACAGCTCTGAGCGTGAATGTGTGAGTGATGATGGAATATATTTACAGAAGCTTCAATTTTTAATTATCTAAGTTACACTGAGACAGATCTTGAAATAGTTCCTAGTGATGGATCAAGGGGGCCTTGTGCTGTGGCATTGTTTTAACACATAGATACTAATATATGGAAGCATTCTCATAGAAAATCGCTCAGCCTTCAACAAATGCTAATGTTAGAGGTCACAGGAGGTAAACAGTTTCAGGGCGTAAACTGCTATTGTGGGCATCTGATTTCACACCATTTGCAGTTGTTAACCTACCTTTCCAGCTTTCCTGGCCTTTGGCTGGCGTCTGCCTGTTTTGCTAATATAGTTATAGGTACCTGTTTAAATTGGTGTAAACCTCAGACATGAAATATGAACAACGCATATCCCTCTATAGTATGTAATTTCTGTCTGCTATATCCTGACGAAGTCACGTGCTTTTAATCGTGACGTAACGCGTAGATACGCCAGTAGGGGGGCTGAACGAGGTATCGTAGTGACGTCATATCCGGCGCGGGCGCCATCTTGGTGCACCCGAAACAGTATGCAGTACACCCATAGTGTGGTGAAAACGCCAGATTGCACTTGTTACATGTGAGTAAGCATTTCTTATATTGAAGGATTTTATTAAATGATTTTACACTCTGTTGGATCTCTTTGCTTTACTGGGAATGTCCATTGAGTAATACTCGTCCCAGTATTAGGAGACAGATCTGGATATTCACTCACCAGAGGAGGGAAGAGCTCTACCACCCCAGCTAAGAAGGATTTAATCCTTCTGGAGGATCACTAAGAGGCATATCTAGCTCATTGATCCTGAGGGGCCTGGGCAGGAAGGTGAGGGGGTACCCCTGGTAATGTGGATACACACAGAGTTTGAAGCACCTGCATGAAGAGTGTTTAGCGTGTGCTGTGTTTCACCTATAGGACACTTATATATTGGATATTTACCTATGTGGGACTGTTTATGTTATAAGGAGTAACCCCCTGCTATACGTAAGGGTTTGCAAGGGGCAGTGTATTGATTGTCCTATTCTTTTTGTATTTTCCATTTAAGTTTTATGTACATTTATTGATAGCGCTGCACTAATATTTGTTATTTGCTCATTTCTGTCTGCTGCTTCCTCCATCTATCAGCATCAATCACTTCTGAAAAATTTTCCTGACACCAAGAGAAAAATGGTGACAGGGGAGGGACCTTCAGCAGATTGACTGCCTCAGCTCTCTTCCTATATGTTGTGTGGAGGGGGGGTTTGTCTTTTATCTTCAGTCAGCTCTCAGAACTCTTCTCACTGAGCGCTGCAAAGTGTAATTTAAGCTCTCCTGTCTTTTCTTTCTGACAGCTCAAACAAGCTTTATAAATTCTGGACTTTGGCCTCAGGTGATGCACAGAGATGAAACAAATCGTCCTACATATGTTGTGCCTGTTTATCTGCAGTCTTCTCCTCTCTACATCCCTTTAGTCACTTCACTGGGTATATGTAAGGGTTTACAACTACATTAACTAAAAAACTATTTGTAGCACCCGACTAGAGTCTACACATAAGGTTCTCAATTTTTTTTTTTTTTTCCAACAAGGGCGTTTGTGTTTTTTATGGTAGCCCCCATAAGAAACACAAAGTAGCCCCCTTATGGTAGCCCCAAATAACTTCCTTCCCACCATCCTGGTGGGAAGGGAGTTATTGGGGGCTACCATAAGAAACACAATGATGTAGCACACAATTGGGATGATTTACTAAAACTGGAGAGTGCATATTCTGGTGCAGCTCTGCATAGAAACCAGTCAGCTTCTAACTTCAGCTTGTTCAATTAAACTTTGAGAAAAAAAAACCCTGGAAGCTGATTTCTATACAGAGCTGCACCAATTTTTCACTCTCTAGTTTTAGTAAATCAACCCAATGGGGTTCCAAGGCGAATGGTGGATGTGGCCTAAATGCACAGTAAGATGGGCTTAAAGAGGTATAGCTAATTAGACATGAGTCTACTCACTATTAACACAAAACACACATGCCACAACCCTTCATCACCTACAAAATTTCTTTAATTATTGTGTCACAAACAGGAGACTTACAGACATAACCCTAACCTCAGCACTTGAAATCCTGAAAGGAGAAAACACTCTGAATGCAAAGCAACAAGTGGTTGTGGCTAAATTTCACTGGATATTGGGCTTGGCCTAAAGCAGCCTTTTTCACCTAGGGTGCCTTGAGGTTGTTTCAGGGGTGCCTTGGCAAAATGCATAAAAATTGCCCAAAAATTGTGTACAAGCCAGAGGTGGATCAAGCTTGCCTTTTAGTTACACAAAGCCACAGGTTTTCATTGTGCACCATTACGACCATCTATCCACCAGCATCCCAATGACCAATGGCATCATCACTTGATAAGGAGGATGTTGGTCATCTGCACAGCATCCTTGTTTGACCCTCCCCTGCCCTTCTCCATCAATGCTGGGATCATATTAGCTCAGTGATGGAGAAAAACTTAAATATCAAAAGTACACTTTATTTGGAAGAATAAATCCCCTCTAATGCTGGGTGTCTTGCGTGTGTGGATGTTGACGCATTATGGAAAACTATTAGAATAGTTTTTTTTACATTTTAGAATAGATTTCCTCAAGACTGTCCAAAGCTGTAAAGGGTGCCTTGACTGAAAAAAAATTGAGAAACACTGACCTAAAGGAACATGGCTAAATATAATCTAATCCCACCCATAGTACACACTACACATATATATATGCTGCAGTCCTTGCACCCACAAAATACTTCTCACCTACTGAAACACAAGTGAAAACTTCAGACACAAACCTACAGGATCATCTTTGAAAAAAAAAAAACAGAATATGGACGAAGAGCTAATGCTTTTGTCTGAGCCTATTTTAAAAAAAATAATAATTAAAATAGCTGTAAACAACTTAGCATCCAGCAACTGTTTAGACTAGAAAAACTTTGGTTAGAAGTAAGAAAGGCAAAGTGATTAGCGCTTTTTATATGCAAGGGTGCAAGGGACAATGATATATATCATAATACCCCTTATATTCCTGTTCAAAATAAGAAAAATATTTCCAGTATCTGATATTATTAGAAGGATAAAAATGTCTATCAGTGGGCAAAAAAACCCAGAATTAATGGTTAGGTAGAGTTTAATTATAGGTGGTAAGCAGGAGGGAAAAAAGGCCAGTGTCAGTGGGTATTGGGAGGAACGATGCCTGACGTTGGTGGTTACCATGAGGAAAATGTTTCCAGAGTCAGTGGTCAAATTCTGTGCCCCCTTTGCATCTGTAATCAGTGTATGTGCTCCGTTACATTGGTGGTAAGTGTATACAACCCCTTACATTAGTGCACAGGTGTTTTTGAGCCCCTCCATTGGTGGTCAGTGTCTGTACCCTCTTATAGTGGTGGTCAATATCAATATCACCTTACATTGGCAGTTAGTGTCTGTGCCCCCAATTACATTTGATATTTGGTATTTGTCTGTGCCCTTTTACATTGACAGTCAGTGTTTGTGCCCTCTTACACCGATGGTCAATGTCTGGAACCTCCTTATATTGGTGGTCAGTATCTCTAGCCCCTTACATTGACATTCAGTGTCTTTACCCCCTTACATTAGTGGTCAGTGTGTGTGCACCCCTTACATTGGTGATCGGTGTCTGTGTCCCCTTCATTAGTGTTCAGTGTCTGTGCTCTCTTACATTGATGGGATCTGTATCCTCTTACATTGGCAATCAGTGTCTATGCTCCCTTATAATTATGGCCAGTATTTGTGCCCTTCTTACAATGGTGGTCAGTGTCTGTGCACCCTTACGTTGATGGTTTGTATCTCTTCTCCCTTTCATTGGCAGTCAACCTCTGTGCTCCCCACATTGGTGACAAGTTTCTGTGCTCCCTTATGTTGGTGGTCAATGTTGGTGCCCTCCTTACCTCAGTGTCAGTCAGTGTCTGTGCACCCTTACATTGGTGGTTTGTATCAGTTCTCCCTTTTATTGACAGTCAACCTCTGTGCTCCCCACATTGGTGACAAGTTTCTGTGCTCCCTTATGTTGGTGGTCAATGTTGGTGCCCTCGTTACATAAGTGTCAGTCAGTGTCTGTGCACCCTTACATTGGTGGTTTGTATCTCTTCTCCCTTTTATTGACAGTCAGCCTCTGTGCTCCCCCCATTGGTGACAAGATTCTGTGCTCCCTTATGTTGGTGGTCAGTGTTGGTTCCCTCCTTACCTCAGTGTCAGTCAGTGTCTGTGGCACCTTTACACAGATGATCAGTGACTGTGCCACCTTAGAAAGGTGGACAGTGACTGTGCCATTCTTATTTTGGTAGTCAGTGTCAGTTCCCTCCTTACACATGTGGTCCCTGTCTGTTCCCCTTTTAAATTGGGTCATCAATGTGCCCCCTTGGTGGTCCATATCCCTCCCCATATAATTTTTTACTTTATTAATACTTTAAAGTGAACTAATATCCAGATAATGCACCCTGAGGCATTGACTTATTCTTATTCATATTATTTTGTAAAGAAAACCCTCATTCACATCTGTAACTGTAAACATTGTGGAAAGATTTCTAGGTCTGAAATAGAGGTACTGAAATCTCACCTACATTCCTATTACTTTCTATTTCAGCAGAATCTTGGAGGCTTGCCAGCTTTCCAATGTAATGAATGACTTAACAGCAGATTCAATTTTAATGCCCGTAGTCTGAGCACAGTTAACCCGCAAAATGTTTCAGACCCTGTAGGTGTCACTGTTTGAAGCGTGAGAGAGCATTTAAATGATGAGGCTGATTTACTATTTTTTTTTACTCTGATGTTATCTAGTTATGAATCACTCAAAAAAAAGCATGAATTTTTACTTTATGTTTAAGCAAATTTGTGTTCATGTCAGGGGCAGACTGACAACTCATGGGGCCCCCGGGCAATAGGGGATCATGGGCCCCTGTGTCCTTGCCCAAACTCAAAAAAGCCTATGAAAAAGGTACCAGGCAACGGCGGACTGACAACTCATGGGGCCCCCGGGCAATAGGGGATCATGGGGCCCCTGTGTCCTTGCTCAAACTCAAAAAAGCCTATGAAAAACATACCAGGGGCATCTCATGGGGCCCTTACTGACCCCGGGCCCTCGGGCAGTGCCCGAATTTCCAAATGGTCAGTCCGCCCCTGGTTCGAACGTTCAAATGCGAACCAAACGGGGGGGGGTGTTCAGCACATCACTAATAGTAAACAGAACAAATAGAGAGAATAAAACGGGGCCACAAAGAGCAATAAGATTTTGCACTCTCTAGTTTTAGTAAATCCCCCCCATACTGTACCTGAATCCTTTTTTACGCAGAGCATGTCACACCACACTTTAAATCAATAGGAATATTTTGCATACTTTTCACATTTCACATTCACGTTTGGACTCAGCATTTGTTAGACCCCTTTTTTATATATCATACACTTTTGGGTGATATTTGAGTACCCGGAGCACAGGATAATTCTTGTTTATACACCCCAAGTACACACCAAATGCGGTACAGTACAGTTAACTTATATTGCTTGTGACTGATAAATCTGATATCCAGCCATTTTGCATTTTAGGAGACACCATGTAATTTATTTATTTGTTTTTATTAATTATTTATTATTTATATTTTATATATATATATATATATATATATATATATATACACACATATATATATATATATATATATATATATATACACACACACATATATATATATATATATATATATATATATACACACACACATATATATATATATATATATATATATATATACACACACACACACACACACACACACACACACACACACATATATATATATACACACATGCACACATATATACACACATATACATATATATACACACATATATATACACACATATACATATATACACACACATATATATATATATATATATATACACACACACATATATATATATATATATATATATATATATAAAATACAATTATATAGTATGTTATAGACTATAATATATAATGTTGTAATTATTTTATACAGTATAATATTATTATTTTATTATTTACTATATAAAAATTACAGACAAATGTGTTTTATTGAATTGTTTACAATATAATAACAGAGAGAGATTAAACATTTTGTTGATATATAAAAAATGTGATACTGCACAGCAAACCATAGTGTAAGGATAAATCAATATTTCTCATATCTTTGCATATTCCCTTGCAATATACAATTAGTTAGTAAAAGGCTGCATATTTATCTTGGCCAATACTTGAAACCATACTCTCAACAATATTAAAAACAAAATACGAACAATCAATAATTTACAATTGTTTATCCCTTGAATTTTTATCATGGCCTCCCATATCCTCACTAGGATTTTCTCAGAGGGAATATGTTTGTTGTTGGTTATTACTCATAATTTTAAGAATTTATAAGGTGACTTCTAGGCCTTTATTGTTTCTGCGGCGTACAAAGATTAGCAGAGCCGTTTTGATGAAGTTATCTCTTTACTGTTACATCTCTGAACTATATGGGGACTATCAATAAAAGAGCTCAGGAAATCTAGCTTTTCATTTTGATATATTTTGCCAGTTATTTGCCTGGTTTGCTTCTGTAAAAGTCTACAATCTATAAAAGTGTGCAATGGCAAGAGGAAAAATAAAATGCATTAAAAAGGAGTGAAGAAGGATGAAAACAACGGGAAGAACTAACAGAAATATATGATACCTTTAAGAAGCTCTTTCTACAGCTCCCTTCCACTAAAAATATTGGATGGCACCCTTTTAAGGAAAACTATTATGGTTTTGGGTTCATTTTATTTTACTCTTTTATTGCTGTTACTTGTTTAAACTGATGGTTTTAGGCTCCATGCACACTAGCTTATTTTCAATCTCCTAGCTCTCCTAGCAGCTACTCATTAGTGATTTTTCTTCTGCTCCTAGAAGCAACTAGTGTTGTCCTATGTGTCCATGTGAACTATTGTAGGCTAGAAGCATTTTTCAAGCTTCAGCTTCTAGGAGCAGAGAAAAACACTTGTTTTTGCATTATTGGGAGTGATTAGCCAGCAGAAAAAAAATTTCAGATAAGGATCTGGTATGGATCCCCCACCAACACCATTTTTTTTCCATTTTGGCAACTCAAAAGCCTTATACAGTTCTACTATTTATCTTGATTTATTAAAGAATTAGTTTGTATTCATTAAGCTTAGTAAATATGGCAAAGCTGTTTTTATTTTGAATACCCAATCATGCTAGGGAAATTTTAATAAATAAATAAATAATTTGCGCTAGTAAATGTGTATAAATATATAAATATATATAAAGAAATCATCAAATCATAAGTCCAGAAAAGAATATATATATGCCAATACCACAAAAAAATAAAAAAACTTTTAAGTGCAAAAAACTTTTGTGCAAAAAAAGTGTCTAAATATGAAAAATTTCACCAAAAAACCTTGATAATATAATGGCAGATCATCCATAAATATCTTCAGAAACGGAAACTCTGCAACACACCGATCCTCATCGATCGAAATAACAGGATGAAAAACTTTGTAATTAATCGAAAATCCACTTCTCCAATAGATAAAGGACCACCTTCAAACGTATCCATGGGGGGAAATGCCAAGCACTCGAGAGAAACAGAAAGACTTCATGGTGCAATATTATAAAAACCAATTCCTTTATTAGGTACTCATTGCACTTACTCAAGAGGTGTCCCAGCCGACACCAGCATCAACAGCATAACAGCAATCACATAAACGAGCCTGGCTACTCAGCACATGCGCAGTAGCTAGCAGCCAAAAACGTAATGACGTCACATCAATCAAGCTCCGCCCTACGCGTTTCATCATCGACGTCCTCACGGAGCGGATAGATGTGAGACGTCTCAACCTCCTTAAATATTCACTCACAGGAAACGAACAGCTGACATCAATGGGGAATCAAGCAAAGCAAGCCGCCCCACAGATGACAGGAGTCCACAAAGGATATACAATGTATCCAATATATTTGCCATCACAAGCAAAAAAACTTTAAAACAAGAGAACAAAAATAGAATAAAAAGAAATTTGAATAAAACACTAATGATAAATAAATTAAATAAGTAAATACATTAACGGGCCAGCACCCTCTAAGACTGTGTTTCAAAAAGGGAACTTAAAGGGCCAGTAACACTTTCAACACAAATAAAGGGGAACTCTAGTAATAATACAAAAATAATGCAAAAATTGTACAAAAAACATACAATCTCCCATATATCATCTTTAAACAGTTGCCTATATAAAAATATACTTAAAATAACATAAAAATTAAAAATTAAAAATTTGTGAGAAAACAATTCAAATCTATATCGACATTTAACCCAAATGGTTGCAAGGAATTTAGTTCATAAATCCAAAACGTCTCTTTTTTGGAAATCTCATTAACCAAATCCGAGCCCCTCCAATGGGGTTTTTCCATCTCGATCCCATAAAAGGTAAGTAAGCTTGGATCACAATTATGTACCAATTTGAAATGTTTGGATACACTATGTTTATCAAATCCTTTTACTATGTTTCTTATATGTTCGCCTATTCTTGTTTTTAAACATCTCCCAGTTCTCCCAATATATCTCAAATGACATGGACATTCTAAAACATAAATCACATGTGTAGAATTGCATGTAATCAGGGATTTAATATCATATTCTTTTTTGGAAAATGAAGAGCAGAATGACTTTCTTTTTTTATTATTACCAACTTTTACAGTCCTACAAACTTTACACTTCCTACAAGGAAAAAACCATTTAAATTTGGAAACAGATCGAACTTTTTTGGGGGTTCGATGACATTGCGAGCCAGTTTCATCCTAAGAGACTTATTTATGAAACTGGCTCGCAATGTCATCGAACCCCCAAAAAAGTTCGATCTGTTTCCAAATTTAAATGTTTTTTTTCCTTGTAGGAAGTGTAAAGTTTGTAGGACTGTAAAAGTTGGTAATAATAAAAAAAGAAAGTCATTCTGCTCTTCATTTTCCAAAAAAGAATATGATATTAAATCCCTGATTACATGCAATTCTACACATGTGATTTATGTTTTAGAATGTCCATGTCATTTGAGATATATTGGGAGAACTGGGAGATGTTTAAAAACAAGAATAGGCGAACATATAAGAAACATAGTAAAAGGATTTGATAAACATAGTGTATCCAAACATTTCAAATTGGTACATAATTGTGATCCAAGCTTACTTACCTTTTATGGGATCGAGATGGAAAAACCCCATTGGAGGGGCTCGGATTTGGTTAATGAGATTTCCAAAAAAGAGACGTTTTGGATTTATGAACTAAATTCCTTGCAACCATTTGGGTTAAATGTCGATATAGATTTGAATTGTTTTCTCACAAATTTTTAATTTTTAAATTTTATGTTATTTTAAGTATATTTTTATATAGGCAACTGTTTAAAGATGATATATGGGAGATTGTATGTTTTTTGTACAATTTTTGCATTATTTTTGTATTATTACTAGAGTTCCCCTTTATTTGTGTTGAAAGTGTTACTGGCCCTTTAAGTTCCCTTTTTGAAACACAGTCTTAGAGGGTGCTGGCTCGTTAATGTATTTACTTATTTAATTTATTTATCATTAGTGTTTTATTTAAATTTCTTTTTATTCTATTTTTGTTCTCTTGTTTTAAAGTTTTTTTGCTTGTGATGACAAATATATTGGATACATTGTATATCCTTTGTGGACTCCTGTCATCTGTGGGGCGGCTTGCTTTGCTTGATTCCCCATTGATGTCAGCTGTTCGTTTCCTGTGAGTGAATATTTAAGGAGGTTGAGACGTCTCACATCTATCCGCTCCGTGAGGACGTCGATGACGAAACGCGTAGGGCGGAGCTTGATTGATGTGACGTCATTACGTTTTTGGCTGCTAGCTACTGCGCATGTGCTGAGTAGCCAGGCTCGTTTATGTGATTGCTGTTATGCTGTTGATGCTGGTGTCGGCTGGGACACCTCTTGAGTAAGTGCAATGAGTACCTAATAAAGGAATTGGTTTTTATAATATTGCACCATGAAGTCTTTCTGTTTCTCTCGAGTGCTTGGCATTTCCCCCCATGGATACGTTTGAAGGTGGTCCTTTATCTATTGGAGAAGTGGATTTTCGATTAATTACAAAGTTTTTCATCCTGTTATTTCGATCGATGAGGATCGGTGTGTTGCAGAGTTTCCGTTTCTGAAGATATTTATGGATGATCTGCCATTATATTATCAAGGTTTTTTGGTGAAATTTTTCATATTTAGACACTTTTTTTGCACAAAAGTTTTTTGCACTTAAAAGTCTTTTTATTTTTTTGTGGTATTGGCATATATATATTTTTTTCTGGACTTATGATTTGATGATTTCTTTATATATATTTATATATTTATACACATTTACTAGCGCAAATTATTTATTTATTGGTACACTTTATATATGGTGATTTTTTGCAGCTGGTACACTATTAGTAAGTTATATAATTTTGACCATAGGCGCTATTATTAATTTTTATTAAAATTTTAATAAATGCAAGATTGTTATTTTCTTGCACATGCTTAGATTATTAACCATTTCAATACCGGGCACTTTTACCCCCTTCCTGCCCAGGCTATTTTTCAGGTTTCAGCGCTCTCACACTTTGAATGAAAATTGCGCAGTCATACAACATTGTACCCAAACTAAAATTTTATCATTTTCTTCACACAACTAGAGCTTTCTTTTGGTTGTATTTAATCACCGCTGGGATTTTTATTTTTTGCTAAATTAACAAAAAAATTAACCCACGTTTTTCTTTGTTTCTGTTATAAAAGTTTGCAAATAAATAATTGTTCTTCATAAATTTAGGCCGAGATGTATTCTGCTTCATGTCTTTGGTGAAAATAACCCAAATTAGGATGTATTTTTTAGTTTGTAGGAAAGTTATAGAGTTCACAAACTATGATATAGATCTGAAAATTGATAAATCCTGAAGTACTGACGGCCAATCTAATTTCTTGAAGTCCAAGAATGTCAGAACAGTACAGATATCCCCCAAATGACCCCTTTTTGCAAAGTAGACAGTCCGACGTACTTCATAAGAGGCATGGCAAATTTTTTGAAGTTGTATTTTTTGTCATAATTTTTTGGAAAATTAAAAAATTAAAAAAATTATTTTCACAATTTGTTTTACATATTGTCACCAGTGCAGTACAGCGTCATCATATAACTGGCATGATGGTGATCAGGGACACTGACAGTATGAAAAAAAAATATATATATATATTTTTTTATTATTTTTAATTTTTTATTAAATTTTTTTCTTTAAGATTTGTTTTTTATATTTCACTATGACCAAAGTAGTACAATGTTACCATAGTAACAATGTACTACTTTGGGGAAGTGATCAGTATTTTTTTTTTTTTTACACAATTTGCTTATAGCAAAGAATTACTTTGCTATAAGCAAGCATTTACCTGAACGACATCGATTCATTCAGGGTTTTTTTTTTTGTTTTGTTTTTTTTTTTGTGCTTAGCTGTGATTTAGCCATGGCTAATCACATGACACAGCTGGGCTGTGATTGGCCCAGCTTGTGCATGTGATCCCTGTGACCATTCACAGCTAGACACTAGTATACAATGGATGGCATGAATGAAGCCATCCATTGTATACAACTGTCATGTGACCTGCTGTGATTGGTCACAGCAGGTCACATGGTACTGGCAGCGGGGCTGGTACTCAGATCTGTCATCGGCCGTGTCCGAAGTACATGGCCGGTGACAGATCGTGCCACTGCACGGCTCAGCAGGCACGTAAACTGCTCATTCCCGGGAGGACGCCATATGGGATTTTGATGGCCGCCAAACGACCATTGGTTGGGCGGCAAATGGTTAAGGTGGAAGAAGTGAAGAAGAAGCTTTAAAGCCAAATTAAACTAAAAAGCTTAAAAAAATTACTAACAGGTAGGGTTTTTTTACGACAGAAGAGACCCTTTCGATCTTCTCTGTCATGTTTCTCCCTACCAGGCAGCTGTAATGTACACTGAGCCACAGATGCACAGCTCAGCATACATTTATGTCACTGTTCTGTGCCATGATAATGTGACTCCCAAGCGCAAGTGCAGGAGTGACGTCATCACGGCCCAGCCATCCAAGCAGCTGAACAGTGTGAACCCGGAATGAAGACAAAGATAAGATGGAAGTGCCGATGACTAGTGGAAGTGCTGACATCTCAGAGCTGGAGCTATGATACCTAAGTCTACCATATTGAGCTAATATGCTGTGCATACTAACACATTAGGACATAAACCTTCTGAGGACCCGTGTTTTTTAAAAAATATATTGGTGTGTAATTTTACTTAGAACTTTAAACTAAAAATATGAAAAGATATTTTGAAAAGTGAACATTCTTTATTCCTTTGCTAAAATAATTCCAAAATATTTGTTTCACAAAAGAAAATGTATACAGGGTGTACTGTGGCACAGAATTCACAAAACATTATTGGTATTTCTAAGGAGACATCTCTATTGTTAGAAATTCTTTTTAAATTACACTGTTCAACAAATTTTTATTTTTTGCCAGTTTTGGAAACAAAAGGATCCATTTCTTAATGAATTTCACATTCTGAGTTCAAATATAACAATGAAATTTGTCAATTGGCTCTAGTTTTTCTGTAAACGGAAAGTTTTCTACTATAGGCGTAATGACTACATAATGCACAATAATTATATAGATAGATGTCTTTCCACAAATATAAAGCAAGTGATATTGACTACATAACAAAGCCTAAATGGCATAATATATTGCATAGGATTACCAAGAAAAATTATAGCCATAAGCTAAGTTGAATCATTTTAATACTTAGGATTCTCACTAGTTTTGTCTTCAGTTTGTGTCGGTTTTGCTTCTCTTGGCTTTTCTCTTGTATTCGAGGAAAGGGCTATCTCTTACAACTGCACGTGACTACACGCTTCAGGTTCTTCCTCACTTGACTCAACCACGAAGGATTCTGGTGCTTTAGGAATTGGTAGCCCCTCTCCATGAGGAACTGGACGTATTGCCGATGGAATATTTGGATAGTGCACAGATAACTTTTTCTTCTTATTTAGCCCTTTTACAATTGGAGGCACCATACAAAAGTAACAATTACTAACATGATCTGTTGGCTCTCTCCAAATCATTGGCACAGCGAAAGGCATAGATGCCTTTTTTCCATTCAACCATTGCTCCAGTGCCGTCCCACAAGAATTGCAGCATATATGTGGTGCCCAGCTCTTGTCCTGGTCTCCTATCTTGCAGCCAAAATACAAGTTGTAGGCTTTCTTAATCATTCCTGTTATCCTCCTTTTTTGTGAGATAAAAGTTATTTCACCGCAGATATAGCAGAAATTATCTGCTTTATTCACACAAGTTCGAGGCATTACTGAGTAGCCTATATAAGAATAAAACGAAATGTAAAGACGCTGTCGAACTACAATCAGCTACAGATACTGCAGCTTTTATGCAGTGAAGTGATGCAATTAAAGGCTAATATTGCATCATCTCAGTATACATGCAATTTTCTATTGGTCACCAGTATCAATTGCGCAATATGCAGCTGAAGTTGCATCATAATTTTGAATGGCTTACGTCATTAGATGGGTGAATATATCATGGAAACTAGAGCCAATCAACATTTTTTAGGGTCATTTTCGTTTTCAGCACCCCAAAATTATGTAAGATTAGCTAATTTTATGCCCAAAACTTTTTACCTGTGGAACAGTGTTATGCTTCAAGTAGACTGAATCTGAGAAAAATGTAATAATAACAGCATCAACAGTTATTTATCCTGCTAAAAATTTAAAATAAATTATGGCACAAGAAAAGTGATGGTAAGCAATTATCACAGCTAACTTTATTAATACATATAAATTATATAAAGCCTATCTTAACAAAAAAAATTAAAAAATCAGTACAAGGGATATTACGTAACATCAGTGGAATGGATGCTTTTTGCTGCCGTGTCACATTTAAGGTAAACTTAGAATATAATTTTTTTTCCCCTGAAGCTTAAGTATTGCAGATTAAAACAAACCCAACTCAACCTTCAGCAAAGAGCTCAGTAGAATCCCATTAAAAAAAACACCCTCATGCGATCTTCTGCCTATGATAACTCTCATTATTGAATATATCACAACAGACCCTCCCATGCCTAGAATAACCACACTTTTTGTAGGTAGAATAAATTAAGGAGTGAGTGGGAGTGGGGAGTGATGGTAAGCAACTATCACAGCTAACTTTATTAATAAATATAAATAATTTAAAGCCTATAATTTACTTAAAACAAATTACAAAAACAGCACAAGGGATATTAATTAATTCCAATGTACAGTAGATTGTAAGCTCGAAAGAGCAGGGCCCTCGATCCCCTCATGTTTTGCATTGTATTGGTATTGTTCTGTCACATGTTCTGTCCCCCTCTGTAATGTACAGCGCTGAGCAAACTATTGGCGCTTTATAAATACTGTATAATAATAATAAAATAATAATGTATCTCTTCTGCTGCTGTGTCCTAGTTTAGCAGGAATCTTTCTCCATCAACCCACCCCCACTGCCATAATCTTCTTTTCCACCCAACCCCACCATTCCTAGGACTACAGCTTCCATGAATGAAACACGATATTTGAATGAAGGGCAGGTGGATAATTGGAAAGTCTGTCCCCTCCATTCATAGATTGTAAAGGACAGGCATAGTCAGGCACTTTTAATTAGTATCTGTAACAGGTCCCTCTGTTCTCTAAACCCCCTCAACAGCTGATGATTATGGTGGCAGGGATGGGGGAAGGCTCATCGTAATATGTATTATTCTACTAAACCAGGACACTACAGCAGAAGGGACATATGACATTGAAAGTACGTAACATCCCTTGTGCTGATTTGTTTCCTTTTTTTTAAGTAAACTTAGACTTTAACATTTTTTTCCCCCTAAAGCTTATGTATTACAGATTAAAACAAAATATTAAAACATATTAAAAAAAGAGCCCAGTAGAATCCCATTAAAAAAAACATCATCATATGATCTTCAGACTATGATAACTCTCATTTTTGCATATATCACAGCAAACCTTGAGTGGGAGTTTCAATCAGATGAGCTGTCAGACTAAAAAGTTATGTCCTCACAGGCCTTGTAATGTATCTGCCTGCATCTTTCCTGTCCAATACTCACATCACTTAGCAACCAACAGGTAGCTGCTGTCCAGCCTAGAGCCATTTCCATACAAGTAACAAATATTGCTAGCTCAATATGCGTCTGTTATGTTAAGGCTGATGATTACCCCCTGGCAATGCTATTATTACGAATGGCCATGAAAGGAGAATTAGAAAGCCAATTACCTTACCTCAAATTAAAAAAGGGGGGGGGGGTTCAAATTCAGCAGTTCTAAAATCATTACCTAGAAGTCTCCAATGACACCGGATACCTCTACCATTTTTGAATAAATGTTTAGGATGTTATGCTTTTTTTGCAGACATTGCAGTACATATTTGCATGCCGAATCACTGCTGCTGGCATATATCTTCTGCCTTGGCAATTGCTGGACCTTTCCAGATCCCATGGCACAAAATAAATACCCAAAAATCTGACCTTATTAAACACTTTTAAAATTAAAACATTTTTGTACAATGATTGGAGTTTATTGGTCATTTTACTTGCCATATCCATTACCATGGTCATGACTTGGAAGTGGTGAAAATGAATATTCCAAACACAGATTCTAAGCTTACTCTTCATAACAGGGAAGATGTTCTGTGATCTCGATATCCGGGAGGGCTGCTTCAAGGTACAATTAAGAGTAGCAATTTAGAGGGTTTTATAGAACAAAAATGAAAGTGGCTGGAAAAGCTGAAGGTTTTTTACCTTTATGCATGCTATGCATGAAGGTAAATACCTTCTGTGTCTTCCTTCCCCTCCAGCCCCCCTAATACTTACCTGAGCCCCTCTCAATCCAGCAATGGGCATGGGAGCCTTAGCTGTCCTGGGTATCTTTCTCCTAATTGGCTGAGACACAGCAGGGGGAGCCATAGGCGAACTCTGCTGTCAATCACAGCCAGTGTACAGAGAGTGGGGGACAAGGCCGAGGTGCAGCTGTATATGTCTTGTGGCGGATAGAGTGGAGCATGCTCCATAGAAAGTGGATTGCTATTGGGGGCATTGGTAAAGGGGGAGAAGCCAGGAGCTCTGGTGGGGCACCCAAGAAGAAGAGGACCAGGGCTGTTCTGCACAAGATCACTGCACATAGCAGGTAGGTTAACATGCTTTTTATTTTTTAAAAGAGTGAACATTTAATACCACTTTAAAGGTGAACTAACACTGGACACCCTCTCCACCCCACCCCACCCCGTTCATCGCTGTAATTACCTCCAGGGTTGCTGAGCTGTCATCAACCCAAAAGACGCATCAGTGGTCTAAGGTCTCTTATCCCCTTTCTCTATTAGCACTTCCAGGACAGACCAATTTATTTCTGATTGGTCAGATTGACAGCACAGACCAATCACAATCCATCTGGTCCAACCTGGAAGCACTGATGGAGCAGAGGGAGAAGAGCTGAGATTCCAAATCTCTGGAGCTGCTGTGGATGTGCTGACAACTAGGCAACTAGGCATATTCAGAGGTAAGTACAGGGGGAAGGGGGGTTGGGAAGAATGTCCGGCATTGGTTCACTTTATTTTTTTTCTATAAAGGCGAACTTACACTTTAATGAGCTTTCAGCACCCATTATGATATGCTCATATTGTAATGTACTGCATACACTTCTGGGAAGACTTTTGTTTTGAGCTCTTAAAGATGCATACTACTACTACAGGAAAGGTCTTAGATATGCCAGGTTGTTCAGGACCACCTTTATATATTTACATTTTCCTAGCTAGTCTAGGAATGTCTTGGAATCCCTCAAAAATGCTTTAAATATTTAGCCATGCCAAAGGACCTCTTGGATTGCCTCTTGTAATAATTCAGAACCAGAGTCGGATCGGAAAAGCTGAGGTGAAGTCAAAACTCTTTATCTGTATACACATATTCAAAGTAGTGACCAGGGGTGGACTGACAACTCATGGGGCCCCTGTGTCCTTGCCCAAACTCAAAAAAGCCTATGAAAAAGGTACCAGGGGCATCTCATGGGGCCCCCTACTGACCCCAGGCCCTCGGGCAGTGCCCGAGTTTTCAAATGGTCAGTCCGCCCCTGGTAGTGACTCAGAGTATTGAAGACAAAGGGTGATCATAAGAGCCAAGCAACTAGCTTTCGTGGAAGTCAAAATACTCAATGACAGCCCCCTTTCTTCTCCAAGGAAAGGTTTCTTTGGTTTGATGTCTAAAAGAAAGATTTTTTTTAACATGGTGGTCAGTAATAATAACAGAAACACAGGGAAAGATCTTCTAACTTCTGTATAAAGCAAAACAATTTGTAAAGGAATGGGTTTCAGTTCTGCCATATTCCTTCCCAAAGGGATTAAGTAATATACCAAAATGAAAACACTGTTGTTACTATAAAGACTTGAAAAGCTCCAGTTTGGCTTATAAAATAAAACATACATTTAGTCATTTGAAGCAGAAAAACAAATGAGCACCAGGAGAATAAGTCGCACGGTTTGCTCTTAATATGTCACCATGCAGCATATCATTATGAGGATCATGCATCAAAAAACAAACGTAGCATTAAATTAATCCAGAAACATGGAGACATATAGAAAAGGGAGTCATATTTTAATAATATTCTCACAAAACATTACTAACCTTGACCACTCATCTCTTTTATATACCATAACCCGCATAGCAACTCTTGCCTAGCAGCACATGGCTGTTTAGACTAATGATGATTTACAATTTTGTGCATACTATGCAACTGCTTAATATACAGTAAATGTATGCGGAAACAGTACTCCATAATAAGCTCAAAGTAAATATTTTCAATTAACTAGCGCTTCTTGAAGAGGTTCAAATAATCACTTCATGCAAATCTATGCTTTTGCAATTATAAGCAAAATTTCCTACTGTATTAGTAAAAGTAAGAGAAACTAAAACTACAAACAAATTATTTATTTAAAGTAATCCTGTGAGGCTAGGAATATGGGAGTAGCCATTACGGGTGCCTGCTCTGTATATCCAGTCTGTTTTCATGTACTTGGCTTTACTACCTAGCAGGGGCGGATTGACAACTCATGGGGCCCCCGGGCAATAGGGGAGCATGGGGTCCCTGTGTCCTTGCCCAAACTCAAAAAAGCCTATGAAAAAGGTACCAGGGGCATCTCATGGGGCCTCCTACTGACCCTGGGTCCTCGAGCAATGCCCGAGTTTCCAAATGGTCAGTCCGCCCCTGATACCTAGTGAGTCATTGTGGGGAATATTTACTAAAACTAGAGAGTACAAAATCTGGTGCAGCTCTGCACAGAGACCAATCAGCTTCCAGGTTTTATTGCCAAAGTTTAACTGTACAAGCTGAAGTTATAAGCTGAATGGCTACAAACGGTTTTAAACCACTCAAATGTCACATCCATAAGTAATAGATGTATATCAAGAAAACACAAAATGTAAGACTTTACTGGTATTAAAGGGGAACCCACACACATTTTTGTATAAAAGTACAAATTTTATTCATTACACCAGAACAACATTAAAATTTCTGTAATTGAAAATAAATTTTCTCAATATCAATTCTAATGCTTCCTACTGCTGACTCACTCTGCCAGAAAAATAGCAATACATATGTCAAAACATTGATAGTGTGATACCTACAGCAATCATCATGGTGGTGAGTCCTTGAGTCCTCATGAGTCAATGCGTTTCTCTTATGCTTCCTCAGGACGCATGAGACTATAGCAGAGGTGACTTAATTGAGCATTTATTTGCAACGTGGGTACTCCCCTTGGGTGGGCACTGAAGCACATATAGTAAATTGGCAACTGGTCAACTGCAGTAAATCTTGCTCTGTTTATAACTGCACATATCCTGCTTGAAATAATAATTGTCATGCAAATATTCACAGCCATTGAGTAAGATGTGGTCCCTGTAAGTATACAATTACATTTCCAAGAGCTGAACACATCTTGAAAACGGGCAGAGCCTAGCAGCCCTCCATCCACCTGGCTTTCAAAGTGTTGAGAAATATTATAGAAGTTAGCCTTCAAGAACGTCATCTGTGTAATCCATAGTATAACCAGCTGGGACCGATAGATGCACACCCCCTCTCAATACGTGCTATTGCACGAAACGCGTCAGAAGGAGCCACAGCATCAGGACGCTACGCCGCCGGCACCACATTGGTCCCGGTGGTCATCTTGGAATACCATCACTGGTCAGTGTGATTTGTTTTACTTTAGTTTGGTTGCAATAAATAACCCCCCTTTTTAAACAGTATCACGCTATTGGCCTCCCTTTTTTGGGGGGGGCTCCCTGTGAGCTTACACCATCCACAGAGCGGGGCCACCAATATTGACAGCGGATGTCGGAGAGTGAGGGATACCAGGCCTGACCAGACCCTGAAGGGATTTCCAGTTCTCTGAGATGGATATCTCTAAATGCGCAGATTGATTGTGTATCTGGTGAGTGCACAATCATTACACTTTGAGATTTATCACCATCCTATTTGGATCAGATTATTGGATCCTGAAGATTGTCATGATCTCCCACGCACCTTAATACTGGACTTTTATTTTGTACTTTGCACACTATCAGTCACTGTATAGCAGTGTTTCTCAACTCCAGTCCTCATGGACCCCCAACATGTTTTCAGGATTTCCCTCAGATGAAACAGCTGTGGTAATTACTAAGGCAGTGAAACTGATCAAATCACCTGTGCAAAATAATGGAAATCCTGAAAACATGACCTGTTGGGGGTCCATGAGGACTGGAGTTGAGAAACACTGCTGTATAGTGACATCTTAGATCACTGTTCATCACTTTTTTATTGCTGTGCCATTATCATATCATGTTTATTCATCTCTTAGTTGGTTTTATCTGAGGTTTTTACATGCAATAATGATATATTTCTCATGCCATTTTTAAGTTATTTATACTTATTTATTGGATTTTGATATTTTTGTGTGTCACCCATTTTATTACATTTTACTATATCATATTATATCTGGATATTTTAGCTCTACACCCTGCTGTTTATTATTGGGACCAATAGTGCCTTACCAGAACTGGCTACCATTTACAGTTAAAGCAGAGTCTGAGTGCACCAATTTTAGTAAATCTCCTCGATTGATTTGAAACAAGCATGTAAGAAGTGAGGTCTTGTAATTCTAAAAGCCATGTCTGCATGTTTGTTCCTGGTCACTGACTAGCAGAATTGCAAAACAAGGATCAGGGTAAAACCCACAGAGCCTGCTTCTTTAGAGGTTTGGAGTTCATTTATTTAAATATAATTATTTTGTGTTAATTTTATTTGATTTTTTTTACAGCTTATAAATAATGATTTTTGTTTCCTAGAGCACTGAGTTGTGGTTTCCAAAGTTGGTGATACCACTCCCATGAGTGTGTGGAAAAAAATAAACTAATTGTAAAGTGGAAAATTAAAGTACTTTGCAGAACAGCTTTTTTGGGAGGTTACAATCTCTGAGGAACAGAGCAGATTTAACTTAAAATAAATAATTTAGACTTATTTTTGCAGAGATATCAAATTAATATTTTCAGACAAAAAAAATCCCGTCCTTGTTTATAGGAGAAGACTAATTTTTCTGACACACAATCTAGAAATCATACTGATTTTCTACACAGAATACAGATGGTGATCATCAGAGGTAATTTGAGAGGGAGAAAGCTCACAGGCTCCATCTGTAAACCCAAAAAATACATTTTATTCTTACTGGGACAAAGGATAAAAATATTTTAAGGACTTATCTGCACTTCAAAGCTCATTACATGGCATATAATTAAAGGAAGTAAAGAGTGAGAGCAGACCATTTTCATGTAAGGCAACACTGTTAGGCCACACTACATTAAAGACTGGTTATTCCAAATTTCACAGCTCGGGAACAGCATGCAGAAACATGAATTTTTAATGATGATGCACTGCAATTTTACACAAAAATTAATGGCCCAAAATGGAACAAATTAGGATTTGCATATTTTGCATAGCGACAAAGCATCAACAACTCAGCATAAATATTCTTGCAGAAGAGAGAATCAACCCTGGATAAGCATTGTATGTTTTGTGTTGGTATCATGTGGCGGTAAAAATATTGGGTGATGGGTTTTGGTGGTGCCCAAACACCATAAGCCCCCAGAAAAATTTGTGCAGAGCACAGGATGCTTTAACAAACAATCATATATATGAAAACATAGCTGTGAAAAAAAATTGTGTTTTAGGTGTGGATGGTGCCCATATTTCATGAGCCCACAGAAAGAAACCTGCAGAGCAAAGAATCGACCATGCTTTAACAAACATTCACATATGTGCATCTGTAACACAGCTGTGAAGAAATTGGGTTTTAGGTGTGGATGGTAACCAAACATCATAAGCTCACAGAAAAATTCCTGCATATCACAGGATGGACCCTGCCTTTTCAAACATTCACTCATGTACAAGCTGTGAAATACTGTAAATGGGTTTTAAATGTGGATGATGCCAAAGCACTGTAACCCCATGGATATCCACAAGTCAACAGTGTTTGTGGCTCTGGCGGGTGGCCTATCCTTGTGACCCAGTAGCAGAGAGGGGTGATCTATTCACAGGATCTCTATATCTGCTTTTGACCTCAGATTTTCAGGTACCATGTGATGCAGCTGCTGCCTATTGGTGCTGGCAGCAGACAGCCATGGGTACCGAAGACTTAATTTTTTTTAAAGCCATTATGCAGGCAATCACCCCCATTGTCACTCCTCCTTTCATCATCAGGAAGCTCTGAAACCTTGTCTTTGAGACTCTATCCAGACTCTAATCATCGATGACGAAACGCGTCAAGGGATAGTGACGTCAAGACGTTTTGCCGGAACCGGAAGTTGCCTGGCGGCCATTTTGGAGAAGGGAAAAGATCGTGGAAGCACACCTGGACGTTTCCCTGGATGGCTGTGAGACTCCTTTCATTCCCTAAACATGCGATTTTAAAGCTTTATAATGTGAGCAGCTGAAATAAAAGTACACTTTGTTTATCTGTTTGGCGGTATCACACTATGTTTTATATGTTCTCTTGGAGACACTGAATATAGAGTATCTGAGGAGTTCAGAGAGTGTCGTGATAACAGGAAAGATCTGAGAAAGACCCATGGGAGTTCCTTGAGTGTTTGAAGCATACTTTTTTGGGATGGTTGGTAAGGGTACCCTTACTACAAATAGAAGTGTGCACTAAATCTTTGCTTTGGTTTTGATGTGACACTGATGAGTGTGGTATACACTTGCTTTTCACTGATTCACGTTTTTTCACCATTTGTTCACAAATATTCACTATATTAATTATGTGATGGTTTTTAAAATAGCTTTTATTTTATTTATAAAAGGTAATGCACTATATGAATTTTCTTTTTTTGAGGTGGATATAATTTTTTTGGACACCGTTGGAAGAATTGTTTGGAAATTTCAGTGAACTTTATAAATATATTTTTATTTTTTTGTTTAAAATGAATAGTAGATGGAGGGTGTAGAGATTATGTTACACAATTATTAGTCTATAGGATGATGTTGTAAAAACACTTTCACTTGTATGACTTATTGATTAACGTTTGCTGCATATGCAGCCACTGCAGTATTGCCAAAATTGAGTTCCTCCTGATGGGCATGTCACAGATCAGGCAGTTTGTGGACAGATAGAATTCCATTTGAATTTGATTCAGATGAATACTATTTAGATAAATAGGGGTGCTTCCAAATAATTCATAACAATTATATAGATACTGTACATCTCATAAAGTGCAAGCGCACGTTTGAACAATTCATCACACAAATAAAAAAATATATATAAAAAAAGAATAACCACAGAATTAATGCATTTTGCTTTCAATAAATAATATGTTTGTGCAAATTCAAAGTGCAATCATAATAAAGCGCAAATTCAGGTGCAAAGTCCACGCAGATTTCTTCCACAAGTGCAAATGACAAACAACAGGTAAGTGTTTCTCCATGTGACTCCTTCACCATGAATCACTCAGCCTCTTACCAAATGTTGTTGATCTCTTATAATTTGCCAGACTTTTAGTCACCTAGATATAAAGGGTTGGGCATGACATATGCCACAAATTCATCCTAAAAAAGCAAACAGACAAACAAATGGATCCAGCATAGTGTTATACCATCAAACAGATTCTTTTATTGCTTTAGTCCACAGTAGGTAGGTACTTACACAGCCAAAAGAACAGTGTACACAAACAGAATTCCGCAGTTCCAAGACATGGCTGGAGTGATGATGTCACCGGCTAGACCCCACCCAACAAGCTTCGCTACCAATGAGAATCATAACCAGGGGAATGGAGAATGCTGAATACTGGCTGGGTAGAACTACTTAAAGTAGCATCAAATTCCTGCCCTGCCACAGAAGATCTTTAACTTTGGGTACCTATCCAGGAACTGATGGACCTCCAGATTGAGAGCATGTGTCAGGCAAGGCACGTTGTGTGTTGACATTCCCTGCCAGAGGACAGACAGCTGGTTGGTGCTATTGTCACACTCTACCATTACTGGCACTGAGGTTTAACCACCTCTGGACCTACCCCTGCAGAGATAAAAGAATCTCTGCTCAAGTGTGTCTCCTGTCTCCTAGGCATATCAGCTGCAACACCACATGGCATCTTTTAGCAAGAGCTGTAGAATAGCATCGTAAATACTTAAGGGGGACTGGTGGATCGAAGGACAACCCCGCAGAAGAGGTCATTGGGGAGGTGGGGTAGAAGGAAGAAGAGATGGAGGGGACTGCTCTGGCACCATCACCAGCATCTCTAAGGACATGGAGTGGCTGAACAAGTGTCAGCAGTGTACTCAGTCCTGCATCCTTCCCAGGTGCAAGCAAAGTTACCCTGTGGGCCATAAACGATATGTAGCATTCCTGCCAAAACTTGTTGGACCACTTGTCTGTCTTCATATGGACCTTGCTTCTGACTGCATGGTCCAATGACATGGAAACATTATCTTGCATGTGATTGCATTTAGGCGCTGGGCATAAGGGTGGCTGGGGGTGTATTTTTTTTTTTGTGCTCCTGCAGCGAGGACAGTGAAACTTGACTGCTCAATGTTATAGCTGGTAGGGTGAAATTGGCAAAAATCAGAGCAAATTTGCAACCTACACTTGCCATTTCTCTGTGTACCCCCATGCAGATGCTTTTCCCCACTGGGGGAGCTATAAGGTAGACCTCAAACAGCCCTTTTTATACTGTCATTCTATCACTAGCGGCTCCTGAAAGGGGATCATGTATACTGGTGGTAGAGATGGAAAGAGAGGAGCTAGAAGGAGAAGGACCTTTCCTGTCAAAGTGGAGTGAGTGAGTGGAGGATGATGGATCCACAGATCCCAGGCTGGAATTCCCCAGGCAATTGGAGGCGATAAAATTTTTGTGAAAACAGGCAGCCCAGACCGCACACACAGACCCAGCAGGCACTAGAAGAGCAGGCTTTGGGATCATGATGATGTCATCACTCACTGACACATTGCTATTGTGATGGATGGCCAGCTGGGTCACACTCACATAGACATCAGAGTCAGACATTACCTTACACTGCAGGTGCAGCTTTGCCTCCCCTGAATGGGAAAAGAAGGGCTGAAGCCAGCTTGCAGTAAGAGACTGAGTCAGAGAGGAACACTGGAAGGAGCTCCAGCTCAGCTACTACACTGGCCCCATACACCCAGCACCTTCCTCTGTCCTTTCTTCCTCCCCTCCCCTCAGCTGGAGGATCATTCATGACATGGCGGCATCCCACACTGCCACCTAGGGGCGTCTGGGCACAACACAGGCCAGCCCTCTCTCTGTGTGCCCTAGGCGGCCACCTAGTTTTCCTAGTGGAAACACCGTCCCTGTTAGGGAGTAAACTGGGGGATGACAGTGGCATGCTCCTGCTCTGCCATCTGGCAAAACACTATGGTTTTCCCCACCACTTCTCTGTCATCTGCCTTTGGATGACATCCTGTCTTTCTGGGGTTGTGCATCTGCGTCTCTTTCATTTCCTGTTTTATTGGGCAACCAGGTATGGTTAGGGACTTCATCATAATCGACAAAGAAATGGAAAACTGATCTTCCTGTGCTTGGGGAATGGACCCGAGAAGAGTTAGTGGGCTGCAGTCAAAACTTGGCCTTCTTGGGGTGCACCTGCCTTGCTGCCCTCACAAGACTGGGGAGGTCTATGAGCACTGCAATCACAATAGACAAACAGAGGGTGCACTGACCTAGTGCATTATCCTTTAAAATATGTAATATATAAAAGGTAAGTATTATACTTACAAAATCTTAAAAGTACAAATTCATCTCATGAGTAGAGCACAATGCTAACACGTTTCAAGGACTTATCCTCTTCCTCAGAGCCTACTCAGAATAGGCTCTCAGGAAGAGGATAAGTTCTCAAAATGCATTAACCTTTGGTTGTTCCATTGTTGTCTTACATCTTGATGTTTGCAGACCATTTGTGCTGTAGTCATGAGATGAATTTGTACTTTTAAGATTTTGTAAGTATAATACTTACCTTTTCTACATTAAATATTTTAAAAGATAATACACTAGGCCAATACCTCATCATAATTCCTCCCTGCTCATCGCTGAAGCCAACTTGGTAGTATACCGCGGGAACATCATTGCCAGTTGGTTCTCCCTACCTTGTATCCCCTACCTCTAGGCTCCCATTACTCTCTTGATCAATCTCAGAGCCCAAAACTTGCGGCATGTCCTTTTACAGCAAGTGGCTCACACTGTTCTCAAATAATTCAGTAGACTCCTCTGTCATGGTTGGTGTAGCAACAGCAGGAGTAGCTGTGGATGAGGAAGCAGCATAGTATGCTTTGGCAGCTGCAGTGGACTGACACAACGGGGTTTATTTACTAAAGCTGGAGAGTCCAAAATCAGACTCCCTTCTGCATAGAAATCAATCAGCTTCTAACCTCAGCTTGTTCAATGAAGCTTTGGCAATGAAACCTGGAAGCTGATTGGTTTCTATGCAGAAGGGAGTCTGATTTTGGACTCTCCAGCTTTAGTAAATAAACCCCAACATGTCCATGATCACCAGTTTGGCCTGTGGACACACAGGCTTCTTGTTTCCTGCCCATTACATAGTATTATAGCAGACTTTTTCAGAGACAGCAAGTTCAGCTTATCACAGCCGCCGTTAGAAATTGCGAGGCTCCATACAATCTGCCTGACAGCTTCTCCTACCCCTGCCTTACTGTGCATGCAGCAATTAAATAAAATTCCCCTGGTCCCCATCAGTCCAGCAGCAGGGGTCAAGGACACAAAGGGGCTATTGACTATTTTCTGGATATGGCAGAGTAATCCTCCATCCTTCAGCTAATGACAACTAAATTAAAGTTCTGAGACTCCCTGGTACATTGACATAGAAGGAAAAGCTGGAACTTTAATTTAAATGTTGGGAGCCAACAATTTGTGTGCTTCCAGAAATCAATAAGTTGTCTCCTCTCTATCCCCAGCCCTGCTGCTAAATTGATGGGGCCCAGTGTTTTTTTTTCTTTTTTTAACCACGGAGAGCCACGAGATTACTGTGCATGCACCCAATGGTATTTGAGGAGTAGTTAGGAGCCTACAATATTATACAGTATTTTCAGCCCTGAACTTAAAAAAAAAAAACAAAGAAAAAACATATACATACACACATATATACTGTGTATATATATATATATATATATATATATACTGTATATATATATAAAATGCATTTCCTTTAAAAAGTTACCGGTACTTTACATATTTCTTCCCTCACTCCTGTCTTTTAGTTGCATGTCAGAGGGGCACAATAGGCATGTAGCCTTGTTATTAAGTCATCTCAGCCATTTTTTCTCTGAAATCATCTAAATGCATGCCTTCTTGTGGTTGCATTTGACACGCCTCACCTAACCTTCATGTATGCAAGCCAGAAGGCTGGACTTCAGAGACTGTTGTGTGATTTGAACAACTTCAGTACCACTGTAAAACAAACTCATCATTTATGCACCACAAATAATGTCAGCATGACACCTTGAGAAGTTAGTGTAGGAGATCCATCAAATCAAAAGGCTGATTTGGTTTGATCACTGCTGTCATTCATAGATAAGCTGGCATCTTATTGCACTGCCCCACGGACATTAATGAAGAGCATGTGTGACAAGCATTGAATAATAGATGTGCATGTTGTGTAAAATAGGAATGTATTGAAGGTTTAATCGTTTTTTTCCAAAAGCTCAAATTCCCCTGAAAGTGGCCTGTTCACATGTACTCTCTGGATTAGCTGTGCCATTAGACTTTTTTCAGGTGGTAGAATTATAGTATGTGAGGTCCGATGGTACTCAGCAGTACAAGCATCAATTCTAATCACTCCAATTAGTTTTCAGGACAAGATGAAGTGTCCCCCTGCAGTCAAATTACAGCAGAGAAGAGTGTTGAGCCTGTCTGCAAATTGCAAAAAAATCATTGCTGAGTATTGAATTCAGCTAGACAAGCAAAAAAAAAAAAGCTATAAATGATTTAGAATATTTAGAATAAAAAGATACACCAATATATGTGTAGCCACACTACTGCACCAAAGTGTAATTCCTAACTGTGAACACTCAGTCTGTTACACATGCATGTGGAGTCACTTAAATGGTAAATTCAACAACACCCCTAATCTCTGACCACTATCTATATATCCTAATCATTTACAATAACCATTAATATTCAAATGCAAAAAATATATATAAAAGTATACTCTAACCCTTTAAATATAAGTGCTTAAAACATCTATAGTCTTAAACCAATTAATGGAGCAAATAAAAAACTATCCACAATAAGAACCAAATCAAAACCATTAGATATAGCATATACTGTACATATAATTAGTATAAAGTCCAAAATATCTGTAAAAATTCCCAATCACTATGTTCCTGGAAATATACCTGGGTGGTAAAGATCTTCATAAAAACAAAGTGTTCCACCATGTGCAGATGAACTTCTCACTCAGCAAATCCCTATGGCCAACAGAGCAGCCTACAAGTGTTATATATCACGATCCAGGATGTGGGATGGCGGAATCCAATTTTCCCATGGGTGCCACTATGGAATTCTCATTCATCAAAAAGAACAAATCAAGAGCTAAAAAAGAAAGCTGATAGTGTAGTAAATTGTATTAAACCTTTTAGTTTAATATAAAATTATTACTTTTAGTTTAATATAAAAAGGTAAATATCACTCACATAAATAGATGCCAAAGGGAGGCACCAACACAACTTACTTGTCAGGACCTTCTACTTGCACAGAGCCAGTGTGCATTCCATGGAAACCAGAAGTGATGTTGAGGATTGGCGAAGAAGTGATGTTAGGTGCTCAGCTTCTATGAATTTCACACTCTGCGTGTCCTCAAGAAGCTTTATCTTTATTTTGATTAATATTCAAATATTGTAAGACAAATATGTGTAAGTAACATTCCTAAAATGGTTTCATAATTGTGAGTTTTTTATTATTATTATTATACAGTATTTATATAGCGCCAAAGTGTTTGCTCAACGTTGTACAGTAGCAAGGTGGACAGAACATGAGACAAGACAGTAACAATACAATACACGAGGGTTTGAGGGCCCTGCTCTTTCGAGCTTACAATCTAGGAGGAAGTGGCTGTGGGGGATGGAGTGGTAGGAGGAGTGGAGGAGGTCAGTTGTTAGACGAGGGTGGGGTAGGCTTCCCTGAAGAGGTGGGTTTTCAGGGTGTGCCTGAAGGTGAGGAGGGTAGGTGACAGTCTGATGGATTGGGGTAGGGAGTTCCAGAGGATGGGGGAAGTCCTAGAGAAGTCCTGCAAATCGGGTGTGGGAGGAGGAGACCAGGGAGCTAGAGAGTAGGCGGTCCTGTGAGGAGCGGAGGGCACGGGTAGGGTAGTATTTGGGTATCAGGTCAGTTATGTAGTTTGGGGCGGCGTTGTGAATGGCTTTGTAGGTCAGAGTTAGCAGTTTGAATTTGTTGCGTTGGGCAATCGGGAGCCAATGAAGCGATTGGCAGAGGGAGGAGGCAGATGTGGAGCGGTTGGTGAGGTGGATGAGTCTAGCCGCTGAGTTTAGGATCGACTGGAGTAGGGATAGCGTTCATTTGGGTAGGCCAGTGAGAATGAAATTGCAATAGTCCAGGCGTGAGATGATGAGGGAGTGTACGAGTTGTTTGGTGGTGTCTGGGGTGAGGAATGTGCATATTTTGGAGATGTTGCGGAGGTGGAGCTTGCAAGATCTAGATAGCAGTTGGATGTGGGGTAGGAAGGAGAGGTGGGAGTCCAGGGTGACAATCAGGACTTTGGCGTGTGGGGTGGGCGAGATGGTGGCGTTGTTAGTAGTGATGGAGAGGATGGGGGGGCGCGGGGTGGGGGGAAGACCAGGAGCTCGGTTTTGGATAGGTTAAGTTTGAGGAAATGGAGCGACATCCAGTCTGATATGTCGTTTAGGAGGTGGGCGATGCGGGCAGAGAGTGAGGGGGTGAGGTGGGGGGTGGAGAGGTAGATTTGGGTGTCGTCGGCATAGAGGTGGTAATTGAAGCCATGGGAGTGAATAAGTTTGCCAAGGGAGGAGGTATAGATGGAGAAGAGGAGGGGCCCGAGGACAGAGCCCTGGGGGACCCTGACAGAGAGAGGGAGGGAGGGGGAGGCGGCAGTGTTGTAGGTGACGCTGAAGGAGCATTGGGAAAGGTAGGAGGAGAACCAGGAGAGAGCAGCATCCCTGATGCCAAGGGAGTGCAGTTTGGCAAGGAGGAGAGGGTGGTCAACAGTGTCGAAGGCCGTGGAGAGGTCGAGGAGCTGGAGGATGGAATAGTGGCCAATGACTTTGGCGGTTAGCAGGTCGTTGGTGATTTTAAATAGGGCGGTTTCGGTGGAGTGCAGTGGATGTTAAAGTGATCTCACGCCCTCTGTCCTCAGCTGCATAAGGAACTCAGGGAGGAGAAACAGAAGTGTACTGATCTTCAAGGTGAAGAGCTGTGCAGAGGGGGCATGTCAGCAGAAGTCTGATCATTGGAGGGGACCAGGCTGAGTTCCAGCACAGCTAGATAACTGATCATGCTGTTCTCTCATGCCTAGTGTGGTCAGTTTTTAATAGGAAAGCAGTGTGACTGGCAGGATGACCAGGTATTTCACACAAAGGAAGCAAAGAACACAGGATACTTTTTCATACAAGTACATGGTACAGCAGGCACATATCTGGAATATGGAAACATTGGGTTTACATATCCTTTAAGGTCTTTGTCTGGTTTTGGAATGTGAATAATTTTAATGCTTCTTACTAACTAACTTTTGGAATCCTAGCCATCTGACTAGTAATCAGCCATCCTATCCTAATCCTAGCCATCAGAATAGATGCAGGAACACAACCACATACAGCCCCCCCCACACACACACACATACTTGAGGGCAAAGTATGTTGCATTACATGGTGGGTATGTACCAATCAAACTAACAATGGAGCATTGTTAAATACCAGGAGCGCTTTACACACAGAGTACAAAGTTCAGGAGTGTGCTATGTACAGAGTGCAGGGTTGAGCAGTGCACTATATACAACGTGCAGAGTTTAGGAGTGTGTTATGTATAGAATACAGGGTTGAGGAGTGCATATTTCACAAGCCAGTTTTAAACTAACAATGGTTTACCCCAAAATTTTGATATGAAGACCTTGTCGTGGTTATGATACACTGTTAAAGAGTATAAATCCAGTGTTTACAAGGGTAGTGAACAATGCACATTGCTTTTACATATAAAAGTTTCCAGTTCCAATCATCATACTACGATATCCAAAGTGCATAGTATAGACATTCACACCTGCTTCCTGAATTCTTATTGGAAATCAGAATTTTAATAAACATTTTCTTATTACTAATTAGTTGACACATACTGTATATATTTCACCTGTTTCTCAAGATCTTTTTTCATTTAATACTTGGTCCCCATTATTCAGGGGTAAGAGCATTTGCACAATATATAATTACATTGTATATTTGACTATATATATATTATACAAAAAATAATTTTATTTTAACTGCCTCCCTTTATGAAGCAGGGATACCCATGAAACGCGGTGAATTACGTCATTGGACACACTTTATATATCCAAGAAAGATGTTTGTACCTATAGTTGGTTCCTTTTATGTGTCAATTCAATAAACGATGTAATTAAGTGTTCTTGCATGGCAAGACCACTTACTGTTATCTCACATATATATTATTATAGCCAAATTTACCACCCTAACTCCTCCCACAGTTTTTACACTACATAGACAGTAATATATCGAAACGTGCGGATTGTTCCGGATTGGTGTGCTATTACTTTGTGGAACGTTTCACCGAATGGTTCACGAAATATCGCAGTTTTTATGGTGAAATTGGTCCCATAGTATTGAATGGTGGAATGTTCAAAACTAGAGTGGGAGCTGACAAAAGCTAGAGTGTGAGCTGAAAAATCAGGACATGATTTATAAACTGCCATCACTCCTCATTTTCAAGCCCACCTACACAAATCTTATATCAAAACATTCAGCTATCCTTGCTGCCACTAAAAATGTCCACGGCTAAGTCATAGTCCTGATAGTTTTCACAATATGACCATTTGTTTGCAACTCACGCCGCCCATCGACCTTTTCACAGTTACTCAAGACACTCCAACCACACAACAGTTACTCAAGCCACTCCACCCAGTTACTCCGCCCACTCCTGTTGTAGACTACTGGTGGAGGCAAGAACACTTCACACAATTTCCCCATAAATTGTAGCTTTTCTAGTTTTATATATATTTTTGTCTGTGTGTATAAGAAACAAGGCTGTTTGTGATCCTTGAGTTATAGTCCCCATCCCCAATACTCTATTTTATTTACTTTCATATATGAGGTGATGCCTCAGGGGTTCCTATTCTTAACTTACTATACAGACCACTCCTCCTTTTACACATTTGTATAATTACTAATATAACTTATGAACTTCTACCCAACACACTGATTGCAAACGTTGTATGGGGATAATATGTGTTTGATTTGACATATTAAAGCTGCTAATGCAACTCATGTTTAATTTTTCACCTCCACTGTGGTTTATTCTTATTGTCATTAGAATAACTGTTGAAGGACAAGTGACAAGTGACCGGGACGGTGTATATGTATTGATTAGGGGAGTAAGTGCCCAAATTACCTGTTTAGTCTTAACTTGCATTGCTACAGCATGCCTTAGTTGCAGATATTGATAAAATTTCTATTTGGGGTTCTGATATTATAGTAGTAAGGACTGAAATGTTTTGAGTGTGTCAGTAGTAAACAAATTAAAAAGATAGTTGATCCCTAATTGAAGCCAGGAATCAAAGCCTTCAAGTTTATCTAGTTCTAATTGCTCTCCAGCCATGCTTTGTGTAGTAAACCAAGTATTAGAAATGATGATTCCCTAGCCAAGGCTGACAGACAAAGGGGTATTTATCTGAGCGGGTTAAGAGATTACCCTGATTGGGATAATCAAAAGCAGTAGCACCCCATTCTTTACCATGACTTTTTTGACAATTCCTAGTGGCCAACACACCTTAGGTCAGCAGTGCGCCACTCAGGCATTTATAGTCATTTGCACTGAACTGATGTACCTTCTTCAGCACTAATTGACCTATTTTCCTTGTTTCACCTAACTGAAATTTCAAGGGTAAAAAAGAACTCCATCACTATACCAAATCAGATATCAGAGAACTGGGCGATAACACAAACATATTTGAAAAAATAATGGATGATGCTATCACAGTTCTCGACTCCCATTACAAGACCTGGAATGTGTGATCGGAGCTGGATGAGACTCTTCACAACTGGAGAAATTTGAAAATCAAGTCTGCTATGGGAACAGAGGTCAGAGGCCTTCCAGAGTCCATTGCAATCCACAATTGCAAAACTATTTCAAGCGCTACAGCTCTAAAACTCCTGAATTTTGAAAGATTTCACCATGCTGTGGGACCACAGTGGCCATCTGGTCCATCAAGAGACATCATCATTTAGGCCGGCCATACATGAGTAATATTCAGTGAATCAACACAGTGAGTTGAAAGAAAATGACTTGATTCCCCCATCCACATATGATGTCGATGGGGGAATCACTCCCACTGAGGTAATGTATTCTGCCATGGGGAAGACAATTCTCCACCATCAGAATACACTGATCAGCACTGCCGGCAATAGTCGGTGGTGCTGATCAAGAGAAAACTTTCCAACAGGCTGGTTGTACACAAGGTAATTGTGCTCTGCTGAAACAAATTAATTTTGATTCATGTATGTCCAGCTTCAGTCTGCTTACTGTAAGATCAATAAGCCTATCCTCATATTTCAAGAGACAAATACAAACAAAGTAATTGGGCCTTTTTCCTACCACTGGGTCGTTAAGGAGGTGGGTGTAGGCACTGCTGAGTCCTGAACTACTGACAATGTCACTAGTTCCATTAACTTACATGACCAGGATTTAATCGCACTGGCATAGAATTTGCAGGGGATCTCAAGCAGTTTTTTTTTGTATGGGGTCCCTCTTAAAATACATACCAGGGACCTGGTATGAATTGAGGTGGAAACCCAAGACATTTTTGTGTATGGTTCCCCCATCAACATCCAAACCAGACCCTCATCTAGGATAAGGGACTGGTATAGATAAATAAAATCAGCTGCTTTTTTTACAAACTGAACAAAGTTGCTGGGAGCTGTCACTTTGCCAGCAATTTAAACTCATTTTTTTTTTAAATGCCAGCTTTGCTATATCAGGTTGTATACATTGCATAGACTTGCACCACTCCATAGGCAGGGTTATGGCAGGCATCTTATTTATTGGAATTTTGCATTATTCATGCTACACTTTAAGCATTACTAAAATCGCAACTCACAGCCAAATTACAACGTTTCCATTTATTTTTTCTGCTTGGTACATGTTCCCCATTGCAGTACCAAGATCTCATGCTCTTTTCCCAAATACTTTTTATTGGATTTTGCTATTTAACCCCTTCATGCCTAAGGGTAAAACAAATCTTAATGCCTGAGCACAATTTTACAACTTTGACATGTGATAGTAAAACCGTACATATCATCACAACTACTTTGTACATCCAGATGAATTATACCTTGTTTTTTTCAGGACAAACTGGGCTTTCATGTGGTGGTAAATGGTAGTGGATATCTCCTGATCGTATTTTTTTTTTATCAAAGGAAACCTGGCCCAAAATAGTAAAAAAAATATTTTTTTTTAAATTTAGCTGTGTGTTTCTTCTCACTACCATAACCTACCACCAAAGAACAACCCAAAATAAATTTTCCATTTTTCCAATTTTAATGTGGAACATTTGAAGACTTATATTTACAATGTAACATCTGCTGCTGCAAACCCTTTCTGTATATATTACCTAACTATTATTCACTTTTTTGTATAAATTCTTGCAGTCTTTTAGGCTGCTGTGGACCCCTGGAGCAGCCTCCCTGTTGCCACCACTGACCGGTACCTCTACAGAATGTGCTCAGGTAGGGTATTACCCTCCCTGTCCCCACCTTATCAGAACAATGTAAGTACCAATCCAAAATTTTCTATAATCTCAAGAAATAGGAAAACTGACTGAAACAAATACATTTATTTTTAAATGTAATTAACAGCTTTACTGTTACCTTATCTTAGATTAACAGGGAGTTCTAACAAGCTATGAGAAGAAATCAAAGAGAACTGAATTATCCCTTTAAAGTATAAAATATATATTGAAAACTCATGTAGAATATGATGGTTCATTTTCTGTACTTGACCTCACTGAAGGAGACCTCGGTATTCTCATAAACACATCACAACGATTAGCATAGTTTTGTCTAAAGATAATTCAATCTCTAGTTCTCTGTCCATCTACACAAGGTAGCAGGCATATCTTTTAACATCTTCTTCAATTCATTCACTATGTTCCCTTAATTAGCAGAGCTCATTTGGCTAATTAAACTCTTACTTCTTGCTTTCATGTCTGAATATTGATTAACCAACAGATTATCAAGATTTACAAAAAAGCTCTATGCTTACAAGCTAGGAATGTCATAGAAAAATGGAAGAACCCATCTAAAACCATTACTTTCCTTAAAGCATTATTTGCCATTTCTATTGGCAGCTTCCATTTGAAAACAAAGCATGTTTACCTATTCCTGTTGCTTTTTCAATTCAGGTAGCTCTCAGAAAGTAAAAATGTAATTTTATGATCTTGATGAAACCTTTTGTTTATTTTCACTTTGTTTGTATGGATAAAGCCTTTGCTCTGCTGTTAATGTGTTCTTCTTCACCACTGCCCAGAATACGGGAGCAGCATTAGCACCCCTTGTCAATCAGAGCGCCCTCTTTCACAGTGGTGACACCTTTCAGCTACTCTGCATAGTTTCCACAGTTCATCTTAAAGTACATTCAAAGGCTCTCTTGTATGATGATCTAAACAATTCCCAAAACCAATTATTATGTCATTCACAAGCCTTGTAAATGAACCATTTCCCAACTGCCTACTGCAGACATATTGTGGCAGAGTGTCTAGCTGAAAGTTGGATCACGTACATGTACATGATTCCACTCTTCTGGGTAGGGGGTATGCGCATTCTGGCTCTCGTCAGCTCTGCTACATTTTGCTACAGCACATGCCGATCAGTGGGTCCCAGCCAACGATTTTTGGCTGGAGCCCACAGATTGTCTGAGTGTATGACAGAAGAGAGCCCTGTGTTGTTAAACAATACAGGGCTTTCTACATACAGCAGTGATGCAAAGGTTCTTCTTTATCTCCCTGCGAAGCAGGGAGTAAAATCTGGCACATTGCTTAATAAAAACAACACACAGTAAACATTGGTAGGCACACAGTCAACCCCTTGATTGCCCCTAAATGTTAACTCCTTCCCAGCAAGGGCCATTAATATAGTGACAGTGTATATTATTAGCACTGTTTACTGTATTAGTGGCACTGGAGATGTCATTCAGTCAGTTCCCTCCCAGCGCCAGTTAGTGTCAGAGTGCCTGCCGCACTATAACAGTCCCACTATAAGTCGTTGATCGCTGCCATTACTAGTATAAAAATAAATAATTAAGTAAATAAAAAAACCAGTATATATACACCATCATTTGTAGACACCATAGCTTTCACGCAAACCAATCAATATACACTTATTGGGATTTTTTTTTACCAAAGCAGAATACATTTTGGCCTACATTTATGAAGTAGTTTGATTTGTTTAAAAAAATGTATTCAGTATGTTTTATAGCAGAAAGTAAAATATAAAATATATAAAAAATATATTTTTTTCAAAATTGTTGGTCTTTTACATTTACAGTGGATATAAAAAGTCTACAGATCCCTGTTAAAATGTTAGGTTTCTAAAAAATTTGACAAAGATAAATAATTTCAGAACATTTTCCACCTTTAAATGTGACCTATAAACTGTACAACTCAATTGAAAAACAAACAGAAATATTTTAGGGGGGGGGAGTAAACATAAAAAACTAAAATAATGTGATTGCATAAGTGTACACACCCTCTTATAACTGGGGATGTAGCTGTTTTCAGAATTAAGCAATCACATTCAAAATCATGTTAAATAGGAGTCATTACACACCTGCCATTATTTAAAGTGCCTATGAATAACCTCAAATAAAGTTCAGCTATGCTAGTGGGTCTTTCTTACGTTTACTTAGTCACATCCTACATCAAAAGCCATGGTCCGCAGAGAGCTTCCAAAGCATCAGAGGGATTTGATTGTAAAAATGTATCAGTCAGGAGAAGGGCACAAAAGAATTTCTAAGGCATTGGATATACCATGGAACACAGTGAAGACATACATCATCAAGTGGAGAAAATATGGTGCAACAGTGACATTACCAAGAACTGGACGTCCCTCCAAAATTGATGAAAAGACGAGAAGAAATCTGGTCTGGGAGGATGCCAAGACACCTACAGCAACATTAACCTCTTCACGTCAGCCGAACACAAATGTGCATAGACGCCGAGAGGCCGCACATTTGCGTTCTATTAAAAAAGGACATATGTGCTGAGAGCACGTGCCCTGTGCACTAACAGCACACATGTCCGGTACTCACGGAAAGGTCACGATCTCCTCTTTCAATCGGGACCTTTCCAGATCATGTGACCGCCGTGATGGCTCGTCGCAGCGGTCACATGACCCTAAACCCCGCCCCCGCCTCCCAGCTTCTGAAACTCTTAAAGGGCTTGGAGGCGCCGGTGTGAAGGGGTTAATGGAGCTGCTGGAATATCTGGCAAGTACTGGCTGTGTGGTACATGTGACAACAATCTCCCATATTCTTCATATGTCTGGGCTATGGTGTAGAGTGGCAACACAGAAGCCTTTTCTTACAAAGAAAAACATCCAAGCCCGGCTAAATTGTTCAAAAACACATCTGAAGTCTCTCAATGTGGGAAAATGTGTTATTGTCTGATGAAACCAAGGTTGAACTTTTTGGTCATAATTCTAAAAGATATGTTTGGCACAAAAACAACACTGCACATCACCAAAAGAACACCATACCCATTGTGAACCATGGTGGTGGCAACATCATGCTTTGGGGCTGTTTTTCTTCAGCTTAGTCAAGGTAGAGGAAATTACGAACAGTTCCAAATACCAGTCAATATTGGCACAAAATCTTCAGGCTTCTGCTAGAAAGCATGAACATGAATATGAACTTCATCTTTCAGCATGACAACGACCCAAAACATACATCCAGATCAACAAAGGAATGGCTTCACCAGAAGAAGATGAAAGTTTTGGAATGGCCCAGCCAGAGCCCGGACCTGAATCTGATGGAAAATCTGTGGAGTGCTCTGAAGAGGGCTGTGCACAAGAGATACCCTCACAATCTGAAAGATTTGGAATGTTTTTGCAAGTCATAGAATGCATGAAGGTAAAAAAATCTTGAGCCTTTACATCCACGTTAAGGACACACACCATAAAAAGAAACTCTGAGCGGATCAGACTTTAACTGGCATTAGGCCCCTTTCACACAGGTGGTTAGATTTCAGCTTTTAGCTGCCTTTAGAGGAACTTATTTACCACAGCTAAATGCAGACAATGCATCCCTATAGATCCAGTCACACACTGCAATTAGCAATGTTTTTATAACATACAGTTTTATGCTTTTAGGAAAAATATAGTTGACAGCATCCAGGAGTGATGTACCACAGCTATCTGTACCTAAAGGCAGTTAATTGCAGTACAAAGAACAAATAAATAAACAGTTGCTAAAGAAAAGCAAGAATTATCTACCTCAGCTAAATGCAGCTGCAGGTAAAAGCAGATAAACGCAATGTGCAAACGCAAGTGATCTCGGGGTCAGGAGTGTTGGAATTTCAGAATAAAAAAAACATGCATTTACAAGCAGTTTAACAATCGCCCGTGTGAAAGAGGCCTTAAGCTCAATCAGTACGCTATAACCTTCTTTGCTTGCCATAACAACCATTACTTTATTAACATACAATAAGAGCTGAAATATAAAGTTGCCTGGTTGAAAATAACAATCTCTATGGCAAATGATTATTATTATTATTTGAGTTACTGGCTTCTGAAAGGTAGTAAAAAAAACCCCTACTCTTAATTCCTAATTTAGAATAAAAGAAAGACTGCATGGGTTAATAAAGCTTTTGAAAACATCAAATTTAAGCTTTTTTCATAGAATATTATACCTCCTATTAAGAAGCTCAGATACATTATATGTATATTAGAAAATAAGCTGCAATATGTAATCAGTTTGATTCCTGCTAGCCCTAATACAAAGGAGCTTATTTCTTCTTTCATAGATTATACTACCTGGCTTTTGAGAATGTGTCACATTGCTTACCTGCTTGCCTAGTTCCGTATAAATGGCTTCCCACACATTTCATCTGGACCCTGTAATCTAAAATGCTTATCTGAAAGATAACATTTTATCCATCTGATAATTTGAGGGCTTTTAGAAACTAGCGTTTTGTGAGCCTTAAAAGCCCAAAAGTATTATTGTGGCTTTCTGCTAATGTGCAAAATTGTTCCCACCTACAGAAAAGTTACAGATGGATTCCGGTAATTGTTCATTTGCATTGTTATGTGGATTGAGAACCTAAAAATAAAAGAATAGGTTGTTAAGAATGTTAAAAGTACAATATTGTTATATTTGTTCCTAGGAGTGTGTCATATATTTTTCCTTTTTCAAATAAATATGAAATGTCAATATACTATATACTGTAAAAAAATCATAAATCCAACACATATAATGTTTGTTTAAAACTATACATGTTAATGCTAAACCCTTGGCTGATTTTGAAAAAAAAAACAATGTAAATAGTTATATATTGAAATATATTTTTTTAAAATAAGTGCTCACTGATAAAAAAGTAGTATGGCCCAGGGGCGGACTGACCATTTGGAAACTTGGGCACTGCCCGAGGGCCCAGGGTCAGTAGGGGGCCCCATGAATTGTCAGTCCGCCCCTGGTATGGCCTCACTACAACCAAACCAAATAAAAAAAAGTCTATAGTGCTTCAAGATTTCAAAGCAAGCTGAGTCGCATGCAATTCAATGAACTGGAAACTGCCAGGAGGAAGAAAGTCTAGTCACTTGATTTGTCAAAATTTTGTGAGGGGCTCTTCACCATCACAGGGTGTAAGGTAGAGAACATTGATACCACAGGCTTCATATTATAGCCTGCATGTTACACCTCCATAGATAGCAATAACCGCTTTCTGTTATAAATTAGTCCCATGATTTTAAATGCAGTTAGATTAAATCCGGCCATAGATGGTTTGAATCCCGGTTGGTCAAGGAGGGAACAGCTGAGATTCAAACCATCTATGGGCAGGCTAATTGTACCCAAGTTGGCTTCCCGCGCTCCCCCCCTTCCCCAGGAGAACACAATAGCTGAGTGAAAGGGATTCCCCTAATAATACAGACAACCCATGGGTGCGGGAACAAAAATTGCACCATCTATGGCCTGGCTAAGTACATGAATTTGCCTTGATATCACCCTTTCCTAAACCCCTGTACAGCAGGATTTGGAAAAGGGAAGACAAAAACTAGAAGCCAAGTAGTAGGAAGCAAAGAGAGCAGTGTGGTGGCTCTTCAGTAGTGATGAGCTAAATGTACTCAGGTTCGGTTTACTGGATGTACTAAAGTTCTGAAAGTTAGCTACAACTCATTGAAGAGCTACAGCAAAAGTGACATTTACAAAGGAAAAAAAACACATCTTAATTGCTGGTAACTGACATTTTCCTGACAGCTTGCTTTTCTTTGTTAAAACAGCATGGGGACACCCTAAAATACATGCCAGGCCCTTATGAGTCCAGTATGTATTCTCAGGGTACATTTGGGGGGTCCCTATGCCAGTTTATAAAAAAAAAGTCAGCAGGGAAATGTTAATTACTAGCATTTCTTTCTAAAATGTCACATTTGCTTTAGTACATCCTACAGAAAAAAAAAAAAAACTTGTGGGGTCCTCCCAAAATTCATACCAGTACCCTTATGCTTGATGAGGGTTTAAAGGGGGGACACCATACAAAACAAAAGAAAAGAAAATGCATTGGGTCAAAATCTCAAAATCTATACCAAACCCTTATCAAAAAATGAAAAGAAAAACAAAACTTGTTGGGTCCTCCCAAAATTCATACCAGTACCCTTATACTTGATGAGGGTCTGTTACAGGTTTAAAGGGGGGACACCATGCAAAACAAAATAAAATAAAATGCATTGGGTCACCTCAAAATCTACACCAAACCCTCATCCGAGCATGCAGGCTAGCTGACCTAGAAAAGGGGGAAGTGTGTGCACCTCCATCCTGAGCCATACCAGGTCACATGCCTTTAACATTGGTAGGGTGCCTTTCCAGGCTGTACATCACCACAAAGCACCTTTGCCTGCATGGTAATGAGAACAAGGGCCTCTTCTCCACAACTCTGTCCTGGTGGCTGTGGTGGCTTGTAGGCAGAATGATTATCAAAATCTGCAAACCACCTCTAAAAATAACCCCCCTCCCAGATACCACCTTCCTGTGTAAATGACAAGGGATACATACTGTTCCGTCTTACACAAAAAAATTTAAACACTAAATAAACACACCACCCTTTTTGACAAAATCCTTTATTAATGAAAAAAATTTAAACACTAAATAAACACACCACACTTTTTATATTTCAATATTTTTATTGAAAGATTTTAACAGAAATACAGGGTAAGGTAAGCAAGCATGGTACAAAATACAGTTCACAGTCATATAGTATGATATATTTGTGTGTAGTGAATTCCTCACCAATTGGCTGAGGAATTTATATATCTGAGCCGCATTGATCTGAGAGGTATGCTCGGTTAGGTGAGAACTGTATTGGGTTGATGATCGTTACATAGGAAAGAGAAGGAACATGGTTAAGAGGAGAGGGCTGGGTGAAAAAGAGGGGGAAGGGAGGGAGGGGGGGGGTGAACCAGTCAAGGGTCAAGAGTCTAAGTGTTATAGGTTTAGTTTATCAATCTTTAACAGTGCATTTTGGGTTTAGTAGCCATCGAGACCACTGGTGTTTGCTCTCAACAATAGCTGACACCCCAATAACACCAAACCCGGCCCTGGCTCTCCTCCACATAGGTATCGACAAATTCCCTAAGGACTCCCACTCTATTATGATTCATACACTAGCAGCTGCTAAGACCAACCTTACCAAACTATGGAACTCCACCGTCATTCCCTTTCTTTCCTCACTTATATCAGACCTTAACTTCTAATGCGATATGGAAAGAAGAACAGCCCTCAATCATTTTTCCCACCACAAATTCAGTCGGAAAACACTATTCCAATAGGATCTGAGGGATCTACATGTCCATAGTATATGGAAGATTGATCCTGTTTCTCCACATTGTCTCCAGCAAGTGGATGCACGTTGAGGGTAGTATAAAGAGAGTTTAGTTGGGGTTAGGTACCATTGGTGCAAAACTTTCAGGTATGATTCCAAATGAGAGCTGCATCGGGATGCTTTATGGGTGATGGTGAAGGTCTTTTCCCATGTGTGCGGTAGTATTGATTGAGAGAGTAGTTTCTCCCAGTTGGATAGGGAAGAAGTCTGTAGGGAGAATTGTGTATTGGTTATATATGTATAAAAGATTGAGATCCCCTTTTTCGGGTATTGTGTTTTGTTTAAGAATTGGTATGCTATGGAGGGAATTTTCAAAGAGTGAGGGATGTTTGCCTTTTGTAAGGAGTGAGCTATTTTCAAGTATGTAAAATGCTCTTTGTCAGGGAGGTTAAATTTTTCTTGAAGAGTCGGGAAGGGATCCAAATGTTCGGTTGTATAGAGGTCTTTTATAAAAGATATGCCTCGATCTTCTCATTGCGGTATAGGCACACCATACTTTTTGACAAAATCCTTTATTAATGAAAAAAATTCACCATCAAGCAAAAAATCCAGGTATGCAGCGTTTGTAGATCCTCATAATTCACAATAAACAATGCTCCCCAACCAGCCAAAAGAAAAAACACATGCCTCCCGCCAAAACAATCCACGCCTGTCTATACTCCTTGCTGAATGACAGATTCTCAGAGGACAGTTGGGTTATAAACAAAGGGGCAGGGATGGTGGTTGGTGTCATTAAGCAAAAATGGCCAAGGTCACTGGCCAAATATAAATATGTGAGCCACTATCTCCCCACCCTTACATATCACTGGAAATGTATCACTGACTGCTGCAGCTGAAGGTTCAGCTCGATGGTCAAGTGCACATCCCATTTAGTTCACTATATCAGAAAACAGGCAAAGGTCAGACCAAGTTCTACTTTGGTCTGAACATGAAGCTCATCCTTACCCCCCAGGGGGTTGCTGTACCATTACTTTTCCTATAAGTTGGAAATTCCTGACCAAACCGTGTTGCTGTAGTTGAGACACAGTAGATTTGGACTGTTGCAGTTGAGATACTTGGATGTGCTTTCTGTTATGGATGCCTGGATGACTTCTTTATTACATTTTTTTTTTATTCCTTCATAGAGCTACAGGTACACCATTCTATACAATACTTTTTAAATGATGGCCTTTGGATACCATCATTTGGGTGCATAAAGGAGTCAAATCTTTGTCTACTGCTAAAAAAGGAGAAAACAAACATTAATTTAAAAAATCCTATATTTTCCTGACCAAAAAAAAAACTAAAAAAGAAAGAACATACAGTATATACAAAACCTCTATACATTCATTTTAAAGAACTATTTGAGGAGACAAGTACAAATATTCAGGGAAACACATGCCTTCCAGTATACAACTTAATTTCCAACTTTCTGAAGATGGAGGGGGAGTAGCAAAATTATAGTTCAAAACATATTTACTCCATCATAAAGGTCCAAAACCCCCCACAAACATGCTCATTGGCTGCAACTACAACATACCTTGAAACATTAATATACAATAAACAAAAGATGTAGTATAGGGATCTACTACCACTTATGTACCCTCAAGTTTGACTAGTGTATGCCTTTAGTATCTCTCAGAAGTTTCAGTGGGGAGATTTTTCTGAGGTAGTTTATATCGCTGTCCTTTCTACAACGCCCCAACTGTTCACATATTGGGGTTGATTTACAAAAAGGATACAGGCTGTTTGCTTTGCAAGGGAAGTTTGAAATTGTATGGGACTTTTCCTCAGAGCTTAGTGAATGTGTTCAAGTTTTACTTTGCAAAGATTACCCGATCATGTGCAAATAAATAAATAAATGGAAAAAAAAACAGCATTTTTCTTGCACATATTTGGGTGGTGGAAGTCCACAGAGCTTCACCTCATTTACTGAGCTTTGGGGCAAATACCCTTGCAAAGTGCAATTTCCCATGCATAGTCTATTTGCAAGTACATTCCCATGCAGCATAAGTGCATGCCCAGGTATTGTTTAGGACTCGTTCACATGAGCATAATTAAGTATATATCCATGTAAAGGACCATGTTTACTAGGGATACACAGATGTTCCATGTATCTGCATCAGGAAAACGCACCCATTTGCAGAGATCTATGCTGAAAGTGGAACGTCACACTCTCGGTCTACATTGACTACTTTTAATCCTTATGTTGCTAGCATTAGTAAATAGATAGGAAAGTATATTATATTTACTTAATGTAAAAGAAATAGTGCAGCGCTGTATATAAAAAAATGATCCTATGAATACAAGATATTATGAATAAATTTCAGACAATGGTATGCTGCCACCTGTGGGTGGTTAAAGTCTTTGAATTGCAGGTTATAAACTCCGAATTTTATCAGTTCAAATTTTGAGAACTGTAATTCTTACCATATAATGGTATAGAGATGAATGAATAAATTGCGCACTCACCAGAAGTGCGTTATCAAAACGCATTTGAGAACATACTCGTCTCATCAGGTCAGTCAGGATAATTGCTTCAAGGCGTAGTCATGTTCCCACACTTGCATCTTTGAGGACCCCTCCACTGGTATCACAGTTTCAAGACACCTCTAAACTTTCAAGGGTTCTGTGGTACCTATAAGTGTCCAAGCTGCTGTCGTTTTATATTAGCGCTCGCATATACCTATTGCTATATTATATTTACTTGTTTTAATTTTTTTTTTTTTACATTTCTTCAGTTACTTCCTGGTTTCCATGCCTAGGCAAATGGTGTCATACATCCCAGGAGTCTTCAGGAAGGAAGGAGGGGTTTTCCCAGCTAAGCACACCCTTCTGCCTGCATGCCTAAGCTAAGGGCAGATCACTTCCAGGAATATATGCTACATGAATCATCTGCCCTTACTTAAGATGTCCACTGCCAGAAATGTTAAGGGGGGGGGGTCAAAGTGATTTCTCAGCTAAATAAAGCATGGAGACATGAATGAATGGGTGAGTTTGCTCTGAATATTAAAAATGAATTGAATAGTGTTTTTGATTTGTGGTGCTCAGATGCAGTGTAGTTCAGATTTCAGTGTTACTGTTATAGTCAGGGATCAGGCTTGGAGGTCAGTAGCTGTAGCAGTGGAAATCTCCACACAGAAACCAGCAGAATAAATGCACAAGCAGGGCCCCCTAGAGGGTGATGCGAGTTCACCCAAGAACTAGGCTCTAAGCATCAGCTAGTCTTCAGCAGAGCTATTGATGGAGATGGATGCTACTACCAGGTCACTGTCCTAAGTAGAGATGAGCGAATTTCTCAAAAATTCGATTCGGCTGATTCGGCGAATTCCAGTGTGAAATTCGATTCGATGCGAATTTCTTCGCTACGAAGATGACTTATAAAAAGGGTTTCTAGGCTTCAGAGAGCCTTTAAATTAGTGCAGAACACTGTACCTTTAATTTAAATGCCCTTGGAGATGAGGAAAGAGAAGGAGAAGGAGAAGGATGAGAAGAAGGAGAAGGATGAGAAGAAGGAGAAGGAGAAGGATGAGAAGAAGGAGAAGGAGAAGGATGAGAAGAAGGAGAAGGAGAAGGATGAGAAGAAGGAGAAGGAGAAGGATGAGGAGAAGGAGAAGGATGAGAAGAAGGAGAAGGATGAGAAGAAGGAGAAGGAGAAGGATGAGAAGAAGGAGAAGGATGAGAAGAAGGAGAAGGAGAAGGATGAGAAGATGGAGAAGGAGAAGGATGAGAAGAAGGAGAAGGAGAAGGATGAGAAGAAGGAGAAGGAGAAGGATGAGAAGAAGGAGAAGGATGAGGAGAAGGAGAAGGATGAGAAGAAGGAGAAGGATGAGAAGAAGGAGAAGGATGAGAAGAAGGAGAAGGATGAGAAGAAGGAGAAGGAGAAGGATGAGAAGAGGGAGAAGGATGAGAAGAAGGAGAAGGATGAGAAGAAGGAGAAGGATGAGAAGAAGGAGAAGGATGAGAAGAAGGAAAAGGAGAAGGATGAGAAGATGGAGAAGGAGAAGGATGAGAAGAAGGAGAAGGAGAAGGATGAGAAGAAGGAGAAGGATAAGAAGATGGAGAAGGAGAAGGATGAGAAGAAGGAGAAGGAGAAGGATGAGAAGAAGGAGAAGGAGAAGGATGAGAAGAAGGAGAAGGAGAAGGATGAGAAGAAGGAGAAGGAGAAGGATGAGAAGAAGGAGAAGGAGAAGGATGAGAAGAAGGAGAAGGATGAGAAGAAGGAGAAGGAGAAGGATGAGAAGAAGGAGAAGGATGAGAAGATGGAGAAGGAGAAGGATGAGAAGAAGGAGAAGGAGAAGGATGAGAAGAAGGAGAAGGAGAAGGATGAGAAGAAGGAGAAGGAGAAGGATGAGAAGAAGGAGAAGGAGAAGGATGAGAAGAAGGAGAAGGAGAAGGATGAGAAGAAGGAGAAGGATGAGAAGAAGGAGAAGGAGAAGGATGAGAAGAAGGAGAAGGAGAAGGATGAGAAGAAGGAGAAGGATGAGAAGAAGGATGAGAAGAAGGATGAGAAGAAGAAGGATGAGAAGAAGGACAGTTCTGTGACAGTTTCTGTCTATTTCTGACAGTTCTGGGACATTCACTCCATACAGCTGTTTCAACCGCTGTATGGAGGGAATGTCATGGAACTGTCAGAAATAGACTATTAATGACAGTTCTGGGACTGTCCTTCCATGCAGCGGTTGAAACATTGTATGTATTTGTTTCCATAAATGGATCCATTTATGGAAACAAATAGATACAATGTTTCAACCGCTGTATGGAAGGACAGTCCCAGAACTGTCATTAATAGTCTATTTCTGACAGTTCTATGACATTCCCTCCATACAGCGGTTGAAACAGCTGTATGGAGTGAATGTCCCAGAACTGTCAGAAATAGACTATTTATGACAGTTCTGGGACTGTCCTTCCATACAGCGGTTGAAACATTGTATCTATTTTTTTCCATAAATGACATTCTGCAAATACACTTAGAGGAGCGCTGCAGATACACTTTTTGCCGGCTTGGAATTAATCTTATTTTCATCCTACTTCTTCTTCTTCATCCTCATCCTCATAAGAAGAAAAAGAAGAAGTAGGATGAAAATAAGAATAATTCCAAGCCGGCAAAAAGTGTATCTGCAGCGCTCCTCTAAGTGTATTTGCAGAATGTCATTTATGGAAAAAAATAGATACAATGTTTCAACCGCTGTATGGAAGGACAGTCCCAGAACTGTCATAAATAGTCTATTTCCGACAGTTCTGGGACATTCACTCCATACAGCTGTTTCAACCGCTGTATGGAGGGAATGTCATAGAACTGTTAGAAATAGACTATTTATGACAGTTCTGGGACTGTCCTTCCATACAGCGGTTGAAACATTGTATGTATTTGTTTCCATAAATGGATCCATTTATGGAAACAAATACATACAATGTTTCAACCGCTGTATGGAAGGACAGTCCCAGAACTGTCATTAATAGTCTATTTCTGACAGTTCTATGACATTCCCTCCATACAGCGGTTGAAACAGCTGTATGGAGGGAATGTCATAGAACTGTCAGAAATAGACTATTAATGACAGTTCTGGGACTGTCCTTCCATACAGCGGTTGAAACATTGTATGTATTTGTTTCCATAAATGGATCCATTTATGGAAACAAATACATACAATGTTTCAACCGCTGTATGGAAGGACAGTCCCAGAACTGTCATAAATAGTCTATTTCTGACAGTTCTATGACATTCCCTCCATACAGCGGTTGAAACAGCTGTATGGAGTGAATGTCCCAGAACTGTCGGAAATAGACTATTTATGACAGTTCTGGGACTGTCCTTCCATACAGCGGTTGAAACATTGTATCTATTTTTTTCCATAAATGACATTCTGCAAATACACTTAGAGGAGCGCTGCAGATACACTTTTTGCCGGCTTGGAATTAATCTTATTTTCATCCTACTTCTTCTTCTTCATCCTCATCCTCATAAGAAGAAAAAGAAGAAGTAGGATGAAAATAAGAATAATTCCAAGCCGGCAAAAAGTGTATCTGCAGCGCTCCTCTAAGTGTATCTGCAGAATGTCATTTATGGAAAAAAATAGATACAATGTTTCAACCGCTGTATGGAGTGAATGTCCCAGAACTGTCATAAATAGTCTATTTCTGACAGTTCTGGGACATTCACTCCATACAGCTGTTTCAACCGCTGTATGGAGGGAATGTCATAGAACTGTGAGAAATAGACTATTTATGACAGTTCTGGGACTGTCCTTCCATACAGCGGTTGAAACATTGTATGTATTTGTTTCCATAAATGGATCCATTTATGGAAACAAATACATACAATGTTTCAACCGCTGTATGGAAGGACAGTCCCAGAACTGTCATTAATAGTCTATTTCTGACAGTTCCATGACATTCCCTCCATACAGCGGTTTCCGGCAAAAAGTGTATGTGCAGAGTTCCTCTATTCTGCAGATACACTTAGAGGAGCTCTGCAGATACACTTAGAGGAGCTCTGCACATACACTTTTTGCCGGCTTGGAATTATTCTTATTTTCATCCTACTTCTTCTTCTTCTTCTTCTTCTTCTTCTTCATCCTCATCCTCATCCTCTTCTTCTTCTTCTGAGGATGAGGATGAGGATGAAGAAGAAGAAGAAGAAGAAGTAGGATGAAAATAAGATTAATTCCAAGCCGGCAAAAAGTGTATGTGCAGAGCTCCTCTAAGTGTATCTGCAGAATAGAGGAACTCTGCACATACACTTTTTGCCGGCTTGCAATTATTTTTATTTTCATCCTACTTCTTCTTCTTCTTCTTCATCCTCTTCTTCTTCTTCTGAGGATGAGGATAAAGAAGAAGAAGAAGAAGAAGAAGTAGGATGAAAATAAGATTAATTCCAAACAGGCAAAAAGTGTATGTGCAGAGCTCCTCTAAGTGTATCTGCAGAATAGAGGAACTCTGCACATACACTTTTTGCCGGCTTGGAATTATTCTTATTTTCATCCTACTGCTTCTTCTTCTTCTTCATCCTCATCCTCATCCTCAGAAGAAGAGGATGAGGATGAGGATGAAGAAGAAGAAGAAGAAGAAGAAGTAGGATGAAAAGAAGAATAATTCCAAGCCGGCAAAAAGTGTATGTGCAGAGTTCCTCTATTTCTGACAGTTCTCTCACAGCTTCTTCACATGTACAGCGGTTGAAACATCTGTATCCTAAATGGAAACTAATAGATACAAATTGTATCTATTAGTTTCCATTTAGGATACAGATGTTTCAACCGCTGTACATGTGAAGAAACTGTGAGAGAACTGTCAGAAATAGAGGAACTCTGCACATACACTTTTTGCCGGCTTGGAATTATTCTTCTTTTCATCCTACTTCTTCTTCTTCTTCTTCTTCATCCTCATCCTCATCCTCTTCTTCTGAGGATGAAGATGAAGAAGAAGAAGAAGTAGGATGAAAAGAAGAATAATTCCAAGCCGGCAAAAAGTGTATGTGCAGAGTTCCTCTATTTCTGACAGTTCTCTCACAGCTTCTTCACATGAACAGTGGTTGAAACATCTGTATCCTAAATGTAAACTAATAGATACAATGTTTCAACCGCTAAACATGTGTTCCTTCTGTCAGAGAACTGTCAGAAATAGCGGAGCTCACTGCAGGGACACTTTTGCCGGCTGATCGGGAAATGTTCGATTCGCGCACCCGAAGTAGGCAAAATTTCGGTTTCGCCGCGAATCGAATATTTCCTGAAATTCAACTCGAATTCCGGTTCGCCTGGTTCGATTCGCTCATCTCTAGTCCTAAGGATTTCCCTACTAGGAGGTGAGAAAGCAAGGGTGCAAAGCAGATGTAGCAGGTGGGGATCAAGCAAAGGCATAGTAAACAAGCAAAAAGTCAGTAACAAGTTGATTGGTTGAAGGTTGGGATCAAGTGGAAGCATAGTTGGGGAATAAACCAAAGGTCAGTAACAAGTGGTGGTGAAGCTATGGATGGCAGCAGGAGCACAGAGAGCTAGATTAGATATTGGCTGAAAAAGAGCACAATAATCTGTAAAAAAAAGGAAGCTCAAAGGCATGGCTTAATCTCCCTAGCGGTCTGATTATGTCCATATCTCTGTGCTCAAAGCGGTACATTTTTTTGCATGGAAATATGTATTTTTTTATTGTAGGCCTGTAATTTTTAGGAATAAAAGACTGAAATCTGTCCGAACAAGTCTAGTAAACATCCCGGGTATGTTACAATTTGGAACACGAAATCATAAATTATAATATAATAAATAATCATAAAAAGTAATAATATAATAATAATACATTTACTTCAATAATATAATCAAACCAAAAACACTGAAATTTAAAATATAGCGCCAAGTGCGCAAATCACTGAGCAAAGTCGCAAAATCGTTTTCAGTGTCTGATGACGAATTTCCCCCACGAATCATTATCACTAAATTCTGCAAGTGGTTCTCATTTACTATCGCTGTTCTCTAGCTGGTCCAAAACCGCTTTTGACCTAAAGGGACACTTTTTGGACGCCATGGACGTTTCTCAGTTTCCAGGCAGAAACAACAGTAAAAATGCAGGCAGGGCACAGGACAAAGCACTCGGGACAAAATGTATGTGAAATGGTTTGATACAGTAATGTTATACTATGTGATTTTAGTGTATTGAGTGAATGTTACTTTTTTATCATTTTCAAATTTCCGGCCATTCCGTCCCCCGTACGTCCTAACGTCGCAGGGGACGGAACCCGGAGACAGATGCCGGCACCGGCCAGAGAAGATGGCCGGGGACGCTGCAGGAAGGACATCACAGGAGCGCAGGACAAGATAAGTGAAGAACAGATCCCGGAGCAGCGCCGCATGGTAAGCCCGAGTGTAGCTCAGGGTTACCGCTTGTGGTACTGAAACTTTACCCCAAGCTACACTCGGGAATACCGCCAGGGAGGCTACATAGGAAGTTCATGAGAGGAGCAAGGAATTCAAGGTTCACCAGGAATAATAAAGAAAGCAAGGTTGTCCAAGGGATCAAGCAGGGAGCTGTCCAGCATCTGAGGTATCACAGCAAGAATAGCTGCTGTAAGATGCAGCAGAGATCCTGAGTTCAGATCTGGGTCCTGAAAACACCATGAGAATAAGGCCTTACGCAACAGTTTAAAGAATCTGTTGGGATATCATGTATCTAACTTTAACAACTGCAGCTGCTGGATGTAGATATGTTACATTTGAAGTCATCATAGAATTTGGAAACCAACAGTTCTAAACATAATTTAACATAAAATAAAATACATTTTGGTTGGAGTTGGCCTTTAATGTTTTTTTCCATATCGTCTGTCTTCTTAAAAGAGAGCATGAATCTCCTGCAATAAGCTCCTTCCAACATCAGCACATAAAACCCTCAATCTGCCTTATAAAATGGACATCTATAATAATCACAGCGCTGAGCAGAGTAACAAATGTTCTAGGTTATTACAGCAATTCCCAGACATGTGCAGTTATAAAGGAACTTCCTTCAAATGTTTCAGTACTAGCACCCACAAACAATTTCAACATAAATAAGAGAAATGCAACGGAGCCGCAGCTATAAATTGGTAAAAGGTAAACAGGATATAATAGATGGAGCCCATCGTGCACAGAGTATCATAAGTCATTGTGAGAGTCCTGCTGACACACTATAAAACATTGCCGTGCAGCTAAAACACTTTATGAACAGAGACGGTATGAATTGTAGAAAGTCCGGGATATTTAATCACACAAGAGCATATCCCCTGGAAGCTGTTTAACCACAGGGTAGGTGAAAAGGCAAAGACCCTTACACAGCCCATGATAGTTATCTGAGAATAAATACATGGATATAATACAAAAGAGGCAAAAGTATAAAAATACGGAGAGAGTGGATTACGTATAATATACTTATATATAGAATAAAATGACTAAAACAAGAAACTTTGAAGTTTAAGTAAAGCCAAAACATTTTTTTTATTTAGATAGAATGTGGAAGGGTTTTAGCTCCTACCAGGTTATCTTGCTGTCCACAACATAACAACAAAGAGAGGGTGCACCGACCTAGTGCATTACTGTTACACAATTTTATTAAATAATTAAAACAAGTGATATATTTGAAGCCTCTCGAAACTCGTAAAAAAGTTTTGGGTGCTAAAGGCTTTCCCATGTCATCAGTTGACCTGGAAGCAGTTTTACTTGCCATTCATGATGTTTGTTTATGTCATGCATTTGTGAGTATATCACTTGTTTTAATTTATTATTAAAATTGTACAGGGTGAGGCAACATAACTTCCTTTTTTCAAAATGCAATAAAACCCATTTTATGAATCAGAATTGTTTTTATTGTCTTTAATAATGTAGGTACATATCTAAAGTTCTGTTTTACACAGTTTTGAAAATCATATCAGGTAGGTGATGCCCCCCATTGTCCATACACTGAATAAACCGATTTCTGGCGTTTTTCATGACCCTTACCAGTATAGCAGCGGGTATGTTGGCAATTTCTGCGCAGAGTTGGCCTTCAGGTCTTGTAGGGTCCTTGGACGGTTTACATAAACGCAGGATTTCAAAAAAACCCACAAAAAAAAGTCGCAAGGGGCCAAATCGGGGAAGCGGGCTGGCCCCTTATTGAGATGAGGCGCTCCGGGAAGTGTTCCCTTAAAACAGCCATTGATGCTCTTGAAGTGTGAGCCGTTGCTCCGTCCCATTGGAACCAAATGTCCCCTAAGTCCAATTCATCAATCATTCATCATCAATTCATCCAATCATCATGCTGCTCACTGTTCCAACGCATGATAATGACTGACCTGGAAGAGAACAAAAACTTTAGAACTACGCCTGTCGTCTGAGACCACTCCCGCCCCGCTATGGCCGCTACAGCCTGAATGGCACACATTTCAAAAAAGGAGGTTATGTTGCTGCACCCTGTATAATGGTAATTTACTAGGTCGGTGCTCCCTCTCGTTGTTGTTTTGTAGTGTAAAGAATACTCACAGTCCTGAGAGGGCTGCAAAACACATTTGTGCCACATTTGTCAATTAGAATGATGAGTCCAACAAGCCTTAAAGCACCATACTGAAGCTCAGGAGTAGAGATGAGCGAATCGAACCAGGCGACGTGGAATTCGATACGAATTTCAGGAAAAATTCGATTTGCGTCGAATCCGAATATTTGCCTACTTCGGGTGCGCGAATCGGATTTTTCCCAATCAGCCGGCAAAAGTGTCCCTGCAGAGAGCTCCGCTATTTCTGACAGTTCTCTGACAGTTCCTTCACATGTACAGCGGTTGAAACATTGTATCTATTTGTTTCCATTTAGGATACAGATGTTTTTATTCGGAAACAGATGTTTCAACCGCTGTACATGTGAAGGAACTGTCAGAGAACTGTCAGAAATAGAGGAACTCTGCAGATACACTTTTTGCCGGTTTGGAATTATTCTTATTTTCATCCTACTTCTTCTTCTTCTTCTTCCTCTTCATCCTCATCCTCTTCTTCTTCTTCTGAGGATGAGGATGAAGAAGAAGAAGAAGAAGAAGTAGGATGAAAATAAGAATAATTCCAAGCCGGCAAAAAGTGTATCTGCAGAGCTCCTCTATTCTGCAGATACACTTAGAGGAGCCCTGCAGATACACTTTTTGCCGGCTTGGAATTAATCTTATTTTCATCCTACTTCTTCTTCTTCTTCTTCATCCTCATCCTCATCCTCAGAAGAAGAGGATGAGGATGAGGATGAAGAAGAAGAAGAAGAAGAAGAAGAAGAAGAAGTAGGATGAAAATAAGAATAATTCCAAGCCGGCAAAAAGTGTATCTGCAGAGCTCCTCTAAGTGTATCTGCAGAATAGAGGAGCTCTGCAGATACACTTTTTGCCGGCTTGGAATTCTTCTTATTTTCATCCTACTTCTTCTTCTTCTTCCTCTTCATCCTCATCCTCATCCTCTTCTTCTTCTTCTGAGGATGAGGATAAAGAAGAAGAAGAAGAAGAAGAAGTAGGATGAAAATAAGAAGAATTCCAAGCCGGCAAAAAGTGTATCTGCAGAGCTCCTCTATTCTGCAGATACACTTTAAGGAGCTCTGCAGATACACTTTTTGCCGGCTTGGAATTATTCTTATTTTCATCCTACTTCTTCTTCTTCTTCTTCATCCTCATCCTCAGAAGAAGAAGAAGAGGATGAGGATGAGGATGAAGAAGAAGAAGAAGAAGAAGTAGGATGAAAATAAGAAGAATTCCAAGCCGGCAAAAAGTGTATCTGCAGAGCTCCGCTAAGTGTATCTGCAGAGCTCCGCTATTTCTGACAGTTCTGTGACATTCACTCCATACAGCGGTTGAAACATTGTATCTATTTGTTTCCATTTATGGAAACAAATAGATACAATGTTTCAACCGCTGTATGGAGTGAATGTTGTTGAAACCGCTGTATGGAGTGAATGTCACAGAACTGTCAGAAATAGGCTATTTCTGACAGTTCTGTGACATTCACTCCATACAGCGGTTTCAACTCATCCTCATCCTCTTCTTCTTCTTCTGAGGATGAGGATAAAGAAGAAGAAGCAGAAGAAGAAGAAGAAGAAGTAGGATGAAAATAAGAATAATTCCAAGCCGGCAAAAAGTGTATCTGCAGAGCTCCTCTATTCTGCAGATACACTTAGAGGAGCTCTGCAGATACACTTTTTGCCGGCTTGGAATTATTCTTATTTTCATCCTACTTCTTTTTCTTCTTCATCCTCATCCTCAGAAGAAGAAGAGGATGAGGATGAGGATGAAGAAGAAGAAGAAGAAGAAGAAGAAGTAGGATGAAAATAAGAATAATTCCAAGCCGGCAAAAAGTGTATCTGCAGAGCTCCGCTAAGTGTATCTGCAGAGCTCCGCTATTTCTGACAGTTCTGTGACATTCACTCCATACAGCGGTTGAAACATTGTATCTATTTGTTTGCATTTATGGAAACAAATAGATACAATGTTTCAACTGCTGTATGGAGTGAATGTTGTTGAAACCGCTGTATGGAGTGAATGTCACAGAACTGTCAGAAATAGGCTATTTCTGACAGTTCTGTGACATTCATCCATACAGCGGTTGAAACATTGTATCTATTTGTTTCCATAAATGGAAACAAATAGATACAATGTTTCAACCGCTGTATGGAGTGAATGTCACAGAACTGTCAGAAATAGCGGAGCTCTGCAGATACACTTAGCGGAGCTCTGCAGATACACTTTTTGCCGGCTTGGAATTCTTCTTATTTTCATCCTACTTCTTCTTCTTCTTCTTCATCCTCATCCTCAGAAGAAGAAGAAGAGGATGAGGATGAAGAAGAAGAAGAAGAAGTAGGATGAAAATAAGAAGAATTCCAAGCCGGCAAAAAGTGTATCTGCAGAGCTCCGCTAAGTGTATCTGCAGAGCTCCGCTAAGAAATAGCGGAGCTCTGCAGATACACTTTTTGCCGGCTTGGAATTCCCCTTCTTCTCATCTTTCTTCTTCTTCTCATCCTTCTTCTTCTTCTCATCCTTCTTCTTCTTCTCATCCTTCTCCTTCTTCTCATCCTTCTTCTTCTCATCCTTCTCCTTCTTCTCATCCTTCTTCTCATCCTTCTCCTTCTTCTCATCCTTCTTCTCATCCTTCTCCTTCTTCTCATCCTTCTCCTTCTTCTCATCCTTCTCCTTCTCCTTCTTCTCAGCCTTCTCCTTCTTCTCATCCTTCTCCTTCTCCTTCTTCTCATCCTTCTCCTTCTCCTTCTTCTCATCCTTCTCCTTCTCCTTCTTCTCATCCTTCTCCTTCTTCTCATCCTTCTCCTTCTTCTCATCCTTCTCCTTCTTCTCATCCTTCTCCTTCTTCTCATCCTTCTTCTCATCCTTCTCCTTCTTCTCATCCTTCTTCTCATCCTTCTTCTCATCTTTCTCCTTCTTCTCATCCTTCTTCTCATCCTTCTCCTTCTTCTCATCCTTCTTCTCATCCTTCTCCTTCTTCTCATCCTTCTTCTCATCCTTCTTCTCATCCTTCTCCTTCTTCTCATCCTTCTCCTTCTTCTCATCCTTCTCCTTCTTCTCATCCTTCTCCTTCTTCTCATCCTTCTCCTTCTCCTTCTTCTCATCCTTCTCCTTCTTCTCATCCTTCTTCTCATCCTTCTCCTTCTTCTCATCCTTCTTCTCATCCTTCTCCTTCTTCTCATCCTTCTTCTCATCCTTCTCCTTCTTCTCATCCTTCTCCTTCTTCTCATCCTTCTCCTTCTTCTCATCCTTCTCCTTCTTCTCATCCTTCTCCTTCTCCTTCTTCTCATCCTTCTCCTTCTCCATCTTCTCATCCTTCGCCTTCTCCTTCTTCTCATCTTTCTCCTTCTTCTCATCCTTCTCCTTCTTCTCATCCTTCTCCTTCTCCTTCTTCTCATCCTTCTCCTTCTTCTCATCCTTCTCCTTCTCCTTCTTCTCATCCTTCTCCTTCTCCTTCTCCTTCCTCATCTCCAAGGGCATTTAAATTAAAGGTACAGTGTTCTGCACTAATTTAAAGGCTCTCTGAAGCCTAGAAACCCTTTTTATAAGTTAACTTCGTAGCGAATTAATTCGCATCGAATCAAATTTCTTCCTGAAATTCGGCGAATCGGCCGAATCAAATTTTTGAATAATTCGCTCATCTCTACTCAGGAGGTTATTTTTTGTTTTATTGGTGTCCAAGTTGTGACCCTATCAAGTTGATTTACTAAAGGAAAACAGGCTGTGCACTTTGCAAAGTGCAGTTGCATTCTGCAAGAGCAGGTGTTCCAGAGCTTAGTAAATGAGCAGGAGCCCTGCTGACTTCCATCATCCAATCATGAGTTATTTTTATTCTCCTTGCATGTAATTGAGTATTCTTTGCAAAGTGAAGCTTTACTTCATTTACTAAGCTCTGGACTTGCAACATTCATTCATTCATATTTGCCTTTAGTAAATCAACCCCTATGTGGCCTCGTGACATGTTCTCTGGTACAAAAAATTATGGGAAATCGTAAAAATTGTATTTGCCACAGGAACAGAGAGAACATTCTTTGAATGAAGAAATCTGTTCTGATGACCACTATAGTTGAGGGAATCTCCTTGATAAGCCAGATAGCCAAAAACATTTCCTACTTAGGTAGGACTTTTGAATAAATTTAAAAGGTTAAAACGTCTGCCAGGTTTTTATTGCTGCCCATATGTCCATTGGTGAAATTTCACTTTCATCAACAAGAAATTAGGGGAATGGGATTCAGTGGAACAGAAGGACATAGGAGTTGATTTACTAAAACTGGAGTCTGCACAATCTGGTGCAACTCTGCATAGAAACCAATCAGCTTCCACTTTTTTGTCCAAAGCTTAATTAAACAAGCTGAAGTTAGGAGTGATTGGCTACCGTGCACAGCTTCACAAATTTTTGAATTTTCAATGAAAAACTCATTCAGATTAAGAATCAAATGCTTTATTAATCCCAAAGGGAGATTCTTAATCTTACTGGCTCTACTAGCAGGTGCTGTCTTTTGTGAATTGATTTCCCATTGATTTTTGTCTATCTGACTCCTTGTCAGTGGAATGAGATGTTAGTGCAAATCTCCATGGTTAATATTTATCGGTTATGGGATATTTTCCTTTGGTGCTGAATGTAAATCTTGAAAGCTCTGGGCAAATATTACATACCCCCTCCCCCCCCCCCCCTCCACTGCTTTCTTTCTCCCATCACACCCCAACCCAAGCTGCACATTTTTTTTTTTTACCTTGTGAAGCAACATATACCAACTTAGGTCTGTTGGCAAGGGTCATTTTCTGATCCAGCAGATATATCTGAGTTAGTTGCAATAGTTCTCACATGCTGATATCATCATTGCAGACTCCCCTTCTGGATTTGCTGTTGGACAATCAATAAGAAGGATCCACATTAAGCAGGCAATGATGTGGAAACCCAAAGAAGGACTCCACCTCCTGTAAAAAGAGTAAAAAGAGGAGAGAAGACTTGGGACTTGAGGGTCATGTAACTACAGCTTTAAGTCAAAAAGGCTTTTTTTCCCCATAATGCCAGATATTAGTCAAAGGGGATTTGAAATAGGGGAGGCCTGGAGATCAACTTTAATGCATACAATAACATACAATTCTGTTGGCTGGAATTGCTTTGGTTGCCTCTTGCCAGCAGACAGGATAACTATAGTGCTTACAAATAACTGGCATTAATGCATTAGGACTTTTGTTAGTCAAAATCAAAGCTTTGAACAAGTACATACAGTATATGATTTACACGGGTTCTGGGGCTACCTGATGTTGACCATGTGAATTGACTAACCAAAGTTGCACCTCACCATCTTTACAGAACAAAGTTAGCCAGCCCCAGAATCTGTGTACACCATATGCTTCCTTTTTTGAATCTTCTGGTCCTCCTTATTGCTAGATAAAGATTTTCTTCTTTTATGAGTTTATACTGCCTGAACTGTATACAGAAATCTCTAAGAGAACTCAAAAACCACAGATTGGATTATCTGGATGAAGGCAATGCATTTAAAAAGTCTCATTCAGAATTGTTTTATTTAAATAGTGAATGAAAGTCGATGTCACCAGATGTTGGGGTAATATAGTACAGCAATCAGAAAGATGGGACAACATTAAACAATGTTTTAGATTATTTGAAGAATCTGTGTCATTCTGCCATTGTTTCCGTTCTTTACAAAACGATTTCAAAGTCTGTGACAGAGAATGTCAGAATAAACGAATCAAAGAAAAAATAATAAGTAGATGTGATTATTTATGCTACCTAATAATTTCAGTTGATATCTGGCATGCAATGGTATGTCCAGATTCGGTACAGAAATATGATGAAAGTAAGGATTATGAAATGTCAGTTTCATGTAATTATAACTAGAAGTGTGTCCTTTGTCTCAGGCCTCAGGGAACATTACTGTGCTTAGTTCAATTTTATTTACATTTTAGGTATGTTCATGTTTTTAAACTGATATAGTTTTACCCATTCATAAAAAATATGTTTGATTTACAAATATATATTTAAATATTACCCCTGGCTACCCCCCCCCCCCCAAATGAATCACCCCAAAATGTAAAAAAAAATGAAAAGCCTTACGGTTATGCTCATTGCCAGATCCCAAGTCTTCTTACCTTTGGGATGCAGAATGAGTGAGTCCTTATTTGGATGCCCATGTTGCTACCCAGTAAAGTGAACACTTTGGGGTTTATTTACTAAAGCTGGAGAGTCCAAAATCAGACTCCCTTCTGCATAGAAACCAATCAGCTTCCAGGTTTCATTGCCAAAGCTTCATTGAACAAGCTGAGGTTAGAAGCTGATTGGTTTCTATGCAGAAGGGAGTCTGATTTTGGACTCTCCAGCTTTAGTAAATAGACCCCTTTGTGTCATCATCACACTGTTAGAATCTTTAGGACCTTGTCGATGGACAACCCAAACAGCACAAAGACCATTTTGTGACACTGATGTGGTGGCTCCCAGGTGGAGGAGGTGCTGGTGAGGATGATTTAGGTGAATTAAACTGTAATGAAACAGATCTGAACCTGGGACCTCTATGGTGTTTGGATGTGGCTGGGTAGTGAGATGGTCACCCAAAACTTGGAACCTGCCACATGGATTTAAGTAGGTATTTGGGCCTTTAACCATTTTTCTTGCTGTGCCATCTGAGATACTGGACAGCTCCCTGCTTGGTCCCTTGGCCAACCTTACTTGTATTTTGTTTTTGGTGAACCTTGAACTCTTTGCTTTTCCCATGAACTTCCTATTTATACCATACCTGCTACTGTCCTTATCTTTGCTATCACTCATTATCAACCCTAGGCTTGTTCATCGACCACACTTCTGCCTGATCCCATTCAGCTATTTGTTACTGACTTTTTGGCCTATTCTTTGACTACTCTTCCTCCGGATCCCATCCAGCTATTACTTGTTACTGACCTTTTGGCTTGTTCATTGACTATGCTTCTGCCTGTTGCTTAATCTACTTCATTTGCTACCTGAACCCTGCTTATGCCCCTCCTCCTGAGGAAATCCAGAGGGCTGTGACCTGGTATTAGAACACAGCAAAATCCATCTCCACCATTAGGACCAGATAGTGCTAAGACCCTGTGCTTTGGGTGATCCTGAATTATTGGTATGGGGACTTGCTTGTGTAGTCATCCAACTAACTACTGTGTAAACCTCTCTACTGCTACAGCTAAAGACACCCGAGCCTGATCCCAGAGTGTGAAAAATACACTGCTTTAGACTGGCTTCTTATATAAAAACATTGCTGAATAAGGAGGAGGGGGGGAGTGGTAATATTGTTCAGAAATAAGCTGTCATACAGCTTGAGACTGGTGTGAGAGCATTCTGGTTTTTTATTTTTAGAAAGGGAACAGCAGGCACTCTTATTGGATGAAACATGGAAGTCAATTCTTTGGCTCATTCAGTTATGTGTGTAACTTAAAACTTGAGCTATTGTGGTCTACAAACAATATGCTTTTTTCACAGAACAGCTAAAAATAGATAAGCAAATATGTGAATAGGAGGAGAAAGCTTAATTTGCTAACTGGAAATGCAAATATAAAATATTATTATGCAATATTTCATGTGTACTTGGCTTAACATAGTTTCTGTTTTCATTTTTAGTCTTGAAGATAATGGAAAAATATTAAAAACACTATACATCCAATTCAAGCTAAAAATGGAAGGGGTACCTGGTTTTGCCATGGAATATAATGGCTGAAAAACTCCAGACTTCTAACTCTTTCACAATTGCATGGAAAAACCCTTCCTAAGTCCTTTTCTACTTACTTGATTCCATCAACATGTGACCCTCCATAGCTCCAGATATAAAAATGATGTTCCTCATCATGACATCATTGTGCTTCTTCTTGAGTATTCAGGAATTCACTGAAGGACAGTGAGATGGTCACCCAAAACATGGAACCTGCCATGTGGATTTAGGTGGGTATTTAGGTTTTTAACCATTTTTCTTTAAAAATTGGGGAATTAGCTAATGGGGTGGGATATTGTTTACTGTGTGAGGTGGGTGTCCCTGTCTTGACTTAGCATGGTATTAAAACAAAAAGCAAACATTTATTATATTACAGCTTGCCGATGCTTAGATGTGATGGCTGCATTTGTTTTGTTTTTTTTGTCTTTCTTCTATTTGCATCTGGTGATACACTTTTTAATAGACATGTGCACACCATTTTGTTTAGTTTTGGATGCATTTGTTAATTTAGTTTAGTTAGTCATATTTGTTTAGTTGACCAAATTCATTTTCGGAAGTCAATTTGTATCTTTGGCATTCGTTTCATATGTTCATTGGTCCGGGTGGATTTGAAAAATGTAGCGTTTTTTCTGTAAACAACACAGGTCTCTCTCCTGTCAGCATAGACATGTTACTTTGTATTTCTCTGCACAACAAAGTAGCATGTCTCCCTAGTAAAACACAACACAGCACATAATATAATACACACACACAGCACACAGTTAACCCTTTGATCACCCCAGATGTTAACCCCTTCCTGCCCACTGTCATTAGTACAGTGTCAGTGCTTTTTATTAGCACTGATCACTGTATTAGTTGCACTGGGGATGTCAGTGGCAATTAGTCAGTTCCCACCTAGTGCCAGAATGCCTGCCGTAGACCTGCAGTCCCGCTATAGGTCGCTGATCGCCACCATTACTAGTATAAAAAGAAAATAAATAAAACTTCCAGTATATATACCGCCATTTGTAGACGCTATAACTTTCACGTAAAACAATTAATTTACAAGTATTGGGATTTTTTTTTTTTAGCAAAGACATGTAGCAGAATACATTTTGGTTTAAATTTATGAAGAAAGTTTGATTTTTAAAACTTTTTTATTGGATGTTTTATAGCAAAAACTCAAAAATATAGTTTTTTCTCAAAATTGTAATTTTTTTTTTACAGCGCAAACAATTAAAAATACAGGGGTGACCAAATAACACCAAAAAAAGCTCTATTTGTGGGGGGAAAATTACATATATTTCATTTATTTACAGCATTGCATAACCGCGCAATTGTCAGTTAAAGTACCGCAGCATCGTATTGCAAAAACTGGCCTGGTCAGGAAGGGGGGGGGGGGTAAATCCTCTAGAGGGCAATAGAGCACAGAAAGCAGATGAGGTGTGTTTGGCCTACTGTAGCAAAGGGACTTAAATGGGAGAAGTGGCCTGGCATTTTGTGTGAGAGATGGTAGAGATCTGAGGAAATGTCGATTTGAAATTTAACTAAGCGATCCAGTGGAGAGGACAGTAGAGTTTTTGTCCTCTCCTGATCAAGCCAATCTTAGTTCCCCATTCAGATTTAAAATTATTTTAAACATAATTTTTTTATGTTTGACTGAAGTTAGCCTTTAAACGTTTTATTTTTCCTCACTAGCAGTTGCAAATAAATACTTTTTGAAAATTCATGGCTAATAATAAATATGGAAAATTCCAAGATAAACAAGCCTTGCTGCATTTTCACAGGAATAGTTTATCACTAAAGCAAAAATTGCTTTGGAACATTTTAAGAATCTCTTCATTTACAGCAGCTACATTCTGACAGTCTTAGAAAAATGTAAAACATTAAGACTCGGAATAATATATAAAAAGAGGTTGTTTCTTTAGAAAAACTGCTTTATACATTTAAGATTAGTCATGCAAGAATAAATACAAGGCACAAAATATAGACACAAAACACCAGGCATAGACATGCAGTGTACATTATATGCTGAAAGAACAATCACAAGCAATTAATCCATCAAACACTTTTTTGTAAACTATTAATATCTTGATGGGAACACTTAATCCTTAACAAGAATGTACAAGATTTGTTATCTTAAAGGAAATATCCAGACATGTTAATTGTACGTAGGTTTTACCTTGTCTTGACTTCCTCGAGAAAATAGCACTTCGCTTCCTGACAGGTGACTGTGCCTGGGTATTCAAGATTCTATAGCCTAATAGCTGTATATCTACAATGTGAGATCATCTCAGCCACTTTGGCCTTGGATCAGGAGAACTTTAGAGTTATTTGATGTCAATGGTGCTCACTGTCTACTGAGTTAGTCAGTGGAAGGATCTTCTTGATAGTACTTCATCTATTTGTTGGCTCTGTGCTTTCTTCTCTACTTTTTTGAATATTTCTCAACCAGACATAGGGGGGTGAGGGGGTGGATATTTGACATGAGGAAGCAACATCATGCTCTTTTATCAAGATGGTCACCTTCAAATGGAGATATTGTGTGGAACAAGCTATGGTAAGTCAATAATGGGAATAATCAGGTGCAGGAGGCTTAAAGCCAATACTGGTGACTAGTCTTTTGTACAGTATAAGTCCTCTTTAACTGACGGACAGGTGGGAGCTGTCTTGTTCTGGGAGGATGTCATATGACGTCCTCCCACTCTACCTGCGCATGCCCCTTGGATACAGCGGATCAGCAATCGCGGTAAAGAGCCAATGACGTAGGCTCTTTACCATGTGGTCAGCTGTGTCCAGTCAGAGCTGATCATATGTAAACAGGAAATACCGGTTATTGACAGTCCTCTCCTCAAGCTGACAGCGGGTGAGGAGAGGAGAGATGATAAGCGGCAATCCTCAGAGGGGACATCTACACTGATCATCAGGGCACTCATCAGAGTCCTGATTATTAGTGAAGCTCTATCAGTGCCCACCAGTGCTGCCTTTCAGTGCCCATCAGTTATGGCTATCAGTGTCCATCAGTGATGCCTGGCAATGCCCATCAGTGCTGCCTATCAGTGCCTCCTCATCAGTTCAGTCTATTAGTACCCATCAGTGCCACCTGTCAGTGCCAATCAGTGCTGCCTATCAGTGCCACCTATCAGTGACGCCTATCAATGCCCATCATTGCAGAATATCAGTGCCACCTATCATTGCTCATCAATGCCACATGTCAGTGTCCATCAGTGATGTTTGTCAGTACCACCCATCAGTGCCACTTATCAGTGGAGCCTCATCAACGAATACATATCAGTGAAGGAGAAAAAGTACTCATTTACAAAATTTTATAACAGAAACTAAGAAAAACTTTTTTTTTCAAAATGTTCAATCTTTATTTGTTTAGTAAAAAATAAAAACCCAGTGGTAAATAAATACCACAAAAAAAAGCTCTATCTGTCTAAAAAAAATGAAAAGTTGCATGACCGTTCAATAGCTGAAAATTGGCCTGGACTGTAAGGGGGTGAAAGTGATCAGCAGACAAGTGGTTAATGGAGGAAAGCAGTCCCCACTCCATTATCTCATTTCTCACTTTCACAGCAAAACTTTCCTGCTGATTATTTAGAAAGTTTAAATTTTGAGGTTTCCTCAACAATTCCTATTAGGAATTAGAGCACAGACAAAAATATAATTTTAGTAGAATGAGAAAAGGTAAAACATTCGCTAATGTTTTTATTTTTGTCTGTCTTCCTTTCCTGGTGGCAACTGCACCTTATTCCTTGTGTGGGCATTGTAGGCTTCCCAGTAGGGTTAATGACAGTGAAGTGAAAACTTCAAATAAATGTTTTGTCTGTAATATAACTTAACAAAAAAAAGACATTAGATGATCAGATTTTTCATCTTGATGAGTTAATGATTCAATGTCTATGTGTAGTACGTAAGAGCCCCAATGAGCATTCTTAAGAGAAAAAAATGGTCAAACAAGTTAGGAAGCCCTGGAGATCATTCTACTGTTCAGTATTGAGGCATTCCTATTCCTTTTTTGCACTGAATAGGAGTGCTTTTGCAACTAAAGCAGGGAAAAAATTAGCCCAGAAGACACAGTAAGATGAAAACATGCCTAATACTTTTCTATCTATAACCAGCTTTAGAATGAGGAGCAACTCAGAGCAAGTCCAAATTGTGCAGATTGTATCAGCTAACGATTTGATGTCAAAATACAATATGCAAGAGTCTCAATGAGCATTTTTTAAGAGAAAAAATGGTCAAAAAGTTTGAAAGCTTTGGAGATCATTATTGTTTTCCCCAGCAATGGGGCTTTCCATGTAAGACCCCCCCCCCCAAGCTGACCCAATATTGACAATATGTGGTGGAGACAATTGACAAGGTGTATCAGGTGAAACTGCCCTGTACCCCACTAGTTTTCATTCTTGAGTACTTAGATGAAGAAATATACCTGCTGGAGACTATGTTTCTGGGTTCCAGACTCTTGTTTCTTGCTTGCAAACAGCTGGCTATAAAATGGACTTCCCCACACCTTCTACTGTCTACATTGGTACAATCTACCAATGTAGAGGAGACCCTCATATATTCAGTGAGAGTTGGGACTCATGGTTATCCCTACCAGGGTTAGTCCCCCTAATATTGATCGCACATCTGCTACTGCAATGCTAATGCTACTTTAAATTTCTCAGCCTAGGTAGCATTTGAAAGATGATTTTTAACAAATTTGTTAACCTCCCTGGCGGTATTCCCGAGTGTAGCTCGGGGTAAAGTTTCAGTACCAAAAGCGGTAACCCCGAGCTACACTCGGGCTTACCATGCGGCATTGCATAGGAAGTCCCTGCAGCGCTTACCTTGTCCTTCGCTCACGTGATGCGTCCCCTGCAGTGTCCCTGGCCATCTCCTCCGGCCGATGCCGGCATCTGGCTTCCGTGTTACGGTCCCTGTGACGTCGGGACGTACGGGCGCCGGAACCGATGGCAAATTTGAATTTAAAAAAAAAATGACTTTTTTTAAAACGATTATTTCATAGCAAAACATTCCTGTATCAAAGCATTTCACATACATTTTGTCCCTACTGCTTTGTCCTGTTCCCTGCCTGCATTTTGACTGTTCTGTCTGCCTGGAAACGTAGAAACGTCCACGGCATCCAAAAAGCATCCCTTTAGGTCAAAATCGGTTTTAGACCGGCTAGAGAACAGCGATAATAAATCAGAACTACTTGCAGAATTGAGTGATAATGATTCATGGGGGAAATTCGTTATCAGACACTGAAAACGATTTTGCGACTTTGCTCAGTGATGTGCGAACTTGGCGCTATATTTCAAATTTCAGTGTTTTTGGTTTGATTATATTATTGAATTAAATGTATTATATTATTTATTTATGAGTATTTATTAAATTATAATTTATGATTTCGTGTTTTAAGTTTTATCATATCCGGAATGTTTACTAGACTCTTGTTCGGACAGATATCAGGAAGTTATTCCTAAATTACAGGCCTACAATAAAAAAAAATACATATTTCCATGCAAAAAATGGTACCGCTTTTGGTACAAAATTCCTGACATAATCATACCGCCAGGGAGGTTAATGTTGTTAGTTTTTGTGAAGTGTAAACCCTAGATTTGCAACACCTCCTTCTACAATATGTCCTTTGCTGGGCCTACAGTTATCTCTTTGTATAACACGTATTCTATACACTGACGTTGTTAAAATGCTGCCATATATTGTAAGGAACGGATACGGTACATGTAGGTAACATCTCTGTAGACCTTTACTCTTTTGAATATCATCACAACTGTAGTTTTGTTTTTCACTTTTGTAAAGCAACAAAAATTCTTTTAAAGAAAATGAATTAAAACGAATAGTACAGGATGATCGTACAATGAAATGTTCACCTTTTGTGGTTGCTGGGGATTCATGTACAGTCATCTTTGTTAACAACATTCCAAGCTTTGAGCACTATTACATTAACTGAACCTTGGACATTTTGCATTGATTTACTGAACAACACTGTTGGCACCCAAAAGGACCCCATCTTTTCTCTTTTTACTTTGTTTCTTAAAAGAAACAAATTCAATTTGTTTCTTTTAAGTTTCTTTAACATTTCCTCCTTAGACTTGTTTATCTATTCATGTACATCTAGTATCTGTAACTGTCTGTTTTGTGTTTTGTTCATTGTGTATTTAAAATGCTTCATTAGAGAGTGTATACAAATCTTGCAAAACAAAGAGCAGACAAAAAAGTTGGAAAATAGCTGTAGCAAACCCATCAATGTTGTAATTATATTTTTTATGCACAATTATGTAAAGAAAAGTTTTCGTTGCATGTGAATTCAAATATTTAGTATCTGAAATCATTTGACAGCCCATGCAGGGAAATAGGCATAGGCCAAGTTTAGTAATGACAGTATGCATTGGTTTACTTGACAATAACTCTATAACTAATTTGTATATCTAAATAATTGTTATATTTGATATTATGTATTACTGTTTTTTTATAGCACCAACAATGTATGCTTTACATATACTGTATATATTACATGAGTCCCTGCCCTCAAAGAGCTTAAAATCTGAGGTTCTTAACTCACCTACACATAAACATACTAGGGCCACTTTAGACAGGAGTCAATTAAAATGGTGCCCCCATAGCAATTATCTTGCTTTTGAGGGTACTGGTCAAGGGGAGGAGCCAAGAGCCCCAGCAGAGGACCCCGGAAGAAGAGGATTGGGGCTGCTCTATGCAAAGCCTTTGCACAGGGCAGGTAAGTATAACATGTTTTTTTAAAGCAGAAGCTTTAATATCACTTTAACCTAGCAGCATGTCTTTGGAATGTGGAAAGAAACATATGCACACAGAAAAACGTGCAAACTCCATGCAGGTAGTGCCATAGTAGGATTTGAACGCAGAGCAGATCTGAGGAAGAGGTATAGCCTCAAAACACGTCAGACATTAAGAGGTCTACAGTCCCCCACCAGACTTTTTTCAGGGAGATTGGACCATGCTGTATTTCTTGTGACATGCTTTTGATTTTTTTCCTTTGTGAGTATAATTCTTTTTATTAATACATTTCTAATTTTAAAAGGTAGTGAACTAGGCCCATGCACCCTCTTTTTTTTTATTTTTGTGAAATTAAGAACCAGCAGCCACCCAAAGTGTTGACTGGTGGATCTCAAGGGGGAACATTTATTAGTATATCCTCAGCAAAGTGCAATGTTAACATGCAGATGGAACAGAGGAAGGGGCTTTGGAATACCTGTACTAACTAAAAATAGTTATTTTTTATATACACATACAGTATATAATACTTTACAGTACACTTTTTCTAAGCAGAAGATTAACAATGCAATGCATGACATGTATAACATTGAAGCCTTTCCAAAAGTGCTGCAGGAAAGTATAACTCTATGTACAATGGTCTTTTAGTACCTTAGGAACTACAGGGGTTAGACAAAAAAACGGAAACACTACATGATTTGCAGGTGTGAAAGTGATTTTACTTTGAAAGCAGAATTGATACTTGTTCTTCTGCTGTATGATGAGACACATAGCTAACAGGTGGGAAGCCTCACTTTCATCATTCATCAGGGCCCTCTGATCCCTTTTGTACCAAATTGTATTGTAATTGTAATGTCTGCCTTCATTTTGAAAAGCGCCGCACAAACTGTTGGCGCTATATAAATCATGTATAATAATAATAATAATTCACTGCATGCGCTGCTAGCATGTCAGAGCTTACTGAGCTTCATTATTGGTGCCCACTTAGCTGGTGCCTCTGTGATTAACCCTTTGAGGACCATAAGATTACAGAATGCGAAAAAAATCAATTTTTTGTTTTTAAAGTTCGTACACTTCAGTTGCTGTAACTAAGCCATTTCATGAAATAATTGGCAAAAAGCTAGATCCATTTGTTGATAAGAACTAATATTTTGACTCAAACCCCCCAAAAAAAAAAGTATTTTAAGTTCTTAATCAGATGATACAGGCAATTAAAAACATGGGACAAATACGTCCCTTGGTCCTCTAAGGGTTAAAGTTGACAATTTATTTTCCATACTGTGAGGCAAAGTAACAAAGGTTATGACAGCATGTTCAGTTTCTGGGAAAACCTTTGCTAAGCATAAGAGCGGTCAACATGGTCAACTGACCGAAAGAGACAAATTGACATTGTGCAGGATTGTGACCCAGAAAAAGAAAACAACTGCTGCAAATGTGACTGCAGAGCTCAATCTCAGCCTATATAAAAGTATTCTACACCTGAAAATCATATAAAGATACTATTTTTTGTCTGAACTCTGAAGGTTCATCAAGAGATCAAATCAATGGGATGGAAAATGAGATATTTTTAGATGCTCTCTATGTACAACAGTAACTTAAAGTTTTAGAACAGTTGTTTGGGAGATTGACATGACATTCTCCTCATTCCTTTGGATCATGTTAACACGTTTCCCCTTTCCTCTTTGTGTATTTAGCTTTATTTCTGTATGCAAGGTGATTCTTGAAAAAAAAAAGGCAACAGTTAGCAGTAAGACCATCCAGTATAGGCATATACTCCTGACATGATGTTGCATGATATAGGGCTACTGCCTTGCCTCCCACCTGTCCCTTGGTAGAGGCTCCCTCATTTATACAAGCCAGAGAAATGGGAGCTGATTTCTCATTGTTCAAGAGCAGTTTAAAAAAAACATTTTCTGACTATTATATTTTTTGGCAGAATGCAGTGTACTTAATATTGTAAGGTTTTGCATAGCTTGGAATATATAACAAACAATAGTTGGATTTCATTTTAGCTTACTAATTCAAATTCATATATTGAGACTCTACTTACTGAGCATATGAAGCAGTAGGCATTCAATGAAACATAAAAGCAGAGTCTTCATCTATGTTAAAGAAAACATTATGCAGCTTTTCATAAGCTCTTGTGACCCATACAGAATGTTGCTGCCAATGTAAGTCATGCAGAACCCCATACTATATTGCATGTTGGCTCATTCAACACTAAGCTCATTCAGCACACATTAAGAAACCATGAATTCCATGAGTTACTGGTTGTATGGAAGGCTCCCGCTATGATCATTGTTAGATGTGCTTGTACATCAGCATAAGCAAGATTCATTTTTCGACTCAAGATGTTCACACTGTAAAACACATTTTATTCAATATATCATACATTTGCATGAGGCCTAAGAAGGATTTAAAGAGAAAGCTTCACTGAAACGGTAGAGAGAATAGATGAATATATACATATATTGTGAGAACTAGCATAAAGGGTAGAGCTTTTACAGCACACAGCCACTCGCTTTCTTCTATTTTAAGGGCCTTTTAGTCCAATTTTATTTAAAGGAAAGTTACATACAGTATGTTTCCCATGCAAGGGTATCCACCATCAATACAAATGAAACCAATATTCAGCCTCCTGGCTCTCTCAGGTATACAGCCCCTTGCTGCTCTAGCTCCCACCTCTCCTAGGTGGAGCCCTCCTGACTCCTGGGCAATGACCTCCTGTCTGCCGGGATGGAGCCTAGAACCATAGTTGGCCTCTACAACAAGGCCTGTGCAATTAGTGTGCTGGGGATTCTGAAAACATGGACCCAGGATTGGAGATTTCCTCCCTCCCAAATCACTTTGAAATCTCCAGGCACCAGATCCCAAAACAGGCTTTAAGAACCAACGAGGAAACTGACAAACTAGTTTCCTCTGCATTAAGCAACCAGCCTGGAGGCCCTCAACCTGTATAGTTGAGAATCCTGGGTTATAACCTTGATTTTGGCAGGATACCGCACTGCCTAGATATATATATATATATATATATATATATATATATATATGAGAAGAGCTACAGTACATTCTCCTCACCCCATTTTTATTAAAAACATCATTATGAAGCATAGTGATGGCCCACCATATAGGGTGGGCCGATGACGTCAAGCCTCTAAACCGTAAGTTTACAAGCCGCCATCTTGGAAGTTCCTGAACACATTGAAATTGCATTACAACCAGGTTTTTTACTCTGGTGTCCCACTTTTAAATGCGAGTGTCAGTGCTATATTTAATACTACACTATGACAAGTGATTCTGTTTACATATGCAGAGGATATATGGGATGAAGAGGAGATGAGACCGATTGAAACAGAGTGAGCAGGAGAGTGGTGCCATCTATGCAGTATACCTATCCAGGTTAAAAAAGAAAGGCGGTATTTGACCTGTGCAATTTGGGTCATATAAGGAGGTGAGAGTAGATACGTATGTCTCTGGTGAAGGAGCACGTTTAAGAATATATGCGGATATAACGAATAAAGAGCTGGTAGATTAATTGGATCCTGTCTAAATTGGCCCTTGTATATGAATGTGAGTTAGGGACCTTAGATTATATGCCCCTTGAGGGTTAGGGACTGATGTGAATGTACAATATATATGTAAAGCGCTGCATAAATTGATGGCGCTATATAAGTACCTGAAATAAATAAACATGATTGGGCATTCAAAGTGACCACAAATTTACTGTTCACATGATAGGATAATTGTAGTGAATATGAAAACTACGTTTGAGTGAAGCTGCGCAACTCCTTTAGTAAATCAGTCTAATTGTTCTATTGGACTTCTGCTCTTCTTTTTACATGCAAGGGTTGCAAATCGAAGAAAAACTTGCAAATCCAATAATCAGTAATCCACATGTGTCATTTGTACCAAAAAGCTTGATTCATATGCTGTGCACCTTGGTATATTTCCTGCTGTACCTTCTCTCTGTCTAGATTTACTTTCAATCTCTTTTAGGTGAGTTTTGGCTTCGAATATCAGAAAAGAATTTGTATATCCATGAGCTCTTCACAGCACACTACCTGTGGCGATCTATCCATTTCAGGCTGTGCAGAGAATGCAAATCACCGTGCAAAGATAAGAGATAACTTTCCTAATGCTTATCCGCTAATCAAGCTGTGGAAGCATACCGCTGTTATTAGCATTTTCTCTTTGCCCTCTACTTTTCCCAAGGACTGTGTTTCACTGTATATTAAGAATGGCTGATGAGATATGATATGATTCAATAAAACTAACACCAGAAACAGATCTAACTTTTTTTCTGCTCAACAAAATAGCCTATAATACCAAGGTGAGGATGAGTCATCACATACATTTCCAGCTCAACATCATTCTTTAGGAAAATTTATTAAGGTTGTCACCAGATTATAAAAGTATATTTTACTCAGAGAAGATTGAAATTAATTAAAAGCAAGTAGTCATATTTTAAGCAAGTAGTCATATTTTAAGACGACATTACATTTGTTTCACTTTTGTGCAAAAAAGAGTCATCATATTGCAGACGAAAATAATGGTGCCATCTTTTGGACAATGTTGTGTAAAAGGAACATACACTAATGGCTGCAGTTAAAAAGAAAGACTGGATGGTGAATAAGCCACTGTTCTAAAAAGATACAGTAATGCAGAAAACATATACAGTGAGGAACAGAAGTATTTGAACACCCTGCGATTTTGCAAGTTCTCCCACTTAGAAATCATGGAGGGGTCTGAAATTCACATTGTAGGTGCATTCCCACTCTGAGTGACAGCATTTAAAAAAAAAATTCAGGAAATCACATTGTATGATTTGTAAAGAATGTATTTGTCTTGCACTGCTGAACATAAGTATTTGAACACCTGAGAAAATCAGTGTTAATATTTGGTACAGAAGCCTTTGTTTGCAATTACTGAGGTCAAACGTTTCCTGTAGTTCTTGACCAGGTTTGCACACACTGAAACAGGGATTTTGGCCCACTCCTCCACACAGATCTCCTGCAGATCTGTCAGGTTTCGGGGCTGTCGCTGAGCAAAACGGAGTTTCAGCTCAAAGATGTTCTATTGGATTTAGGTCTGGAGACTGGCTGGCTAGGCCACTCCAGAACCTTGATATGCTTCTTACGGAGCCCCTCCTTGGTTATCCTGGCTGTGTGCTTCGGGTCGTTGTCATGTTGGAAGACCCAGCCACGACCCATCTTCAATGCTCTGACTGAGGGAAGGAGGTTGTGGCTCAAAATCTCACAATACATGGCCCCATTCATCCTCTCCTTAATACAGTGCAGTCATCCTGTCCCCTTTGCAGAAAAGCACCCCCAAAGCATGATGTTACCACCCCCATACTTCAAAATAGGGATGGTGTTCTTGGGATGCAACTCATCCTTCTTTTTCCTCCAAACACGACGAGTGACGTTTAGACCAAAAAGTTCTTCTTTGGTCTCATCTGACCACATGACTTTCTCCCATGTCTCCTCTGGATTATCCAGATGGTCATTGGAAAAATTCAGACGGGCCTGGACATGTGATGACTTGAGCAGGGGAACCTTCCGTGCAATGCATGATTTGAAACCATGACGGCGTAGTGTTCTGCTGACAGTGACCTTTGAAACTGTGGTCCCAGCTCTCTTAATGTCATTGACCAGCTCCTCCCTTGTAGTTCTGGGCTGATTCCTCACCTTTGTTATCATCAGTGATACCCCACGAGGTGAGATCTTGCATGGAGCCCCAGTCCGAGGGAGACTGACTGTCGTCTTTAGCCTCTTCCATTTTCTAACAATTGCTCCAACAGTTGATCTATTTTCACCAAGCTGCTTGGCAATTGCCTGTAGCCCTTTCCAGCCTTGTGGAGGTCCACAATTTTGTCTCTGGTGTCTTTGACAGCTCTTTGGTCGTGTCCATGGTAGTAGTTGGCGTCTGACTGACTGTGGGGTGGACAGGTGTCTTTAAAGAGCTCAGACAGGTGCTACTAAGTTAGATTAATGAGTGGAGTAGAGGTGGACTTTTTAAAGGCACAGTAACAGGTCTTTGAGAGCCAGAATTCTTGCTGTTTCTTAGGTGTTCAAATACTTATGTTCAGCAGTGCAAGACAAATACATTTTTTAAAGGTCATACAATGTGATTTCCTGATTTTTTTTTTTTAAATTCTGTCTCTCAGAGTGGGAATGCACCTACAATGTGAATTTCAGACCCCTCCATGATTTCTAAGTGGGAGAACTTGCAAAATCGCAGGGTGTTCAAATACTTCTGTTCCTCAGTGTACATATAGGTGATTCTGAACTTTTTTTTTTCAACCATACAGTAGTGTTAAGCTGGCCATTGATGGATTGAAATTCCTCCAGTTCACAAGGGACTGGCTGAAATTTGATCCATCTATGGCCATTCCTGCTTGAAAGATCATTAGATTGACTTCTGTTGAATGGGACTGTTGGGGAATGTTCATTCGATCAACAGCTGCAGTCAACTGACTGCAGCGCTGGTCAATGTATTCTGACAGAGGAGGGATCCCCACTGTCAGAATACAATAGCAGAGCGGAGATGATTTCTCCAGTTACCTTGTTTGTGTGGCTAGAGGAATTAATCTCTTTTTTTTCCAATCAGCCTTATGCTTGATCAAAAAATAAAAAATAAATCATCTCTGACCAGTCTTACTCTGGTTGATCAAATTCCACACAGAAGGGTGATGAAACACTTGATGTTGTGATCTGTGATTAGTTTGGTCTCCTTTTTAAAATAGATGTAACCCATAACTGAATGACATATGGGCTAATTTACAACCGCTTGAAGTTAAGATTCCCACAATTTATTGAATGAAAAGTCTCCGCTCCTTTAGTAAAGTCTCATTTTTTTTTCTTAAAAAAAAAAAAGATGTCATACATAGCAGCCCTGAACCTCCTCTTCTTGGGTCCCCCACAAGAGCTCTAGGCTCCTTGTCTTCTCCTCTCCATGTGTCACCATAGGAAGCTGCTTCTTAAGGTGTCACACCGGTGGGCTTGCTCCCAAGTCAGGCTATGTGAATCCTTTGATTTACATAGTGAGGCTCAACCCCACCCCCCTGCTCCCTCCTTTCAGGATTTGCTTGACAGCAGCAGGAGCCAATAGATTTCTGCTGCTCTCAGCCAAGCCTGTGAGAATGGGGAGAGGGTAGAGTGGACATGCAGTCGCAGTGATTGATCGATAGCGGGCTCTAATAAATATTTAGGGAGTTGGTGGGGAGGGCTACTGAAAGGGGTTTTTTTAACCTTAATGCATAGAATGCATTAAGGTAAAAACCTTTTGACTTTATAACCACTTTCACTAATCAATGTGAAGAGCAAATTCCTATTCACTTTGAATATCTAATCTTGAACAGATAAAATAAGTAAACAGGAATTTGCTTTTGACATGATTTAGTAATTGAAGTGAATATTTGCAAAATGTATTGAGTGAAGATTCTCAACTCCTTTAGAAAATGAGCCTCATTTAGTTTGCCAAAGCACTGCCTATCATAAACAATTACACATAAAAAAAATAGTTATAGCTTTTTTTTTTTAATTAAAATGCTTTTTGTTGCATATTAGCACTGCTAATCACCCACGACTTATTTTGCAGCCAGGAGCTGACTATATACATTCCAGTGATGGTTTTATGACATCCCTTAGGCTTCTTGATTATGATAACAATGGACCATGCTTAACAAAAAGTGTGTAAAATGTTTTCCAGGTGTAGTCTTCATTCGGCAAGCATGGGACAGGGTTACAACACAACAACTGGCGGCAGGAACAGAGTGTTGTCACCCTGTAACAAGACGTGCCTAACATGGCAAGATCACCCAGTACAACCGCAACAAAACTGCAGATTTTGATATTTTGAAGAATTTTGAAAAATACTTTTGAAGTTACGTTAATATGTTAAAGCATGTGAGATTTGTATTGATTAGGTTTACATCTTGAGATCTGCTACTTCAACAAAGGGGTCCTGTGTAGCCCTGACGGTGCTCATGACCATTTGAACAAATCTGTTTTCTGCAACTTTTCTTTTGTAGTGCTGGTTTACTTGCTATCTGATTGTATGGTTTCCTGGTTGTAATACACCCAACTAGTATTGGCGCCCTGGAGGTTTGTTGGGGCTAAACTCTTAACCTCCCTAGCAGTCTGATTATTTCAGATTTTTGGTGCTGAAAGCGGTACAATTATTTTGCATGGAAATATGTAGTTTTTTTATTGTAGGCTTTAATATTTAGGAATTACTCACTGAAATCTGTCCGAACAAGAGTCTAGTAAACATCCCGGGTAGGATAAAATTTGAAACACAAAATCATAAATTATAATTTAATAAATAATCATAAAAAATAATAATATAATAATAATACATTTAATTCAATAATATAATCAAACCAAAAACACTGAAATTTGAAATATAGCGCCAAGTTCGCACAACGCTGAGCAAAGTCGCAAAATTGTTTTCAGCGTTTGATGACGGATTTCTCCACGAATCATTATCACTCAATTCTGCAAGTGGTTCTGATTTACTATCGCTGTTCTCTAGCTGATCTAAACCCGCTTTGACCTAAAGGGACGCTTTTTGGACTCCATGGACTTTTCTAAGTTTCCAGGCAGAAAGAACAGTCAAAATGCAGACAGGGGACAGGACAAAGCACTAGGGACAAAATGTATGTGAAATGGGTTGAAACAGCAATGTTTTACTATCTAAAATCGTTTTGAAAAAAATGACATTTTTTTAATTTTCAAATTTCCCACCGCCGTGGCGCCCGTACGTCCCGACGTCACAGGGACCGGAACACAGAAGCCAGATACCAGCATCAGCCGGAGGAGATGGCCGGGGACGCTGCAGGGGACACATCGCGGGAGCGAAGGACAAGGTAAGCTTTGCAGGGACTCCCTAAGTGTGTGTGTAAAGAGAGCACACACTGCTATTGCTGTAAAGCACAGGCACCCATTATACACATAGAAAGTTAACTGGAAAATAAACAGTCATGTGAATGTGCAGAGGTATTACACATCAACAAGGGATATTGGGGGGTTAGGCCATTATTTTATATCTTTTTCAGAGGAGCTTGGTTTTTTGGTTGATAGGAGTAGTGCATGTGCATGTAAGATTTTGAATATGCTTGGTACCCAACTTTTTTCACAAGGTGCTTGGTGTACAAAAAGCACTTTTGAGCGGAGCACAGTTTAAAGAAGACATTCTAGAATGATAAAGTTAAACTTGCAGTGGGAGGCTGAACTAGGACTGTTGCTGAAACCATTGGGTGGCTAGACTGAGAACTCAGAAAACTCAGCTGTGACTCTTACCTAATTCACAACACATAAAATGGCAGCCTGTGTTCTGGCTATTCATATGGGATGGGACTCTTGCACTTCACCACTGTTGAATAACAAGGTCTTTGCTCTCCTTTCATTGAATTTAATGGATCACAGTGTTTTTAACTTCTTAAGATGATTGCAAAAGTGTTAGGACTAACGGTTTATCTTTAGGTTAGGTTAAGAGGTTACTTTCCTATTTCAATCACTTTTTTTTTTTGGTTTTCATTAAATGAATAAAGGAATACAACAATACTTTCCGGTAGTAAAATGTACAGGTATACACATTAACAGTTATGATAACGTGAAACATTCGTAGAAGTGTAAAAGAGCTAAATATTTGTTACTACACAACAAAATAAAGAAAAATGCTCTGGAAATTTAGGTCCAACAATAGGTACTATTTACGGTTCCATCTCCGTCCAATGAGGGGGTTACTTTTAAGGGCCTGATAAGAGACTCTGAACTCTCTTCCTTAATTATTTATTCCAAGTGTTACCTTGCTAGATAATGATCAAAATGAGTACATTGGCTGGAACTTAAGCCATTAAAAAGGAAATCAGAAACAGGTTTGAAGGTAACTGAATTGTACACTTTCAAATGTCTTTGTTATTTTAACTAGGTATTAGTGTAGTTATATTTCCTATGCTGTTTGTTTGTCTTACCTTGTAATGATGGCCTTACATGTTGTGGGTGCAGATTGTGGTGTCATGGCTGATCGATTCCTCTACGTCCATAGCTTCATACAGCTAGCCTGTCCATATTCAGAAAAGGGAAAAAAGCAGGAGAAGAGGCTCTTCCCCTGACAATGTCTGTGAAATGTGTTGGGTGGGACCAAATACATGAAGTCATCGAGCACACCGATCTCGGGTAGTGCTGGATTCTGTATACATGCTGTTGTTTCCTTGGCTTCTGTAAATGAAATTTTAATAAATCGGATGTCTTACTTTTAAACACTACACCACACTGGGATGTGTCCTTTTTTCCCTCACATCTCCATCAAGAGTGGCATTTTTAGGATTACTGTGTAACCGTGGAGGTGGAAGTTGTTATAGCTGTAAGGCAGCTAGGTGCCTGGTGATCCTACTTTCTGGTGTCACACCAGCGAGAGGTGACGTGGAGCACTGTTTGTTCAGCTGTGCCAACACAAATTGTCAACACCAATTTGTCACTGGATGTTATATATTGCATCATTCACTTGTGGGACTTATAAATACAATCAATGTAATACTTCAGTGTCCATATATTACACATAATTTCACTTTGTGTGTTTATGTGTTAATTACACATTTAGTTTTTTATGTGAAATTTATGAGGATTGAACATATTTCCTAAAGGGGCAGCACACTGTTTTTGCATATACATTTTTGCACATATTATGTTCAGATGTTTCTGCTGCAGCAGTCTTTCTTTATATAAAACAATATGTACAGTTTTTTTTTTCAGGAGGGTTTATAATGTCTTTACATTTCAAAAGTCTTATTTTAGTAGGTAAGTTGAGTTTTAAAGCAGAACGTCATCCAAAAGGGGAAGTTCTGCTTGATTGTATCTTCCCCCCTCCACTGCCACATTTGGCACTTTTTTGGGGGAAGCAGGTACCTGGTTTTGATGGGTACCCACTCTCACTTCCAGATGAGATCACTGCAGCAATCTTAGCTGGAAGTTTGGCCCCCTCCTTTCCCCACAGCCTTCTGGGACACTTTACAGATCTCAGAAGACTGCAGGACCACCTCTACAGAGCAGTGCGCTTTGACCATGTGCAGTAGGAAACTCGCTGTGAAACTGCAAGACCTCACTATCGGTCTCCCTTACTTAAGATGCCGGTGCTTGCACCCAAAGCTGATTGGAGAAGAAACTACAGTATTTGTAGATGCTGACTTTTAATTTGTTGGAGGGAGCTTGGAGCCCAAAAGGGGACGTTTGCTTTAAGTACTGGCCCCTCGCTCCTTTGGCACCTTTGGGGAGTGTGTGTGTGGGGGGTAGGTACCTGATTTTGACGGGTGCCTGCTCTCACTTCCTCTGCAACCACCTAGATGATCGGAAGCTGAATCTGTCCCCCACCCCTCTGTCCCATCAGTCTTCTGGGACATGTTTTAGGTCACAGAAGACTATAGGACCATTCACAAGGCGTAGCGCTACTTGCTCATTCACAGTGGCCACCCAGCTGTTAAGCCACAACCTGTCACAGCCAGATGCCCACATTGGATCATGGGACAGGTGAGTGGCTGCTTTTATAAGTCAGCAGCTACAGTTTTTGTAACTGCTGACTTTTGTTTTTTTCAGACTGGAGCTCTGCTTTAAGTAGGATTGACAGAAACAAGAACCAAGTGGCTACACTTCAAATTTAAATGCCAACATCCCTGAATTTTTAAATATACCTTACTATGTTTAGATGGGATTTTTCAGGCATTCTGCTTTTACACACATGTACAGTGGGGATCGAAAGTTTGCTATAAATTCTGCACGGTGCCCAAACTTTTGCAGACGCCATTTTTTTGTTTTCTGTTATTTTGAAAGTGTAAATGATGGAAATAAAATCTAACTTTTGTTGACATATTATAAGAATGTCTAATCTGTAATTTGATGCCTTTTGGAGATTTTTCCATCTTTCCTTGGCTTCTTTATGCACATTAATACAAATTTTTAGCTGGGGTGCCCAAACTGTCGATCCCCACTGTATATTTATAAAATGTAATTTATTATAAACATGTTAAAATAACAAATACAAATTAAAACAATACATCAGGCCATAATAATGATCAGATCATGTTGAGTACAATTCACTACACTCCCAACACCTTAAGGATAGACTGCTTGCTTCCTTGGGGAACAAGAATCTGTAAGATACCCAAGTGATCATGGTAAACATATGACCATTATCATTGCTGTGATGAGAAGCCACCCAGCAAACCCCCTCAGATAAACTCCAAGGAGCACCTCCCTCAGCAGGACCCAAGGTGCCACTTCTTCTATGTGGGTATTGCTTGGTATAGTACAAGGATTTCTTGAAATGATGACCAACTTACACTTCAGATAATTATTATTATTATTATACAGTATTTATATAGTGCCAAAAAGTTTGCTCAGCACTGTACATTATAGTGGGGGACAGTACATGAGACAATACAGTAACAATACAATACAATACACGAGGGGTTCGAGGGCCCTGCTCCTTGGAGCTTACAATCTCGGAGGGAGGGGATAGTGGTACAGGAGGAGATAGCTGTGGGGGATGGAGTGGTAGGAAGAGTGGAGGAGGTCGGCTGTTAGGTAAGGGCGGGGTAGGCTTCCCTGAAGAGATGGGTTTTCAGGGTGCGCCTAAAGGTGAGGAGGGTAGATGACAGTATGATGGATTGGGGTAGTGAGCTCCAGAGGATGGGGGAAGACCTGGAGAAGTCCTGGAGTTGGGCATGGGAGGAGGGGACCAGGGAACTGGAGAGTAGGAGGTCTTGTGAGGAGCGAAAAGTACGTGTTGGGTGGTATTTGGATATCAGGTTGGTGAGGTAGTTTGGGGCAGTATTATGAATGGCCCAATCCCAAAAAGTCTGGTGAGTGGCTGGGACAATCAGCAGGGAAGAAATTACTCAGTGCACCATCCAGCTCAATGTCCAAAATGGAAAAAAGTAGGGGTAAGTAGGGTTGATCAAATCAGGAGAATCTCTTAATAATCAATATTTCGTTCCCCTGAATATTTATATGTAGATCTGTGACAACCATTCAATTTAGGAATCTGGATCATTATACTTCTATGATTCTCTGCAGATTGCATAAATATCTGTGTATATTTTAGAGGGCCCAAACAACTTAACAATTTGTGATTTAGTTGGGTTTTAAACCAATCTAATCATCACATAATGTTAAACAGATGTCCTGTACCAGTTCAATTGGCAGTTATAAGGTGCTGCACTTTACACTTTTTCTCCTATTGAATACACCTAAGCCTAATACATAAGACTAGAAAATTGGATGAAAATTACCGCTTTTTAAGTGATCGTACAATAATCTGATTGTTAGTACACAGCTTTGGAGAGCCGATCATGACAGTTCATGAGAAATCATCCAAAGGGACAAACGCGAAAATGTTTCTCATACGATACCAGAACATACGATTTTTGTTTAATCAGTAGAGTATTCATCCGAGAAAAATCGGAAGACCAAAACCAAGCATGCTTGAAACAAAACTACACATTACAATACAATAAAATACATTAGTAAAATAATTTGTAAGAAGTGAGCGCTCCTAAAAAACAGCCACTAAAACACCAAGAGGTACCAAACACTCAACAGTAATAAATATATATAGTAGAGGTGTAGCGCTAAAAAATCCATATAAAACAGATAAGTATGCCAATATGTCCACAGATATTATTTAAAAACGTATGTCAGACCATAAACGGATAAAACGTCTGATATAACAGCAAATGAACTTGCGACTCCGACCAAAAGTGAAAAATGCGCACTCACCGGAAGCGCATAGATAATGCGCATATATATCCTCAAGGTATAATGGTCAATCCTGTCGGTTCTCCCTCTGAAGAAGTGCCATTGCACGAAAGGCCTCAGGAGGAACCAGACAGCACATGACAACACTGCCACCTGGAGCTAGAAGGAAGCCCAGGCAGCCATTTTAATGGAGGTATAGTGATATTTATTTGCTCATCACTATACCCTATCTGTCTCTTGTGGTACTACCAATAAAAGTTATTCAATATATTACACTATGGGCACCTCTTTTGTGGCTCCTATTTGGAGCTTTTAAACCCGCAGGCAGCAGTTAGTACCCAGCATATCCGGAAGAATTGGAGATCCTTATCCAGGCTGATTATCCCACCAATCTTAAGGAGGATCCCCGGAACCAGTGGATTCAAACGCTTCCTCAACGGCTTGATGACTGCACCATGAGGAAAAGTACACCGGATTGACCATTATACCTTGAGGATATATATGCGCATTATCTATGCGCTTCCGGTGAGTGCGCATTTTTTACTTTTGGTCGGAGTCGCAAGTTCATCTGCTGTTATATCAGACGTTTTATCCGTTTATGGTCTGACATACGTTTTTAAATAATATCTGTGGACATATTGGCATACTTATCTGTTTTATATGGATTTTTTAGCGCTACACCTCTACTATATATATTTAATAAAATACATTACATCACTTCTGAAGTATGTCTCTCGTATGAGAATGTGTGTAACTTTAGTAACCTCTTCATTTTCAATACGAGACTAGCATGCAAAAAAAAAAAAAACTATTTATTCATCGATATTCTCATCATGTGTGCAAGGCTTTAATCATTCCTGTGTATGGACTAAACTGAATATTTCTTTGTTTTTCTGACTTCTTATTAAACTGTTCAGAAGGGATTCGATTTATACAGTTTGGAATACAAACTTTATAATAAATCTTCTTCTGTCTAATAACTGACTTGTATTTTAAGGCATGGCAAAAATTACTTTTCCATTTTCAAATGATAAACTTGAATCACTTTATGATGAAAAAAGATAAAAAAAAGAAAAAAAAATACTATTTTAAACACAAAAATATCACATAAACAACTAAACCAAATACAATATATTCTCTGTGATGCAAGATGATAAAATATATTTTGATTTTTTTGTCATGCTGTTTGATGTCAGGTCTCACAAGACTACTAAGACGCAATAAAAACAAACACGGTTATATTAAAAAAAAAAAAAAGAAAGAACAAAACTTATCTCTTCTATTCTTTTGCATTATTCTGTTTATTGTCGAAGAATGCTTAACACAAAGCCCTCCCTGAGGTTGCCAGAAAACACTTCCAACTGAATATTGCTAGATCTTTAATGCCAACTTGATTTTCTAGGGATTTTCTAAAGAATTAAAAAAAGGAAAAACAGCATTCCATAAGCTTTTGGGGGTAAAAAACATCTAATTTTCAGCATCTTCAAGGAAATGTATTATTATTATTGTATTCTATATGAATAAATGTGATTTGTAAATTGTAAATGACACTTGAAGTATGTATTCTATTACGAAGTATAAAATATATATTACTTATATACACTACTTTCTGTAAATGAAGTCTGCAGTCGTATAGTGCCTGACTGATTCTGTTTGAATTCAGTGGAATTATTGATTAGGATGATTAGGTGAGTAGAAAATATTTACTCTGCTTAGTGAATAGAGAGAAGTTCATTTTAGGCATCCAATCATGCCAAATCATGTTTATTTAAATTCCTCTTCATATGATTGGACCTAACTTTACGCGCTAAGCTAGGTAAACATTTTCTATGACTTTAGCAAATCAAAATTTACATGTGCTGACTGCTTTGCATGTAAAGGTAAGAATTCAATGTTTTTACTTAGCATAACATTTGGAGATGTTACTGCAATATTATTAATTAAAGCATTTGAAAATCCTCACAAATACGTAGTGAAGTGACTGGCCCCAGGGGAGTTGAAACAAATCCTCCTACATCAGTTGTACCTGTTTATCTACAACCATCTCTACTTTACATCTGTTTAAAGTGCTGAATTTATAAAGCTTGTCTGAGCTGTCAGAAAAAAGGAACAGAGAGCTAAAGTTACACTCTGTAGAGCTCAGTGAGCAGAACTCTGAGAGCTGATTGGAGGCAAGGGACACACCCCACCACCCCCCTTTTATGGGAACATTTTGACTGTATATAGCAAGGATACTTGAGCACTGGCAATTTCAATGCAATTTTATGGATGTATACGTGTAAGTACAAATCTGAACAATCAATTAGACAAGTTGAGTAGGAGAGGAAAAGGTGGAAAATATTATTTGCTTATATAATATGTGTAATACATGTTATATGGTTAACATAACTTGTTTTTATGTAAATTTTGTAATTATAAATGTACAGAGAGCAGCAATATTTGCTCATTACACTTACAGTCTCCACTTCCTGCACAGTGCTATACAGTTTGTGTTTCGCTACCCCTTCTCACTATGCCAGTCTTTGGGGTTGATTTAGCAAAAGAGTTGTTAATGGAGATATAAAGAAATTGAAATTAACTGATAGCTCCCTCTATTGGATAATCTTAAAATCTATATATTTAATACGAAATCAAAAATATGGAAAATCAGCTTGCAAAAATGTGAAAGACAATTCAAAAACTAGTTAAAAAGCTCTGTGTATGTGTCCAGTATTGTATATCTACTCAAGTTTATACAAATATTGGAATATAAGGGCTCAGAGTTTTTCTAGGGTTTATGTCCATGCACGTTTATGCAACTACTGGGGTATACCCAGAGAACAGCAGCATCCTGTAATGGCTTTTTATGAGGAACTGTAGCTTCCGGGGAAAATTTATGCAGGTGATGTATTGTGGCACAACTAGAACCTTCAGGTCCCCGGTGCAAGAAACCATGAAGGGCCTCCTTGACCTCAAGCTGGGGCCTTTCCCTCCGAGCCTGATGGCAGAATGCCAGGGCTTGGTCGCAAGGGCAAACATTGTGACCCTGGTAGCCTTGTCACTGGTGTCAATAGTTTTTTATTTTTGTGTTTTTATTTTCTTTTACCTTTAATTATTTTCTTTTTTTTGTAATATTTTTTACATTATTTTATTACAATTTTTTTAGGAGCCCCATTGGGGGACTTTGGTGAAATATCAAGGGGTCTAAACAGACACACCCCTCAATCTCCATCTCAGCAGCCTCAGCTGCACAGAATGAATGGACAAGAATAGCTTTGTACAGAGCTTCCTGTTCATTAATAAACTGAAGCATAGTAAACAAAGTTTACTATGTTTGGGTTATGAATGGATGAAGTCAGTGACTGACTCTCTATCCAGAAAAAGGAAGGGGCGTTCCACTCATCGGAAGTGACGTGGTACGTTGGACGGCGAAGCCGGAAATGCGTCATGCTTTGCCGCCCAATGTACCATGTCACTTCCGGTGGGTGGAACGCATGCCGGCGTGCGGCGTTCCCGGGGGCCATCTTGCTTGTGGGTGATTCTTGTGCTGTCATCTGTTGCTGACCTTGGGATCTCAGAAATACCCTGGTGATGTGGCATTTTGGCTCCATTTGGAATACAATAAATGCTGATTACACTTTTTAAGAATGTGAGTGGTTTGGTACTTGGAAATTGATTCTGCCTAAGTATTGCAGTGTTACACATTTGTTTTTTTCTCTGCATCATTCATATGTTTTGCTTTGCGAGTGGTGTCTGTTGATCCTGGAGGTTGGAGGCTGGTTATATTCCTGTCTGGAGTAGGAGAAATCCAAAATACCAGGTGATTGGAGGCTTATTGACTGGGTCTAGGATCCCAAAAAAAACCCTAAAAAGGTTTTTTTTCATCAATATCTGGTGAGTGCGGTGTGTTATTTGAGCACTATTACGGTGTCAGCACAGGTCAAAGGCTCTTTGGAAAAGGACTTTTATGAATTTATTTTTAATTTTATTTTTCACTTTAATGAATTGGAGTGGGACCTATTAATTTTTATATTATTTTTTTATATTTTTTGTATTATTTTATTTAATTTTTCACTGGAGTGTATAATCTTCATATATTTTTTATTTATTAATTTGTATTATATATTTGCGCTGTTTTGATGTTCTATATAAAGCCTTTCCAAAGCCTGCAATACCATGGGGCTTACCTGGTGTGAGAAGCATTATCAGGAAATACTGATGACATAGCGGAAATGTTATGAAACACACTAAGGGGCGTTAGTGTCATGACCTTCACTTTACTACAGCATTATACTAATGATAAATATAACTCACCAGACTGAGTTACAAAGGCAGCAGACTTTCAGAAGTTATCTATGACAAATGGAACAATGTATATTCTTTGGAATGCGATTTGCACTTTATTGTTTATGCATCACTGCTTCTTCCAAAAAGATTTCAATTAGTATAGCTTTTCTCCAAGGCCCTCTAGAAATCTGCATTATGATGTGGATAGGATTAATAACGCATTTGGATATTTTTTTCTCTGAGGTACATTTATAAAACTTGAAATATCAATTCACTGCACAGATTTGTTTTCAGTTATCTTCAATGGAAGAAGATGAACTTGTCTAAATGTTTTTATGCATAAACTCAGAGATACATTAGATTTTGGTAACCCAAGCCTGACACTCAAACCAAGTTACTGTATTTTTTGCTCCATAAGACGCACCTAGGTTTTAGAGGAGGAAAACAAGAAAAAAAATATTCTGAACCAACGGACTGCAGACATAGTACACGAGATGAACAGAGACTGCAGACATAGTACAGGAGATGACCAGAGACTGCGGACATAGTACAGGAGATGACTAGAGACTGCAGACATACTACAGGAGATGACCAGAGACTGCAGATATAGTACAGGTGATGACCAGAGACTGCGGACATAATAGAGGAGATGACCAGAGACTGCGGACACGGTACAGGAGATGACCAGAGAGTGCGGACACGGTACAGGAGATGACCAGAGAGTGCGGACACGGTACAGGAGAAGACCAGAAACTGCAGACACGGTACAGGAGAAGACCAGAGACTGCAGACACAGTACAGGAGATGACCAGAGACTGCAGACACAGTACAGGAGATGACCAGAGACTGCAGACACAGTACAGGAGATGACCAGAGAGTGCGGACATGGTACAGGAGATGACCAGAGACTGCGGATATGGAACAGGAGATGACCAGAGACTGCGGATACGGTACAGGAGATGACCAGAGACTGCGGACACGGTACAGGAGATGACCAGAGACTGCGGACACGGTACAGGAGATGACCAGAGACTGCAGACACAATATAGGAGATGACCAGAGACTGCGTACACTGTACAAGTACGTGATCCAGCTCTTCCAGGTTGGAGGAATGCCCGCACTCGAGCTACAATTTTGGCCAATATATATTTTGAATGCATTTACAAATATATGTTAAAATGACTTTTTTATATGTTAAATAAATATATTTTTTAAATATATTTTTCAGATTTTGTTTAACATATAAAAAGGTCATTTTAACATATATTTTTTGCATATATTTGTAAATGCATTCCAAAAATGTAGATTTGTATTTTTAAAGACATACAGTATATTTGAAATGTATTTTTTAAAATATTTTTCATATATTTTGTAATAAAAATGCATTTCAGCATGTAGTATATACATATATACTGTATTTATTGAAATATATTTTGAAATATATTGAATATGGCCAAAAAACTGTAGCTTTTCAAATATATGGCAATATATTTGGGAAGAATATTTTGAAAATATATTTCAAATATTTTTCTTCCATGTGGGTCCATTATTGAAGTAAAACACATTCTCTGCTTTGTACCATTACCAGTTAGGGTGTGCACTATCAATATTACATTTCCTATACTGTGGCACAATAAGGTTGTATACAGGGGTGGACTGACAACTCATGGGGCCCCTGGGCAATAGGGGATAATGGGGCCCCTGTGCCCTTGCCCAAACGCAAAGAAGCCTATGAAAAAAGTACCAGGGGCATCTCATGGGGCCCCCTACTGACCCCGGGCCCTCGGGCAGTGCCCGAGTTTCCAAATGGTCAGTCCGCCCCTGGTTGTATACAATCAGTCTAAATCTCTATGACCATACAAAAATATTCTTCTTAATATCAAGTTCTGATGCTGGTGTGTACCATCGTGACTTGAAGATTGCTGTATATTTCCTTGGAACATTTCATAGACTGAATTTCATCTTAAAAAGTTTCTTGGGATATATGTCATCATGCACTTACAACTATAAAACATGCACAATTCTTTTTTTATAAGTGTCTTTACTTTTTTTGTGACTTCATTTGATTTACATTATACACACAAGAGAAGAGACAGTTCATAATTTAATCAAGTTTACGTATGATATACAGAGATTGTCCATAAAGAAAGGTCAGTGAGATCTGATTTGAGAACATTGTGGAATATATGAAACTGTACAATATGAAAGAGAACATTCTCCTTAACTACATATTCATCACCAAGTAGAAGAAATATATTTATCAGAACAAAAGATAAAACAAACAAAAACTATTCGTCCGCTCTTCTGACATAATGGGATTCTAGCCAAAGACCTGACTGCAGAAATTGATTTAATCATAAAAATGAAACAAGGAGACAGATTTAGACCATTATTGTTGCGGATGCCAGCTGAATATCCTTTATGTATCAATTTTATCTTGGCTTCTGAGGATGAATTGTACATACGGTAGTTTGTTTTGAACAAGTATATTACAGAGTATAGATTTCCATACTCTCAATCCATTCTGTAATTTTTCAGCTTGTAATGATGTCTGTTGAGAGAAGAATTTAATTATATTTCATGTAAGACCCAATACAGTTATTTGAATGAATTAACCGGTTCCAAGTTTTAAAAGCTTTTCCCTGTTCAAAATTGTATATGCATCTTGATCTGTTCCTCGCCTACACCTCCTTTATAGAGACGAAAATGGGAGGAGGATAGTGGTATCATTTTTTCAGATGAGGATTGGGATTCCATGGTGGATAACATATGTAACTGTTCTAGATCTCTTTCAGTTCGAGAGACTGCCCTTAAGGTTTTAACCAGATGGTATTATACCCCATCAAGACTACATGTATTGTTTCCACAAATGTCCCCCTTATGTTTCCGGGGCTGTGGCCTCACAGGTACCTTGGTTCACATATTTTGGGATTGCCCGACCATATCTCTGATTTGGCGCAAGTTATCTGATTTGGCTACCTCATTGGTGGGTATCCCAGTGCAATTGTCTATACAGACCTGTTTATTTGGGGCTCATATCCCAGGGGTCTCTAATGACATTATGAGATTGATACATACTATTTGTATTGCCACTTTGTGGGCTATTGCCTCACATTGGAAGTCCAACACTGTACCCTTAACCACTCTTTTGCATAGAGTTGATGCTGTGATGCTCATGGAGCCTGTCAGGAATGGACTTGCCAATGGTGGTGGGACTCACTTGCCTTGTGGGCTGCAGTACCAGGGCTGGCCAGCGGGTGCTCTCAGCAACCAGAGGCTCATTCCTGCAATGAGCCATCACCTGAGGCTGATTACAGCAGGTGTATTTAAGGAATGGCTAGGCCTGTGATCAGGGCCTTGGTGTATGTTTCCCATGAGGCCCTGTACCTGCATCCTGTCTGCTTCTTGCCTGATCCTGATTCTGCTTTAATCCTGACTCTGCATGAACTCTGCCTGTCCTGACCTCGGCTATTACTGACTACGCTTCTGCCTGCTCCTTGTACCTTGCCTGCCCGTTTGCTACCGACCCGGCCTGCCCGACCACGTTTAGTATTGTTCTTATTGTTATCTGTTGGAGGTTTGGTTGCACTGTGTTTATGTTTAGTCTTGCACTGCGTTTATGTATTGTTTAGTCTTTAATAACTTGTATTGTTTATACTATACCTGGAGCCTGTGTTTCCCTGTGTCAGTCCACACATTTCTGGTCATACCCGGATCCCTAACAGAGCCTATTCATTATACCCTATTGGATAAGATGCACTTATTTGATAAAAAAATGGGAATCTTGGAAGGATTATAGACATTTATTACATGTTTAATAACATCCCAAGTGAAGATTGACTGGTATATATTGCTGACAGAAGTAACATTTAGCCTACTTAATCGTTCACACATTTCATGTACTTGCAATTTACCTTTTATTCTATTTCCTCTCTTTCTTATACTAATATAATTTTACGTATTGTACTTTTCAAAAGTACCTTGTTTTTGCTGTTATTATCATTTGAAACTGTACTGTTGTTTTACAGTCTATTTTTCAAAATAAAAACGTTTGTAAAGAAAAAAAAAAATGTGTATGCATCAAACTACACTGCTCAAAAATATTAAAGGAACACTTTTTAATCAGAGTCTAGCATCAAGTTAATGAAACTCCTGAGATATTAACTTGGTCAGTTGAGTAGCAGAGGGGGTTGTTAATCAGTTTCAGCTGCTTTGGTGTTAATGAAATTAATAACAGGTGCACTAGATACGTAACAATGAGACGACCCCCAAAACAGGAATGGTTTTTACAGGTGGAAGCCATGGACTTTGAATTCAGTCCCTTGTAGGTTGAAAATTTTCATTTCCATCAAACGATGGGGCATCTTTATGTTCCTAACACATTACCCCGTCCATATCAGTATAGATATCCAGCAAGATATTTTACCCCATTGAGATCCGATGTGTTTTCAAAGTGTTTCTTTAATTTGTTTGACCAGTATACTTTGTAATCTGTTGCCTGGTAAAGACCAACTGAACTTTTAGCATAAAGCAGCTGTAAAAGGCATATTTGTTTTCCTTCCAGTTTTAAACATATTATACTTACAATTATACTGCACATAGCAGCCTTTACCTCCTCATCTGGGGTCCCCCACTGGTGCTCTCCACTCCTCCTCTTCTATGAGTGCCCCAATAGAATGCCAGCTACTATGGGGGCAGTCATGTAAGCAAGCTCCTGAGCTGGGTTGTGTGTGTCCATAGACACACACACATCACACTTTGGCCCCGCCCCTCACAGGGTTTGATTTATAGCAGCGGGAACCAGTGGCTCTCGCTGCTGCCTTTGGATCTTGTGAGAAGAGAAATAGAGAAGAGCTGCTGCAAACAAGCACATCATTAAATTAAAGGAGGAGCCTGGTAAGTGCTGAAGGGGTATGAGGGGAGCTGATATTAAAAGGTTTTTTTTTTACCTTAAAGCAGAACCTCTTTGTCCTTGTTACTGATTTCTTACCTTCACTGAATATGTTGTCCATCTTCTGGTTCACTCAGTAGTTGCTCTGAAATAGCCTATTCATTTTCAAATCAAACCATTCATTCTCTGGTTCCCCCAGCCACTGGTCTTATTCATTCCTTCTGTAGTTCTTTTCTCCAGGAAGCAGTGATGTAATTCAGCCCCACTTGCTGTGGTGGGAGCACCAGGACTCTCAGATACAACATGTACAGGCCTAGTGTACCCACCCACATTAACTACAATTTATTGAGGTTGCTGGGAACTGTAGTTTACTGCAGAGAGAGAGGAGAGGATATGATGTATTGTATTTTTTGAATTACAGAAATGAGGTCATGATGATTCAATTAGTCTTTTCTCCTAAATGGTAAGGGTTTTCAAAATGTTATTAATGGTTTGGTGTTTTGTGTGGGGGGGGGGTTACTAATGAGTGATTGTTTTGCCTATCCTGGAGTTCTTCTTTAATACTCCATTCTTCCATATGCCACCCAGCCATCCCTACTATTAAAGTGCACATGGGGGACTCAATTGCGACCCCTGCAACCCCTGTAGTTAGGCCCTTATATAAACCCTCTTTATTTATGTGTTGTGCTGTTTGAGATTTGAACTTGAGGACAGAGTTGATTTAAACAGCTGCTCAGAAATCTCTCCCCTTTATAAACTACTAAAGTATATTTTATTTATGTGCAGAAAGATCTGACATGATAGCCAATCAGCTTCTAACTTCAGCTTGTTCAATTAAGCTTTGACAAAAAAAAAACTGGAAGGTGATTGGTTTCTATGCAGAGCTGCAATATTTAGCACTCCCTAGTTTTAGTAAATCAACCCACTGCCTAGCATTTATAGCTGGGACCATCTTGAGTAAGAGCAGACAATTCATGTAGCATTCACTTTCTGGAATCCATCTGCCCCTAGCTTAGCCATGAAAGACCTTCCTCCCCTCCTCCAAATAGAAGGAAAACGAAATGCCCACGGAGACTCCTGGAATGTATGACATCACTAGGCCTGAAACTAGGAAGCAACTGAAGAAATGTAAAAAAAAATAAAAAAATTAAAAAAGTAAAAACATGCAAATATAGCAAACTCCTTAATAAAAAAAAATGTGAGAAAAAATAGGTAATGCTGAGAGGGAGTTTGCTTTTGCTTTAAAGTGGTTCTAAATCCTTGAGGTTTTTCACCTTAATTCATTCTATGCATTAAGGTAAAAAAAATCTAGGCTGCAGGATCTCCCTCAGCACCCTCTTATTCTTACCTGAGCCCAAATTGATCCAGCAATGTGCATGAGAGCAGCACCCCTCGTCACTGTTTCCCTCCTCACTAGGCAGATTGATAGCAGTGGAAACCACTGGCTCCCGCTGCTGTCAATCAAGTGCTGTGATGAGTGAGCATGGGGCAGGGCTGAGCCGCTCAATCTGTGTTAATAAATATAGACAAGGTGGCTCGGGAGCGAGCCAGCATGGATGCAACCATGGAAGAGGAGTCGTCTGGAGTGTCAGCAAGGGACCCCAGAAGAAAAGCATCAGGCTGTTCTGTGCAAAACCTTTGCACAGAAAAGGTAAGTATAAAATGTTTATTATTTTAATTTTTGTTTTCAAATGAAGCTTTAATGTCACCTTAAGCTTTGTACTTATGTTTCCCAAAGAGACAATGAGAAGGAATAAAACTTTGGTATAAAACTATACAAAAGCAAGGTCAATTGCACATAAAATATATTTATTTTTATTTGATTTACTTATCTATAACAAGATACCTTGGTCAATTAATATACTCATATTATTATAATGATTCTTATTACTATTAATATTTTATTGATATTATTAATATATGAGCAATTTAAGAGATAGTAATATATTTTTGGAAAAAATTGATTGGTGTGCACAAAAATTGTAGCCTAATAAACAGAACAAACCAATATATTTTACTGTATAACTTATAGCTTGGATTATTCTCAGTTCAGTTTTGAAATACAATATAGGATCAGGTTATAGTGCACATAAGAGGCAGCCTCTACAAAGGTAAGTGCCTGTGCTCTCATCTAACTCCCGGAGTGGGGTCAAGTACTATAGTTTCTTTTCACTTCAAGGTATCTAACACATGAACAATGTGATCTTGTACGCAGTTCAAAAGTCATGCTACTCCTTGAACTTGTATTAAGTTTTATCAAAGAGTAATTTTACTAGTAAAAAAAAATATTTAACTGAAAGACTATATCAGTATAAGCATTTTAGAATTTATATTAGTAATTGTAGAAAATATCAGGGATGTAAATGTCTAGGCGTGTTGTATTCCAGAGGAAAGAGACTATAATAGAAGGAGAAAATATCAGGTCTGTAAATGTCTAGAGTTGTGGTATTTTTGTGGGCAGAGATTATAGTGGAAGGTGATGATGATAGGGTAGAGACTTTTTGGTGAATTCAGTAAAGTCCACGCCAGGGGCGGACTGACAACTCATGGGGCCCCCGGGCAATAGGGGATCATGGGGCCCCTGTGTCCATGCCAAAACTCAAAAAAGCCTATGAAAAAGGTACTAGGGGCATCTCATGGGGCCCCCTACTGACCCGGGGCCCTCGAGCAGTGCCCGAGTTTCCAAACGGTCAGTCCGCTCCTGGTCCACGCAACACTTTTCTGGCAGTAGGGCCTTTTAAAATGGCTCTGCTGCCAGTCTGGTAGCTTTATTGACATATGCGGCACATTCAGGCATTATTATTATACAGGATTTATATAGTGCAAACAGTTTGCTCAGCATTTTGCAATGTAAAGAGAGACAATACAGCAACTATAAAGTTCAATACAAGAGGGTTAGGAGGGCCCTGCTTCTATGAGCTTGCAATCTAAGAGGTAGTTCTTTTTGGTGCTGTTAGTTTGTAGATAAAGAAACTGGAGGGAAATACCAACTCTAAGTTGTTACACAGAGACAGGCAGAGTGTCTGTTTCTATTCACTGTGTAGCAGGTGGCATATTTGCCACCACTACCTCTTCCCCTCCACACCTGTCACTGGTTGTTAAAAGAGAAGTATGACCAAAGATTTTTTTGGCTATATGTCTTCTGTGGGTCGTAAGAGTGCACTTCCCTTTGCTCTCCTGTGACCCAGAATCAGCTGATAGCATGCTATTGCACTCTATCAGTTGACTTGGCAGAGCCACTCCAGGCTCTGGATTCATCCTAACCGTATTGTAGGGGTTCCATCCAGTTGCCTGATTGACAGCTAGCTCTGTCTCCCAGCTGTGCCCACCCACTTCTCAGCCCAGTGACTAGTGGAAGGGCAGAGTGGAGAGCAGGGACTGACAGACACTGCTCTCCACTCCAAGAAGACTGAGAACTGAGTGATCAGTGGTCATGTGATCACTCAGTTCTTGGGCGCATAGCTGACATGGGACAGCTGCAGCATCATACCAATGCTGCAGCATAGAGGTGTGCATGTGTGTTTGTTTTTGTTAACTGCAAACGTCTCCTTCAAGGACAGTTTTGAAGTCACAGTTGTCAACCTCCTAGAATCCAGTTATGCTGAAAGTGGGTGAAGCCTGACGAAGCTGGGACAGTATTTGTTCCTCACCAGGAGTATCTAAAAAACAGAAAGTGGTAGATACAAAAGTTGGCTATAGGGAAAAAAAATCAACCACATCCCTTATTGCAGTATTTTTTATTAATCAGTGCGTTGGGAGTGCAGCTTGTTTTTTCCTATTTTTAATCCGCAGGAGCCACTGGTATTTTGCCCAGGCCTTCCCCCAAATCTTCACACTCAGCCAAGCACACAGTATTTCCTATACCCAGGTGCACACAACTTCCGCTCTACTCCAATGATCCCCTGGTCTTGAGGTTGTAGTTTTTGTTGTTTTTATTTTGCTGTAGAACTGGTATAGGGAAGGGATATATTGGGATACTTCAAATGGAACCATTCACAATTAAGGGCAGCTTTCTCTAAGTGGATCTATGGGTTTTCTTAGTAGAACAGTGATGCAGACTGTGCAAAGAATGGAGCAAAGTCTTTTTGTAGAAGCATAGGAACTTTGCTCTTTGGACACCAGCTGGTGTTTCCTTTAGCCTACACCCTACATCTGGCCAGGAAGTACAGTAGCTCCCGAGGGGGGTTAAACAGCTCAAGTCCCAGGATCCCTTTGAATGGTCTGTACTCAAAAGCCCCTTGTTATATGTTACCTTCCTCTGTGATACCAGACAGGATCTGTAGACATCCCTCAGTCAGCTCTCAGAAGCACCCTGGGTTTCAGCATTCTGGCCCTCGGGTTGCCCACCTGAGGCCTCCTGGCAGCATGTGCTAGTGGAGGCATCTGTCTCAACCCTGGCTGGAATTTCTTCTCAGGAGAAGGGGAAGAAAAACCCAGATACCATGTGCTCACTGAATATAAATGCCAGCTCCTACCATGATTAGGGGCACCACTCCCTGTAATTGGCTGGTGCTGCATTCATATTCATACTGCTCATCTGCATGGATCATAATATCCACCCAGAACCTTCCTTGGTTACCAGGATAAAGATGAACCTTCTCCCAGATGCAGCAGCACTGTAAGTCACACAGGTAAACTAGCTAAACAATTGCAGCTCTTGTGTTAAGCAGAGAGAGAGAGCCACTACATTTGCCTAACAATCTCCTGTTAAAAAGAAGACCAAGTTATACTATATTCAACTATCTACATCCTAGCACCTATCTAGGAAGGTGGTACACAATGAAGAGTGGAGATGAACTGTGATGGCCAACAACCCAGGTTGTTCATGTACAGGAGAGGCCAGTCTTGAGCGGAGCTGTGTATCTGTGTGTGTTTCTAAAAAAAGTTGGCTGTTTAGATTGAGGTAGTGGGGATGGTTTCAAGGATACAAAATAAATGTTACCGTATATGTGAAGGTTGGCTTTAAAACAATGCTCTCCAATTCACTGCCCATCAAGTGCTGTACAGCATATGGCCTTGCAAGTTCCAAAATCCACAATGTGATACAGTCTATGTGTTATGTAATAAGCCATGTATAATTTCTTATCCTTGAACAAAATCCCTTATGTAGCTATGAGAACACAATTAAATAAAATGTACATTATCTATACAGCATTATATTCCTTTCTATTTTCAAGTGCGAAGTTTAGCAAAGACTGGGCATATTTTTATGCATACATTCAGGAGAAATTAAAAACAAAAGTACAATTTACAGATTTGCATTTTAAACTCATTGCTAATGACAACAAGCACAGTTCTAAAAGATGGAAATTTTCATTAAAATATACTTTACAATGACATTCTACCTAATCATGTTCAGCAGATGTACACTGTCAGCTGCTTCCTTGCGGATTCTTAGGTGCTGCCCTGAACAAATTACTTAATAAATCAAGGAGCATGTAATTTAATTAACCTAAGTCTATTTTCTTGATGTTCCCTAAATGCTATGCCCAAAGAATGATCCTTTTTCAATGTATTTGAAAGTGAACAAGACTGGTTATCTTTTCCATTTACTAAAGGGCACTGCAGTGGCTACAAGGCTTAAATACTAGTCCCTGGAATTGATATAACTGACGAAAATTGGTTGCAGAGTAATATATTCTAAGAGACACATAAGAACCTGATAAGCAAAAGACTGAACTGTAGCTTGGTTACAGCAAAATACATCTAAATTCTTCTGGGAATAAGCAAACGTGGGTTAACCGTAGGAAATTTAAGGGCCTCTCAAAATTTACCCTTGAAAACTATTAACCAAAATTGTAGTAAATGTATTTTCTACTTACAGAATGAAGTGGGTTTAGATTAGACTAAGCATATGTTTTAAAATGTAGAAAGATAATAGCACAAGAGCGTGTAATGAGAAACAGTACAGAAACATTACATAAAGAAAGAGATATAACATCATGAAAACAATTTTTCATTAACCACTTAAGGTCTTACTTAGGTCTTCATTAACTACTTAAGGTTTTACTGCTACAGGACGCCCTGCCTGTGCAAAATCACACATATATATATATATATATATATATATATACACACATACAATGAATTTTGCACTTCCGCCATAGAGGGGGCACACGCGCCACAGGCAGATCACTTCTGCTGTGAACACTCGCAGCAGAAGCCGATCTACGAGTGCCGGTGAATGATGTCCTCCAGCACGTACCCATCATCGGGCAGGACACAGAACATTTTGCATATGGAAACAAGGCAAAGCTCTGTTCTGCAAAGCTGGGAACACGATCCTTCACTTCCCTTGTATAAGCACCACCTAGTGTACACCAAGCACATAGCTAGGCACACTGTTAACCCCTTGATCACCTTAGTTGTTTAACCCCTTCCCGGTCAGTGTCATTAGTACAGTGTCAGCGCATATATTGATCACTGTATTAGTGTCACTGGTTCCCGCAAAGTGTCAGTTAGTATAAAAAGGTCCGCTGCAATATCTCAGTCCCGCTATAACTCGCTGATCGCTGCCATTACTAGTATTTAAAAAAAAAAAACCAGTATGTTCCATAGTTTGTAGACGCTATAAATTTTGCGCAGACTGATCAATATACACTCACTGGGATTTTATTCACCTAAAATAAGAGGCAGAATACATTTTGGCCTAAATGTATGAAGAAATTAGATTTTTTTATTTTTTTAATTGCCAGAAAATAAAAAAAAACATTGTTTTGTTTTTTCAAAATTGTAAAAGTAAAAAATGCAGAGGTAATCAAATACCACCAAAGGAAAGCTCTATTTGTGGGGGAAAAATTACATAAAGTTAATTGCTTGACTGAGCAATCGTTAGCTAAAGTAATGCAGAGCTGTATCACAAAAAATGACCTGGTCGGGAATCAGGGGGTAAATCTTCTAGAGGTCAAGTGGTTAAAAACAACTGAAACATTGAGACAAAAAAAAGAGAAAACGAAAAGCTGGATGTATTGCTCCTTAAGCAAGGTTGGGACAGGGGGGGAAAAGGGATAGGCCCCCCCCCCAGGCACAATGCTGTCACATGGGTGGCACCATGTGGCAAGCAGTGCTGTCCTCACCTCTTGCATGCCTGATCCTGATCAGTGGCTGGCCCCCATGTCTGCTCTGACAACTACTAGCCAACCAAAAATACACACTGTGCATGTGCAACCACCTCCCAACTATTGACCACTCATGAACAGTGTACACTTCATGAAAACCATGGGAGGCAAAGAGTGGACGCAAGGTGGTCTGCTCATTCTATGTCAAGAGTTATCAGTGAGAGAGGGATGAACTGTTCTGCATCCTCGCCCTAGGAACTGGATGAAGTTGCCCTTTAGTAAACTGTTTGTCTCACACATCATGCCTGGGGGCAGAAAAACTGAAAGAGACAGTTTGCCCACCTTGTGTCAGCACACCTAAAGCTAATAAGTAGGAGAGTAGAGAAAATTGTTTGCCTAGTCTTCCTGCAATTTATTTCTAAAGCTGGCTTTACTTGGGTCAGTTGTTTTTGTTCAACCAGCAGCATGAATGGAAATAAGTGACCCGTTTCCCCCATCCACACTTGATGTGAAGGGGGGAATCCTCCCCACTGTGCAATTGTATTCTGATAGCGGGTAGAGTCTCCCACCGTCAGAATACACAGATCATTGCTGTAGCCTATTGCCTGCGGCACGGATCTAGCAAGAATATACCAACACGGTTGCTGAACAAAGTAGATCAGTAGGTCAACATCTGTTCAACCACAGTGGCCAAACATGTATCAAAGATTGCTGAACCAGCCAAATTTTGATCTATGCATAGCCAGCTTAGTGTACAGACTTATGTTAAGTACGTAGTAAAATCTTTCAGCAATAAACACACACACAGTGCAGGAACTGCAGGGCTGTGCGCCTTGACATCCTAGACCACCATCTACAACGTAAATCCCACCATGTCAAATGTCCTTTTAAATTCAGCAATGTATATTGGCTTTGTGAAAAATCAGCTCTATGTTTGACTGGCCATAAAAATATATTGTAATATCACCGTTTCTATAAAAACATTTTTGGTATATATTCAAGCCTGTAAAGTCCCAAGCCTTATAGGGGGTCCCTTTCTTCTCCTATTTTGCAATTTTGGGGATGGTGGCTCATGATCATGAATTTCTCTTTTTGTATATTCTCTTAGTGAAATGTGTACTTTCTTCTCCTCCATCAACTTGAATAAGAACAAGACATTAATGCTTCAGCAATCACTCCTGCAAACTATTCTTGGGTGAGTTTTCCTATTAGAATAATTCCATGAGACTAATCATCTACTCAACAATTGCCTGCAGTACCACTATAAAGCAATTTTCGTATGTGTTTAGTGCCTCCTAGGAGATTACTATAAATGACTAAATGACTTTTCAAAAGCATTGCAAGACTCTGTGTCCACTCAGTCTCTAAGTTGTGTCTTGAAGTAGAACTCTAGGAACAAAAACTTCATCAGCACAGTAAAAACAAAACAGAAAAAAAAAATCACTTTACAGAAGAACACTGAGCCAGCTGCACAACGCAGAAGGGATCTCACAACTGCTATTGCAGCCGCAAGTTTCAATCTGTTCACATACTACGTACATCCAAAGCACTGAATTAGCTTATAAAACTTATTGAAACCCATTGATTAGTGTAGTAGCCAAACAATTAGCATCCTCTGAAGGCAGTTGGCAACCCCCCCCTCACCCTTGTGTCTTTTTGTATATGCTAACACGCCTGCACACTATACATGGTGGGGTTTATTTACTAAAGCTGGAGAGTGCAAAATCAAGCTCACTTCTGTATAGAAACCAATCAGCTTCCAGGTTATATTGCCAAAGCTTAACTGAACAAGCTGATTGGCTACCATGCACAGCTGCACCAAATTCTGAGAGCACCAGTTTTAGTAAATTTACCCCAGCCAATAAGGTAGAAGAGTCCCCAGGCAACACAGACTGTTGAGAACATTGATGGATTGGAAGAGGCTCAGGTAAAGGGGGGGGAGGCTCAGGTAATGGGGGGGGGGAGGCTCAGGTAATGGGGGGGAGGAGGCTCAGGTAATGGGGGGAGGAGGCTCAGGTAAAGAGGGGGGAGGAGGCTCAGGTAAAGGGGGGGGAGGAGGCTCAGGTAAAGGGGGGGGAGGAGGCTCAGGTAATGGGGGGAGGAGGCTCAGGTAAAGAGGGGGGGAGGAGGCTCAGGTAAAGGGGGGGAGGCTCAGGTAAAGGAGGGGGAGGCTCAGGTAAAGGGGGGGAGGCTCAGGTAAGGGAGGGGGGGAGGTGCTGTACAAAGAAGGTTTTCCACCTTTATGCATATAATGCATGAAGGTAAAACCCTTGAGCCTTTAGAGCAACTTTAACTTGACTAGAGCTGGCCACATTGAACAACAGATTTCTCCATCCAAGCTATACATAATAGATGGATGAATCTCCCACTGTGCATATTGTATTTTGACAGCCAACTCCCTAGCAGTCAAAGTACCCAAATAGCTGCTGCATCTGTAGGAATGCAGTCACTGGCCAAAATATTTTCTAGAAGGTTCCTTCAACGAAAGTTAATGGAATGATAGACCATTGTTAAACAGAGCGGGTCCAGTAGGGCCAAGCGCTGAATTAAGCATTTGGACAGTGTATGACCAGTTTTGGTGAGATGAAGCTTCCCTGACTTAAATCATAAAATCATGTCTTGCAAAAAAGAAGAAAAAATTCTTGCACATGATTGGGTATTCATTGCAAAGTGAATTTTTACCATATTCACTAAGCAAAGTGAAAATTCTCTTTGCAAATTGAACATGCTGTACTCTATTAATAAATCAACCCTGATATGTTGCTCGAGATGGACTGCAGTTTCTAACACAGACCAATAACTTTATTAAACTTTATTTTAATGCAGTTGTGCAATTGTGTTTTACCTGGAGTTCTTTATAAAGATGACAGCAACAACTTCACAGTTAATGAACATGCTGTTTATTGTACTTATAAACAATTTGTTACATCCAGTTCTTTGGACAGATTCAGAAAGAGTGAAATTGTCTGTTTTTATTCATACAAGTGACCACATTGGAGTGAATTTCTCTTACTACCAGATCCATTGATAAATACTGGGGGTTGTGGTTGTCACTGGGACAAAAAGGCATGGAAAGCAAAAAAGAATTGTCATGCCATTGCCATTAAAGCCTTCTTGTGTAGAACACATTCATGGCAGCAAAAGGGTTAAAGTCCATTTAACCTTGCTATGCAGCTAAGCAGCCAGCTAGACATTGTACTATTAATTTCCATAGTCATTGTGGTTGATTTACTAAAGACAAATAGACTGTGCACTTTGCAAATGCAATTGCTTCAGAGCTTGGAAATCAGAAGAGCTTCCTCTCATTTGCTATCATCCAATCAGGAGCATGAAAAAATGCTGTTATTTTAACCACTTGCCTACCGGGCACTTTTACCCCCTTCCTGCCCAGGCCAATTTTCAGCTTTTAGCACTGTCATACTTTAACTGACAATTGCACGGTCATGCAACACTGTACCCAAACATAATTTTTATAATTTTTTTGAGACAAATACTGCTTTCTTTTGGGGGCACTGTTTTTTTTTTTTTTTTTGCTAAACAAACTAAAAAGAAAACATTTCGAAAAAAAAAAACATTTTTTTCTTAGTTTCAGTTATAAAATTTTGTAACTAAGAAATTTTTCTCCTTCACTGATGTGTACTAATGAGGCTGCAGAGATGGGCACTGATGGGCATTGACAGACATCACTTGTGATCATTGACAGACATTAATGACGGTCACTGAAAGGCAGCACTCATATATGGCATTGATAGGCAGCACTGATAGGTGGCACTGATTATAACTGATAGGCGGCACTGACTTGCACTGATAGTTGGCACTGGAAGGCAGCTCTGATATGTGGCATTGATGTGCACTGGTAGGCACTGATATGTGGCATTGATGGGCACTGACAGGTGGCACCGATGGGGCTACATTGAGTGCCCTGATGATCAGTGTACATATCCCCTCTGAGAAATACCGATTACCAGCTCTCCTCTCCTCACGCTCTGTCAGAGGGCTGCTGATAACCCACATTACCTTGTTTACATGCGATCAGCTGTGATTGGACACAGCTGATCACATGACAGAGCCACCCTCATCAGCTGTACTCTGATCAGTGATCTGCTGTGTCCCAGGGACACAGTGAACCACTGATTGCTGCACCACATATGCCCGGGGGCACGCGTGCGCAGTTAGTGTGGGAGGACATCATATGAAGTCCTCCCAGAATGAGAGAACTGTCGCCTGCCCATCATTTCCTTATATGGCGGGCAGGAGGCGGTTAATTTTTGTATTTTCCTTGCATGTGATTGAGTATTCTTTGCAAAGTGAAGCTTCAACTTTTTGGCTAAGCTCTGGAGCAACTGTATTTTCAAAGTGCACAGGTTTCCAAATACAACAGTGCAGTTCATTAGATGTCTGATTAAGGGTTTATTCAAATGGGCGACTGAGCCCATTCAACATAGATGCCGACTTCTTTCTGCTGCCCAGGTGTCGTGTACAACCTCCCATAGACAAGAATGGCCATGTAGCTGTACTTGGATATACACTGGTGCTATTAGAGTACAGATGTATGCGAAAAAAGAACCATTTCCATTTTTCCAATTTCACAATATGATATATGTATGTGGCACCTGGTTTACCTGTGCATCAGAAAGAAGCTGGTATTTACCCCTGTGCAAGAGGCCAAAAGCAGACCATAGATTATGTAATTGTCTTTCCTTCCACCACAGGTGCTGTGTTCATGGTGGAATCCCACTATTATGTCTTACTGTCCTGGAGCCTTCACCACTAACAGAATACAATGATCACTGCTGGCGTCTATAGCCACCATCAGCAATCCCATGAAAAAATTAGGCTGGTTGTACTGAAACTGATCAATTGATTGCTTTCAGTACAACTAGCCTGCCCATAGATAGATAAAATTCAGATTTAGAATACTTTATTAGTCCTAAAAGGGAAATCTGAACTTCTGAACTGACCGATATTTCATTAATCTATGGCTGGCTTAAGACCCAACCCACATGGAAGAAAAATATATTTTAAATATATTTTAAAAATATTCTTACAAATATATTGATATGTATTTGAAATACTACAATTTTGGCAGTATTCAATATATTTCAAAATATATTTCAATACATATATATATATATATATATACAGTGGGGCAAAAAAGTATTTAGTCAGCCACCAATTGTGCAAGTTCTCCCACTTAAAAAGATGAGAGAGGCCTGTAATTGGCATCATAGGTAGACCTCAACTATGAGAGACAAAATGAGAAAAAAAATCCAGACAATCACTTTGGCTGATTTGGAAAGAATTTATTTGCAAATTATGGTGGAAAATAAGTATTTGGTCACCTACAAACAAGCAAGATTTCTGGCTCTCACAGACCTGTACCTTCTTCTTTAAGAGGCTCCTCTGTCCTGCACTCATTACCTGTATCAATGGCACCTGTCTGAACTTGTTATCAGTATAAAAGACACCTATGATGCCAATTACAGGCCTCTCTCATCTTTTTAAGTGCGAGAACTTGCACAATTGGTGGCTGACTAAATACTTTTTTGCCCCACTGTATAACATATAAAAAAGTCATTTTAACATATATTTTTACGTATATTTGTAAATGCACTCCAAAAATCTATATTAAATGTATTTTTAAAGACATACAGTATATTTAAAAATGTATTTTTGAAAATATTCTTAATATCATATTTTGTAATAAAAATGCATTGCAACATACATATATATATATATATATATATATATATTTATATATTGAATACGGCCAAAATTGTAGTATTTCAAATATATGTCAGTATATTTGGGAAGAATATTTTTAAAATATATTTAAAATATATTTTTCTTCCAGGTGGGAATGCTTTCACTAATGTAACATGCCCCCCACCATAATCTTATACTGAAAGGTGTGGCTGTTACTCAGCTCTTACAGCACAGTACACTGCAGTGTGAGAGCCGAAAAATACATTTTAAGGCTTCTCCAAGTAAACATCTGTCACAAATCATAACAAGTAGGGGCACAGGATAAAAAGATAAAGAAACAGATAGAGATAAAAAGATGGGAGACTTCAACTGAGCTTTAAGACTTCAAATGCAACAATGTACTTAACTGAATGGCAGTGCTAGCGGGTATTAAGCAAACCCAGAGAGAATCAATAGCACAGCTTTAGTTCCTTCACTTATGTTTACTTTTAAACCGCATTTGCATTTTATTTATTCTTCAAAATGCTTGACCTACTACATAGACATAAGTATTAGCGGGCCTCTAGGGGTATTATGTACTCACCGAATTGCAGCATTGCACAATTACATTGGTTATTTTGCTAACTGTGTACTATTACGCTATAGTTTATATACATTCACATGATTCTAAATTTTGACTATGCCAAAATAGGTCTGCATGTGTCATTGAGAAGTTATTGCTGTTACTCTTCACTGTGGAATTGCATTAAACAAGTACAAAAGCTTTCAACTCATAATAAGATTTGTATCTTTGAAAATCCAAAGTGATATACTTTGCTTTGCATAGTGTCTGTGATATTCTAAGGCCATTATCAGATAACACATTTATGCTGTCTTAGATGAACAGTTAGATATATCTAAACTCTAGGGTTCAGAAATACAAATCCTATGTAATAATGAAAAACTAGTAAAACCCTGGTGTGTGCCTATAATGATGATCACTAGAGATGAGCGAATTATTCAAAAATTCGATTCGGCTGATTCGCCGAATTTCAGGAAGAAATTCGATTCGATGCGAATTTATTCGCTACGAAGTTAACTTATAAAAAGGGTTTCTAGGCTTCAGAGAGCCTTTAAATTAGTGCAGAACACTGTACCTTTAATTTAAATGCCCTTGGAGATGAGGAAGGAGAAGGAGAAGGAGAAGGATGAGAAGAAGGAGAAGGATGAGAAGAAGGAGAAGGAGAAGGATGAGAAGAAGGAGAAGGATGAGAAGAAGGAGAAGGATGAGAAGAAGGAGAAGGATGAGAAGAAGGAGAAGGATGAGAAGAAGGAGAAGGAGAAGGAGGAGAAGGAGAAGGATGAGAAGAAGGAGAAGGAGAAGGATGAGAAGAAGGAGAAGGAGAAGGATGAGAAGATGGAGAAGGAGAAGGATGAGAAGAAGGAGAAGGAGAAGGATGAGAAGAAGGAAAAGGAGAAGGATGAGAAGAAGGAGAAGGAGAAGGATGAGAAGAAGGAGAAGGAGAAGGATGAGAAGAAGGAGAAGGATGAGAAGAAGGAGAAGGAGAAGGAGAAGGATGAGAAGAAGGAGAAGGATGAGAAGAAGGAGAAGGAGAAGGATGAGAAGAAGGAGAAGGATGAGAAGAAGGAGAAGGATGAGAAGAAGGATGAGAAGAAGGAGAAGGATGAGAAGAAGGATGAGAAGAAGGAGAAGGATGAGAAGAAGGATGAGAAGAAGGAGAAGGATGAGAAGAAGGAGAAGGATGAGAAGAAGGAGAAGGATGAGAAGAAGGATGAGAAGAAGGAGAAGGATGAGAAGAAGGAGAAGGATGAGAAGATGGAGAAGGAGAAGGATGAGAAGATGGAGAAGGAGAGGGATGAGAAGAAGGAGAAGGATGAGAAGAAGGAGAAGGAGAAGGATGAGAAGAAGGAGAAGGAGAAGGATGAGAAGAAGGAGAAGGAGAAGGATGAGAAGAAGGAGAAGGAGAAGGAGAAGGATGAGAAGAAGGAGAAGGAGAAGGATGAGAAGATGGAGAAGGATAAGAAGAAGGAGAAGGAGAAGGATGAGAAGAAGGAGAAGGATGAGAAGAAGGAGAAGGATGAGAAGAAGGATGAGAAGAAGGATGAGAAGAAGGAGAAGGATGAGAAGAAGGATGAGAAGAAGGAGAAGGATGAGAAGAAGAAGGATGAGAAGAAGGAGAAGGATGAGAAGAAGAAGAAGGATGAGAAGAAGGAGAAGGATGAGAAGAAGGAGAAGGATGAGAAGAAGAAGAAGGATGAGAAGAAGGAGAATTCCAAGCCGGCAAAAAGTGTATCTGCAGAGCTCCGCTATTTCTTAGGCTATTTCTGACAGTTCTGTGACATTCACTCCATACAGCGGTTGAAACATTGTATCTATTTGTTTCCATAAATGGATCCATTTATGGAAACAAATAGATACAATGTTTCAACCGCTGTATGGAGTGAATGTCACAGAACTGTCAGAAATAGCGGAGCTCTGCAGATACACTTAGCGGAGCTCTGCAGATACACTTTTTGCCGGCTTGGAATTATTCTTATTTTCATCCTACTTCTTCTTCTTCTTCATCCTCATCCTCATCCTCTTCTTCTGAGGATGAGGATGAAGAAGAAGAAGAAGAAGTAGGATGAAAATAAGATTAATTCCAAGCCGGCAAAAAGTGTATCTGCAGAGCTCCTCTAAGTGTATCTGCAGAATAGAGGAGCTCTGCAGATACACTTTTTGCCGGCTTGGAATTATTCTTATTTTCATCCTACTTCTTCTTCTTCTTCTTCATCCTCATTCTCAGAAGAAGAAGAAGAGGATGAGGATGAGGATGAAGAGGAAGAAGAAGAAGAAGAAGAAGAAGTAGGATGAAAATAAGAATAATTCCAAGCCGGCAAAAAGTGTATCTGCAGAGCTCCTCTATTCTGCAGATACACTTAGAGGAGCTCTGCAGATACACTTTTTGCCGGCTTGGAATTATTCTTATTTTCATCCTACTTCTTCTTCCTCTTCATCCTCATCCTCATCCTCTTCTTCTGAGGATGAGGATGAGGATGAAGAAGAAGTAGGATGAAAATAAGAATTCCAAACCGGCAAAAAGTGTATCTGCAGAGTTCCTCTATTTCTGACAGTTCTCTGACAGCTCCTTCACATGTACAGCGGTTGAAACATCTGTTTCCGAATAAAAACATCTGTATCCTAAATGGAAACAAATAGATACAATGTTTCAACCGCTGTACATGTGTTCCTTCTGTCAGAGAACTGTCAGAAATAGCGGAGCTCTCTGCAGGGACACTTTTTCCGGCTGATCGGGAAAAATCCGATTCGCGCACCCGAAGTAGGCAAATATTCGGATTCAACGCGAATCGAATTTTTCCTGAAATTCGTATCGAATTCCGGTTCGCCTGGTTCGATTCGCTCATCTCTAATGATCACCCTACTCTGTTACTGATCTGGTTTTCTGGTAGGATTATATTACATTGTCACTAAGCGTTTTATTACATCTTTTCTGTTGTGTATATGGTTTCTATGATGTGATGTTTGTAGAGATACGCTATATTGCCAAAAGTATCGGGCCGCCTGCCTTTACACGCACATGAACTTTAATGGCATCCCAGTCTTAGTCCGTAGGGTTCAATATTGAGTTGGCCCCGCCCTTTGCAGCTATAACAGTTTCAACTCTCCTATGAAGGCTGTCCACAAGGTTTAGGAGGGTGTCTATGGGAATGTTTGACCATTCTTCCAGAAGAGCATTTGTGAGGTCAGGCACTGATGTCAGACGAGAAGGCCTAGCTCACATCTCTGGTGGAATTCATCCCAAAGGTGTTCCATCAGGTTGAGGTCAGGACTCTGTACAGGCCAGTAAAGTTCCTCCAATTCAAACTTGCTTATCCATGTCTTTATGGGCCTTGCTGTGTGTACTGGTGCGCAGTCATGTTGGAACAGGAAGGGGCCATCCCCAAACTGTTTTCACAAAGTTGGGAGAATGAAATTGCCCAAAATGTCTTGGTATGCTGACGCCTTACGAATTCCCTTCACTGGAACTAAGGGGCCAAGCCCAACCCCTGAAAGCAGCCCCACACCATAATCCCCCCTCCACCAAACCTTACACTTGGCACAATGCAGTCAAGCAAGTACCGTTCTTCTGGAAATGGAGCTGCACGGCCATGGAAACCAATTCCATTAAGCTCTCTATACACTGTTGTTGTACTAATCTGAGGGTCACATTTTGGAGGTCTTTAGCTATTGACTCTGCAGACAGTTGGCAACTTCTATGCACTATGCCCTTCAGCATGTGCTGACCCCGCTATGTCATTTTATGTGGCCTACCACTTCATGGCTGAGTTTCTGTTGTTCCCAGTTGCTTCCACTTTATTTTAATACCACAAACAGTTGAGCGTGGAATATTTAGTAGCAAGGAAATGTCATGAATGCACTTATCGCCCAGGTGGCAACCTATCATGGTACCTCGCTTGAATGCACTGAGCTCCTGAGAATGACCCATTCTTTCACAAATGTTTGTAGAAGCAGTCTGCATGCCTAGGGGCTTTATTTTATACACCTGTGGCCATGGTGGCGATTGGAACACCTGAATCCACTGATTTGGAGGGCGGGTCCAATACTTTTAACAATATAGTTTATATGTGAATGTTTAGGCCCCATGCACACAAATGCTTTGAGGTATCTGATATACATTGGGGATATATTTCTGTGCCCCTTCATTAGTATTGGAAGCTGTATGCTAGCTATATATGGGTATACATTGGGTTTAAGGATCTTTTGTTTTTTGTTTTCACCAGTTTGTAAACACAAATGTGCCACCACAAAGTCCCAAGCCATAAATAATATGTAAAAAACTAGAAAATCCGGCACCAACTTGGCTGATGATAAAATGGTTCAAACTTTATTCACTATCCATCAAGTCATAAAATTATTGATTATATAGAAAAAATGTACATGTTTCTCCCCCAACTAAGGCCCTAAACTTAGGGCAGAAACACATAAACTTTTCTATATGATGGATACTTTTATGTCTTGATGGATACTGAATAAAGTTTGAACCATTTTATCATAAGCCAAGTTGGTGCCAGATTTTCTAGTTTTTATGTTTGTCTGTGGTATGTACAGCGTATATCCTGGCACACACTATTGCACCTATTTTAGTGGAGAATAAATCCAGGGTTTGTAGCACCACAATTGTTCTTATTTTCGATAAATAATAAGTAGGTTTAAATAACTGGACAAGTTACCGGTACTTATTCCATAATATTAACTTTCTTCAATGAAAGACCTGATGTAAGACTCCCCTCCAAAAAAAAAAAACCTTGTCAAAAAATATCCAAAGATTTGACCATATCATCACAATCACTCAAATAATCTAAAACCATAGATCCTTTATTAGAGTACACAAAGAATACAATGTTTTGGCCCAAATTATTAGACACACAAATCAACTTTGTGTGCCTAATAGTTTTGGCCAAAACATTTTATTGTTTACGGACTTCAGTGGTCTCCAAACTCTGGCCTGGAGGCTGGATGCTGCCTTTTGCTTGCTTTGATTTGTCCCTTGGAGCACTATTTCATCCACTGACACTAACAATGGGGCATAATTCCTCTAATTGACACCAATGATCGGGTACAGTTCCTCCCAATGACACCAACAATGGGACACCAATGATGGGGTACAATTCCTCCCAATGATAGCAGCAATGGGATATGATTCCTCTCACTGGCACCAAAGATAAAATATTGTTTACTTCCACTGATGCAAAAACATTTTCTACTCCCAATGTCCACAGTCTGCACCACCAAAAGTCTGTAGGACACAGGGGCGGACTGACCATTTGTAAACTCGGGCACTGCCCGAGGGCCTGGGGTCAGTAGGGGGCCCCAAGAGATGCCCCTGGTACCTTTTTCATAGGCTTTTTTGAGTTTGGGCAAGGACACAGGGGCCCCATGATCCCCTATTGGCCAGGGGCCCCATGAGTTGTCAGTCCGCCCCTGGTAGGACAATAAACTAGCCCTTTGTATAGAAAGTTTGGTATATTGTGTTCTAATAAAGGATCTATGGTTTTAGATTTTTTGAGTGGTTGTGCAGGTATGGTCTAATCTTTAGATACTTTTTTTGGCGTGAAATCTTAAACCAGGTCTTTTATAGAAGAAATTTTATATTATGGACAACTCATTCAACTTAAATTTAATTCAACCAAGTATGACATAGGAAATGCTTGGAGACATACTTTCCTGTTCTGCCTAATCTTTGTAAACTTTGTGGACATTGTATTGTTCACATGAAAGTCAGCAGCATTTACAGCAACTGAATCAACAACACAGTATTTGCAGTATAATTCACTTTGCTTTTTGTGGCCCCACTCTGCACATGCTTTGTCCTCTCCAATCAGTTGAAGAGGAAAACACATGAATTTGAGCCAGAATGCAAACTTCTTTAATGTTTCCCCAATCAAACACTTGGTGGTCTATTTATCAATGTTTTCATGCACCATTTACAAAAATTTTCCCCAAGACTCATACATTTTTGCATAAAATTTAAGTTGAATAATTTGTAAATCTTGGGTTAAAGTTCTGTGAATATTGGGTGAAAATATTGATAAATAGGTCATGTCTCAAAAATGACTTTCAGTAAGGTCTAAAATACTTTTAACTACTGTATATGGAAACCTATTTAACTTTATAGTAGTGAAGTAGTGATTAGTAGTACAGTATCCTAAGGTAAAAAAAAATGGATATCTAGCTATTAGTTCTTTATATTTTTTTACTCTTATACATACTGTATACTTTAATGTACACATGACATCTAGGGGTTGATTTACTAAAACCGTAGAGTGCAAAATCTGGTGCAGCTGTGCATGGGAGCCAATCAGCTTCTAACTTTAGCTTGTTCAAATAATCTTTGACCAAAAAACCTGGAAGCTGCAGAGCTGCACCAAATTTTTTCACTCTTCAGTTTTAGTAAATCAACCTAAAATTTTCATGTCACTGAAATGTTTACTTTATACTTTTTATATTCAGTAATGTCCTTTTTATGTATTTTTTAAATTTCTAGCTTTTGCTTTTCATTTTCCCTTCTTACTATAATTCCTTTAATCAGCTGCATAAAGTTTGCATAATATCAAATAATTATGGATGTATTAAACCTTTGGCAGTGCGCATTATATAAATTAATTAGTACCACGCATCTTTTATGTTAGATCTTCTTCTTTGTTTTTTTTCCAGCACACATTTGAACAATTTGTTTTTATGTTCCTCCTTTATGCTTTAATAGCTTTAATTTTACATGAAGGAGCTTGGTTGTGTAAACCGACTTGTTAAGTGAGCTGTTAGACCTAACGCATTTATTATTATTTTGGATGAGTGACAACATACTTATCAGAATATGCTCTGAGAACATTCTCTATCATAGAGAATGGCAGCAGAATTTAACCACTCGCCCTCCAGAGGATCTACCCCCCTCCCCAACCAGGCCATTGACTGACGATTGCGCAGTCATACAACGCTGCACCCAAAATGAAAATTATATCCTTTTTTTCCCACAAATATAGCTTTCTTTCAGTGGTATTTGATTGGCTATGCATTTTTTTTATTTTTAGAGCTATGAAAAAAGAAAAGACTGACAATTTTGAGAAAAAAAACAAAATTTTCTACTTTTTTCTATTAATCATGTCCAGTAAAAAAAACTAAAAAAAATCCAATTTCGTCATGAATTTAGGCCAAAATGTATTCTGCTACATGTCTTTCCTAAAAAAAAAAATCCAAATACGTGTAAATTAATTGGTTTAAGTAAAATTTAACAAATGGCAGTATATATGTAGTGGGCTTTTTTTTTTTCACTAGTAATGGCAGCGTTCAGTGACTTATAGTGGGACTGCGGTGGGCATTCTGACACTGGGGGGGACTAACTTGGTGTCACTGACATCCCCAGTGACACCAATACAGTGATCAGTGCCAATAAAAAGCACTGACACTGTACAGTCCTGCACTGGGCAGTAAAAGGTTAACGTGAGCGGCGATCAAAGGGTTAACTGTGTGCTGTTTTACTAGGGGCTGTGTGTGTGCTTCACTGTAAGCACACTGCTGTGCCCTGCTGTAGTATGTACTAAGTCTACTTTGGTCACATATATTTAACCTGAGCATACTGGGGACAATTCACTAAGAGGTATCTTACCGCATCAGCCTCTTATGCAGCTGGGGGGTCCAGCAAAACCGGTCAGGCGGGGTCTTTGGTCGCACCTGGATCTATGATGATGTGTCTGTGTACCATGGAATGATAAGTATACTTTTCTTTCATGCCTTGACAAGAGGGACTATACTGTGAATGGAATGTGATGATTCTTATTGCGCCATCGATGGGATATGTGCTTGTTTGCACCTATATGATTAATGTTTATATGAATGGGAGCAAATACAGCTCCAATCAGCTTTATGTATGAGGGAGGTACATGTCTATACATATGCAAGTGGATCCAAACCTATAGGCAGTCTCTATATCTCATTTTCCTCCTCTGGATTACATTCAGCTACTCATTTCCTAACCGGGACACTCTATAAGCATACACATATACCAAGGATGGCTTTAATGCAACCGATCCAGTGAAACTACTACTTGGTCATCTCTATGTCCACCAGTTCATTCATTGATCTTGCTTACATTTGGGATCCTTATGGTTTATCCAGCATACCTCTACACAAGATGAGCAATACATAGGGAGGATACATATCAATACAGCAGCTGTATTTTTTAGTGGACACTCTTTTTTCCTGTTATTTCTTTATTCTCTATGTCTGTCTCTTTCATCTGAGAGTTCTCAGTCCAATCAATAATATATTTATAAAGTCTGATTATTAATGAAGCATATTGTATGGATGACATTTGATTCATTAGAGCCAGAGCTTCCTCTGACCCAGAGCTTTCTATTAATATTGGGTTTATATAACTGTATTTGTGTGTTATTTTAATTAATAAAAACTTAATTATAGATGTCAATGATCTCTGTCAATACTCTGATATATCAAAAGAAAGATCTCATTTATAGTTAAATATTTTGGGTCTGAGATGTTGGGCAAAGCTCTTTTTTATGTGCAAAATATGTTTGATATGCGGTAAGATTTCTCACAGCATTTTTTTTTTAAATGTTGGCATTCACTAAAAATAGCTACTAAAATACTGCATGAGTTATTTTATTAAGTCATATGCTATTTTAGTAGCGAAAAAATGCTTTGTAAAATGCGCTATTTCAGTAATTTGCTATTTTAGTAGTGAAAACGTGTATGCAAAAAACATGAATGTAAAAAAAAAATACCAGCAATTAAAAATTAAGCAAGCAAAAATGGCATGAGGGCCCCCCCCCAATCCATACCAGCCCTTTGTGTCTGATATGAATTTTGAGGGGAACCCCCACGCCAAAATAAAATAAATGGCATGGGGTCCCCCCCAAGATCCATATCAGACCATTGTCCGAGCATGCAGCCCAGCAGGTCAGGAAAGTGGGAGATCTGGAAACACCATTTAACAAAAGGGTCCCTAGACCCCACCCCTCCCCCTCATGTGAATGAGTATGGGGTACATGGTACTGCTACTCATTCATACAAAAAGAAGTGTTATGTAAAAATAACCAGTAAGCAGTCTTTGACAAGTCCTTTATTGTCTTGCGAGCATAGAGAGCATACCAGTGCAAGGAAGAAAACTACTGACAGTGACCGAGAACCAGCCAGGTGCAACCCAGACCCAGAACTTTTTTACCTTTTTATAAGTAATCACATACCCTCTGTTCTCATATTCTCAGCTGTATAGGAAATTCAGAGCACTGGGAGGAAACAGCAGCACACTAGTCTTTCCAGTGAATGACTGTGCAGGGGGGCATGTCAGCACAAATCGAATTATTGGAGGAAAACAGGCAAAGTTTGCAGCATAGCCAGAAAACTGACCATGCTGTGTTCTCCTGCCTAGTGTGGTCAGTTTTTAATAGGAAAGCAGAGGGACTGTCAGGAACCCCAGGGAAGCAATACAAAGAAAACAGGATACTTTTTCATACAAGTACATGGTACAGCAGGCACATGTCAGGAATATGAAATGTTGGGGCTACATTTTCTTTTTTTTTTTTTTTTTTTTACTAATTTTTAAAATATTTATGTTTAAGTATTACTTAGTACCTTACTAAATCTTCAAAAAAACATACACATCAGAAATAGAAAATTATTCTATTTTACATTTCCACGAATCTTCCTAGTCTACCCTGAGGTCATTACCTATATCTGTGTTTATAGAAGCATGAATTGTCAGGTTCTTTAATTCTCACCTTGGTCAAAATAATTTTGGATACTTTCTGTTCCGAGAGTTATTGTCAGCTAATTGTCCAGCATTTTCATTGCTGCAGCTGTTATATGTTTTATATTACTGTGTTTATTATTTCCCGCAAAGATTTCTAGTCTTCTTGAGACCACCAAGTGGGTGAAAATAAAGAGAAACCGTATGTAAACACTGAGAGACAGACAAAATGTGTTTATTCTCTGACCGTGATTGTGATGTCTATGTCACCAAAAGGTTATGTTTATAAGAGGTAGCTTTGCAAGTGGAAAATTGTTCTTCAGTTAGGGAATAACCTAAACTCTGTCAAGGTCTTTGCTTGTTTCAAAAAGCCTTTCCAAAACCAACAAAAATCCAGGACATTTCATCCCAGCTCTGCACAATTTATCTTAATAAAGCGTTGCTCTTTTACTTTTATTCCAGTGACCATCTTGGGAAATGAGCGCCATTTATAACTGTATTCATTTTTTTACAATTAGCCAGTGGTATTCTGTGGGAGGTGATAGATGTGGTACATTTTTCTTTACTTTTTTTTTAATGAGATAATAAATACATTAACCACTTGCCCTCCGGAAGCTTTACCTCCCTTCATGACCAGGCCTTTTTTTGCTGTTCGGCACTGCGCTATTTCAACTGGTAATTGCGTGGTCATGCTGTGCCGATATTAAATGTAGGTCCCTTTTTTCACACAAGTAGAGCTTTCTTTTGGTGGTATTTGATCCCCTCTTCGGTTTTTACTTTTTGCGCTATAAACAAAAAAAAGACCGAACGTTTTAAAAAATATATATATTTTTCACTTTTGGTTATAAAAAATATCCAAAAAACTCAAAGTTAGTCATAAATTTAGGCCAAAATGTATTCTGCTACATGTCTTTGGTAAAAAAAATCCCAATACATATACTGTATATAAATTGGTTTGTGTGAAAGTTATAGGGGCATATATACTAAAACTGGTGCATTCAGAATCTGGTTTAGCTGTGTAACCAATCAGCTTCTAACCTCAGTTTGTTCAATTAAGCTTTGACAATAAGACCTGGAAGCTGATTGGTTTTCATACGGAGTTGCACCAGATTTTGCACTCTTCAATTTTAGCAAATAATCCCCATAGTGTCTACAAAATATGGTATAAATATTGGAACTGATGTAGTTTTTACTTTCTATCACATTTCTTGAGGTGCTAAAATGCCAGGGCAGTACAAACCCCCACAAATGACCTCTTTTTAGAAAGTAGACACCCCAAAGATTTTGCAGAGAGGCATGTTGAGTCCATGGAACATTTTATTTTTTGCCGCAAATTTTTTGAAAATGCATTTTTTGTTTCTTTTTACACAAAGTTGTTACTTTAATGATATATTGCTCATGTATGCCATGGGTATATGTGGAATACCACCCCAAAACACATTCTGCTACTTCTCCCGAGTATGGGGATACCCCATGTGAGAGACTTTTTGGCAGTCTAGCCACATACAGAACCCCAAAATCCAATAACCACTTCTAGGCTTTCAAAGGGCATATTTCCACATATTGCTTCCTCACTACCCATCATAGTTTCGGAGGCCCTAAAATGCCAGGATAGTAAAACACCCCCCCAAATGACCCATTTTTGGAAAGTAGACACCCCAAGAAATTTTGGCATGGTTAGCATTTTACAGATATCATTTTTGTCACAAGGTTTTGAAAAAGAAAAAAAAAAAAGAAATGAGAAAATACATTTTCATTTTCTTTCTTCTTTTTCCAAAAACATGTGGCAACAAATGAGATCTGAAAAATACTCATCATGCCTCTTAGCAAATACCTTGGAGTGTCTGCTTTCCAAAAAAGGGTCACTTGGAAGGGTTACTTCTACTATCCTGGCATTTCAGGGCTAACATTAGAAGCGTATACCACACATCACCCACTCTTGAAGACCAAGCCTTTCCTGACACGTTTTGTTCACATGAAAAATTTTTGTGCTAGAAAATTACTATGGACCCCCAAACAGTATATATAAAGTTTTAGTTTTATAGTTTTAAAGCAGAGGCCCTAGAGAATAACATGGTGGGTGTTTAAATTTTTTATGTCCCACAGTACAGTGATTCTTCAAACGCAAATCTTTTGGGAAAAATAAACTTTTTAGAATTTTAATGCATACACACACAATACATTGCCCACTTGTTTGATAAAATATAAATGATGATGTTACGCTGAGTAAATGGATACCAAACATGACATACTTTAAAATTGTGCATGCCTGTGCAATGGCGACAAAATACATACATTTTTAATATTGATAGGCAATGCTTTAAAAGCCTTATAAGTCACCAGTTTATATTTACACAGGAGGTCTAATGCTAGAGTTACTGCCCTCAGTCTGATGTTCATGGTGATATCTCACATGCATGGTGAGAACACAGTGGCCCCATGATCCCCTATTGCCTATGGGCCCCATGAATTGTCAGTCCACCCCTGATACCAACATCTTCACAGAATACAACAAAAGAGATGGATAACTTGTTCTGATGTCCAGAAGTACTGTCTGTGTAAGGTATAGTACACATTTGTTTATTCTCTGAAAAGCAATCCCCATTGGATCTTTTTTTCTAAGTGCAGCTCAGCAGGTGATCCTGCTGTCTTACGAATGCCTGTTTTTTTTTGCCAAACAGCTATTTTCAATGGGAATAATTGATTGCAAAGTGTTTGGCTCCTGGTTTGCTCGTGGTGTGTTAAATTTGCTGCAGCCACGGCTCAAAGCATCATGGCCGCAATGATCTAGGTATAACTTGCAGTGCCACTCTAAACTGAGATAATGATCCCCCCTGCCAGTTGCAGTGAGGGGAGCAGGGGCCTCTGCACCATTCAGGGGTGTAGAAGCATCATCAAAGAAAGAAGGGGGCGCCGCTCACCGACTTAGTGCATGAATATGTGGCCTCAGACTGGCCCTCTGACATGTATGCTCCACACACCGGGGCTTGGTCACAGAGGTGGCCATCATGGCCGCAACATGTCCCCTTTGGCTGTATAGTACGCTTTAGGTGGCTGGTCAGAGGGCAGTAAGGCTACAGTTGAACCCTTCTATTTGCATGGCCACCAGGGTAAAATATACTTTTGCCTCAGCAATCTGACAACAAAAGAAGTCTCATAGATATAGTCCCAACTCAGCAGACAATGAAAGGCCATAACTAGAGATGAGCGAAGTATTCAAAAATTCGATTCGACTGATTCGGCGAATTCGTGGAAAAATTTTGATTCGAGTCGAATATATTCGCTGCGAATTTAACTTATAAAAGGGTGTTTCTAGGCTTCAGAGAGCCTTTATATTAGTGCAGAACACTGTACCTTTAATTTAAATGCCCTTGGAGTCTGCTGGGGAAGAGAAATAATACTGTCAGTCAGTATGACATGCAGATGAGTGCCGTCGATCTTAGAATCACAGCACACTTCACTCATTTGGGCAGTCACGGGGCCAAAACCAGAGTGTGGAGCCACAGTGTGGCGGTGGAGGCAGCAGCATTGGGAGGCCATACAGCACCCTATGACAAAAATGGAAACCACCAGCAGTGTGAGGAGACCTGAAAGTGGCACATGGCAGAGTGTGGCGATGCAGACAGCAGCAATGGAAGGCCGTACAGGGACCCATGACACACTCTGGACCTGGCAGCAGCATGAGGAGGCGGTACAGGGGCCCATGACAGATTACGGGCCTGGCAGCAGCATGAGGAGTCGGTACGGGGGCCCATGACACACTCTGGACCTGGCAGCAGCATGAGGAGGCGGTACAGGGGCGCATGACAGATTACGAGCCTGGCAGCAGCAACTTGGACAGGAGGACGTTCAGCTTCTGCACCGTCGGGTGCGTGCTCGCAAACTGTTGTCTCTTGGAAACGGATTCCAAGAAAGACTGCTGACGGAATCCGTGAAGAGGAGTAGCAGGAGAAGGAGCATCTGAACGAGCGGAATATGCCAACAAGCGACAACAGGGGCCCATGACAGATTACGGGCATGGCAGCAGCATGAGGAGTCGGTACGGGGGCCCATGGCAGATTAGGGGCCTGGCAGCAGCTATGGGAGGCCCGTAATCTGCCAGCACCCTAAGACAAAAAATGGAACACACCAGCAGTGTGAGGAGACCTGAAAGTGGCACATGGCAGAGTGTGGCGATGGAGACAGCAGCAATGGGAGGCCGTACAGGGACCCATGAGAGACTCTGGACCTGGCAGCAGCATGAGGAGGCGGTATAGGGGCCCATGGCAGATTAGGGGCCTGGCAGCAGCTATGGGAGGCCCGTAATCTGCCAGCACCCTATGACAAAAAATGGAACACACCAGCAGTGTGAGGAGACCTGAAAGTGGCACATGGCAGAGTGTGGCGATGGAGACAGCAGCAATGGGAGGCCGTACAGGGACCCATGAGAGACTCTGGACTTGGCAGCAGCATGAGGAGGCGGTATAGGGGCCCATGGCAGATTAGGGGCCTGGCAGCAGCTATGGGAGGCCCGTAATCTGCCAGCACCCTATGACAAAAAATGGAACACACCAGCAGTGTGAGGAGACCTGAAAGTGGCACATGTTTGGGGCATGATTCATGGCGGATTTAGTCAGTTGTGTCAGGAACTGGTGGTTTGAAATCCAGACTAATCCACGCCTGATTCATTTTCACAAACGTGAGTCTCTCCACACTTTGGGTGGACAGTCGTGTCCTCCGCGGAGTTACAATACCTCCTGCCGCACTAAACACGCGCTCCGATGCCACGCTACTGGCCGGGCATGACAGCCTTTCAAGGGCAAATTCAGCTAGTTGGGGCCAAAGGTCAAGTTTCGTTGCCCAGTAGTCAAGGGAATTGTCTACCTCGGTTGGCAGGGTGCTGTCCAAGTAGGCCTAAGCCTGTTGTTTGAGGTCCTGCTCCAGGTCCACCTGATGCTGCTGCTGCTGCGGCTGGTTAGTAGTTTCCTCACTGCGCTGGTGAAGAAAGCTACTCATCATCGACTTCAGACTGAGGCAGCTGCTGCTGGTGGAGCTGCCACTGCTCCTACCACCCCACCCCTCCCCTGCTGCCATGGCAGCGGAACGCGAGCGCACAGGGCCCACAGTGTCTGAGGATGGACGTTGGCGCAGAAAGGCAGAGACCAGCTGACTACATAGGTGGTTTTTATAGTACGTTATTTTGGCCTCCCTCTCAGCAGGTGTGAAAAAGGCCACCATTTTTGAACGGTAGCGAGGGTCCAACAAGGTGGACAGCCAAAAGTCATCCCTCTGTCTGATGGTTATTATTCGGCTGTCGCTACGCAAGCAAGCGAGCATGCTATGGGCCATTTGTGCCAAGGAATGCGAGGGACTCCCTGCCTCCATCTCCACAGCATACTGCCACGGTGCGTCTGGTTCCTCTGTCTCCTCCTCCTCTACCAGATGCTCCTGCTCCTCCACTCCTGTCCGCTGAGTGGAAAAACCACCCATTTCACTCAATAATTCCTGAGCATCAATGTCCTCCTCTACCTCCTCCTCTTCTTCCTATCCTGCCCCCACAGGGGTCATGTGGCGTTGAGATCTGTGCGCCACGTCTACCGCACCCTGACCAGCCATTGTTAACAGCATTTGTTCCAGGACGTGCAACAGAGGAATGACGTCGTTCATCCCATAGTCCTGCCGACTCACGAATAGCGTGGCCTCCTCAAAGGGCCTGAGCAAGCGCAGGTGTCACGCATGAGCTGCCAATGGCTGACATCTAAGTTACACAGGGAGTACCTTTATCCGCTTTTAACATCAGGAAATCTGTGATGGCCTTTCGCTGTTCGTAAAGGCGGTCTAACATATGTAGGGTTGAATTCCACCTTGTTGCAACGTCACAGCATGAGGAGTCGGTACGGGGGCCAATGGCAGATTACGGGCCTGGCAGCAGCAATGGGAGGCCCGTAATCTGCCAGCACCCTATGACAAAAAATGTAACACACCAGCAGTGTGAGGAGATCTGAAAGTGGCACATGGCAGAGTGTGGCGATGGAGACAGCAGCAATGGGAGGCCGTACAGGGACCCATGAGAGACTCTGGACCTGGCAGCAGCATGAGGAGGCGGTATAGGGGCCCATGGCAGATTAGAGGCCTGGCAGCAGCTATAGGAGGCCCGTAATCTGCCAGCACCCTATGACAAAAAATGGAACACACCAGCATGTGAGGAGACATGAAAGTGGCACATGGCAGAGTGTGGCGATGGAGACAGCAGCAATGGGAGGCCGTACAGGGACCCATGAGAGACTCTGGACTTGGCAGCAGCATGAGGAGGCGGTATAGGGGCCCATGGCAGATTAGGGGCCTGGCAGCAGCTATAGGAGGCCCGTAATCTGCCAGCACCCTATGACAAAAAATGGAACACACCAGCAGTGTGAGGAGACCTGAAAGTGGCACATGGCATGAGACACTGTGGACCTGGCAGCAGCATGAGGAGGCGGTACAGGGGCCCATGGCAGATTAGGGGCCTGGCAGCAGCTATGGGAGGCCCGTAATCTGCCAGCACCCTATGAAAAAAATGGAACACACCAGCAGTGTGAGGAGACCTGAAAGTGGCACATGGAAGAGTGTGGCGATGGAGAGAGCAGCAATGGGAGGCCGTACAGGGACCCATGAGAGACTCTGGACCTGGCAGCAGCATGAGGAGGCGGTATAGGGGCCCATGGCAGATTAGGGGCCTGGCAGCAGCTATAGGAGGCCCGTAATCTGCCAGCACCCTATGACAAAAAATTGAACACACCAGCAGTGTGTGAGGAGACCTGAAAGTGGCACATGGCAGAGTGTGGCGATGGAGACAGCAACAATGGGACGCCGTACAGGGACCCATGAGAGACTCTGGACTTGGCAGCAGCATGAGGTGGCGGTATAGGGGCCCATGGCAGATTAGGTGCCTGGCAGCAGCTATGGGAGGCCCGTAATCTGCTAGCACCCTATGACAAAAAATTGAACACACCAGCAGTGTGAGGAGACCTGAAAGTGGCACATGGCATGAGACACTGTGGACCTGGCAGCAGCATGAGGAGGCGGTACAGGGGCCCATGGCAGATTAGGGGCCTGGCAGCAGCTATGGGAGGCCCGTAATCTGCCAGCACCCTATGTCAAAAAATTGAACACACCAGCAGTGTGAGCAGACCTGAAAGTGGCACATGGCATGAGACACTGTTGACCTGGCAGCAGCATGAGGAGGCGGTACAGGGGCCCATGGCAGATTAGGGGCCTGGCAGCAGCTATGGGAGGCCTGTAATCTGCCAGCACCCTATGACAAAAAATGGAACACACCAGCAGTGTGAGGAGGCCTGAAAGTGGCACATGGAAGAGTGTGGCGATGGAGACAGCAGCAATGGGAGGCCGTACAGGGACCCATGAGAGACTCTGGACCTGGCAGCAGCATGAGGAGGCGGTATAGGGGCCCATGGCAGATTAGGGGCCTGGCAGCAGCTATAGGAGGCCCGTAATCTGCCAGCACCCTATGACAAAAAATGGAACACACCAGCAGAGTGAGGAGACCTGAAAGTGGCACATGGCATGAGACACTGCGGACCTGGCAGCAGCATGAGGAGGCGGTACAGGGGCCCATGGCAGATTAGGGGCCTGGCAGCAGCTATGGGAGGCCCGTAATCTGCCAGCACCCTATGACAAAAAATGGAACACACCAGCAGTGTGAGGAGACTTGAAAGTGGCACATGGCAGAGTGTGGCGATGGAGACAGCAGTAATGGGAGGCCGTACAGGGACCCATGAGAGACTCTGGACTTGGCAGCAGCATGAGGAGGCGGTATAGGGGCCCATGGCAGATTAGGGGCCTGGCAGCAGCTATGGGAGGCCCGTAATCTGCCAGCACCCTATGACAAAAAATGGAACACACCAGCAGTGTGAGGAGACCTGAAAGTGGCACATGGCAGAGTGTGGCGATGGAGACAGCAGCAATGGGAGGCCGTACAGGGACCCATGAGAGACTCTGGACCTGGCAGCAGCATGAGGAGGCGGTATAGGGGCCCATGGCAGATTAGGGGCCTGGCAGCAGCTATAGGAGGCCCGTAATCTGTCAGCACCCTATGTCAAAAAATGGAACACACCAGCAGTGTGAGGAGACCTGAAAGTGGCACATGGCATGAGACACTGTGGACCTGGCAGCAGCATGAGGAGGCGGTACAGGGGCCTATGGCAGATTAGGGGCCTGGCAGCAGCTATGGGAGGCCTGTAATCTGCCAGCACCCTATGTCAAAAAATTGAACACACCAGCAGTGTGTGAGGAGACCTGAAAGTGGCACATGGCAGAGTGTGGCGATGGAGACAGCAACAATGGGACGCCGTACAGGGACCCATGAGAGACTCTGGACTTGGCAGCAGCATGAGGAGGCGGTATAGGGGCCCATGGCAGATTAGGGGCCTGGCAGCAGCTATGGGAGGCCCGTAATCTGCCAGCACCCTATGTCAAAAAATTGAACACACCAGCAGTGTGAGGAGACCTGAAAGTGGCACATGGCATGAGACACTGTGGACCTGGCAGCAGCATGAGGAGGCGGTACAGGGGCCCATGGCAGATTAGGGGCCTGGCAGCAGCTATGTGAGGCCCGTAATCTGCCAGCACCCTATGTCAAAAAATTGAACACACCAGCAGTGTGTGAGGAGACCTGAAAGTGGCACATGGCAGAGTGTGGCGATGGAGACAGCAGCAATGGGAGGCCGTACAGGGACCCATGAGAGACTCTGGACTTCGCAGCAGCATGAGGAGGCGGTATAGGGGCCCATGGCAGATTAGGGGCCTGGCAGCAGCTATGGGAGGCCCGTAATCTGCTAGCACCCTATGACAAAAAATGGAACACACCAGCAGTGTGAGGAGACCTGAAAGTGGCACATGGCATGAGACACTGTGGACCTGGCAGCAGCATGAGGAGGCGGTACAGGGGCCCATGGCAGATTAGGGGCCTGGCAGCAGCTATGGGAGGCCCGTAATCTGCCAGCACCCTATGAAAAAAATGGAACACACCAGCAGTGTGAGGAGACCTGAAAGTGGCACATGGAAGAGTGTGGCGATGGAGACAGCAGCAATGGGAGGCCGTACAGGGACCCATGAGAGACTCTGGAGCTGGCAGCAGCATGAGGAAGCGGTATAGGGGCCCATGGCAGATTAGGGGCCTGGCAGCAGCTATGGGAGGCCCGTAATCTGCTAGCACCCTATGACAAAAAATTGAACACACCAGCAGTGTGAGGAGACCTGAAAGTGGCACATGGCATGAGACACTGTGGACCTGGCAGCAGCATGAGGAGGCGGTACAGGGGCCCATGGCAGATTAGGGGCCTGGCAGCAGCTATGGGAGGCCCGTAATCTGCCAGCACCCTATGACAAAAAATGGAACACACCAGCAGTGTGAGGAGACCTGAAAGTGGCACATGGCAGAGTGTGGCGATGGAGACAGCAGCAATGGGAGGTCGTACAGGGACCCATGAGAGACTCTGGACTTGGCAGCAGCATGAGGAGGCGGTATAGGGGCCCATGGCAGATTAGGGGCCTGGCAGCAGCTATGGGAGGCCCGTAATCTGCCAGCACCCTATGACAAAAAATGGAAAACACCAGCAGTGTGAGGAGACCTGAAAGTGGCACATGGCAGAGTGTGGCGATGGAGACAGCAGCAATGGGAGGCCGTACAGGGACCCATGAGAGACTCTGGACCTGGCAGCAGCATGAGGAGGTGGTATAGGGGCCCATGGCATATTAGGGGACTGGCAGCAGCTATAGGAGGCCCGTAATCTGCCAGCACCCTATGACAAAAAATGGAACACACCAGCAGTGTGAGGAGACCTGAAAGTGGCACATGGCATGAGACACTGTGGACCTGGCAGCAGCATGAGGAGGCGGTACAGGGGCCCATGGCAGATTAGGGGCCTGGCAGCAGCTATGGGAGGCCCGTAATCTGCCAGCACCCTATGACAAAAAATGGAACACACCAGCAGTGTGAGGAGACCTGAAAGTGGCACATGGCAGAGTGTGGCGATGGAGACAGCAGCAATAGGAGGCCGTACAGGGACCCATGAGAGACTCTGGACTTGGCAGCAGCATGAGGAGGTGGTATAGGGGCCCATGGCAGATTAGGGGCCTGGCAGCAGCTATGGGAGGCCCGTAATCTGCCAGCACCCTATGACAAAAAATGGAACACACCAGCAGTGTGAGGAGACCTGAAAGTGGCACATGGCAGAGTGTGGCGATGGAGACAGCAGCAATGGGAGGCCGTACAGGGACCCATGAGAGACTCTGGACTTGGGAGCAGCATGAGGAGGCGGTATAGGGGCCCATGGCAGATTAGGGGCCTGGCAGCAGCTATGGGAGGCCCGTAATCTGCCAGCACCCTATGACAAAAAATGGAACACACCAGCAGTGTGAGGGGACCTGAAAGTGGCACATGGCATGAGACACTGTGGACCTGGCAGCAGCATGAGGAGGCGGTACAGGGGCCCATGGCAGATTAGGGGCCTGGCAGCAGCTATGGGAGGCCCGTAATCTGCCAGCACCCTATGACAAAAAATGGAACACACCAGCAGTGTGAGGAGACCTGAAAGTGGCACATGGCATGAGACACTGTGGACCTGGCAGCAGCATGAGGAGGTGGTACAGGGGCCCATGGCAGATTAGGGGCCTGGCAGCAGCTATGGGAGGCCTGTAATCTGCCAGCACCATATGTCAAAAAATTGAACACACCAGCAGTGTGTGAGGAGACCTGAAAGTTGCACATGGCAGAGTGTGGCGATGGAGACAGCAGCAATGGGAGGCTGTACAGGGACCCATGAGAGACTCTGGACTTGGCAGCAGCATGAGGAGGCGGTATAGGGGCCCATGGCAGATTAGGGGCCTGGCAGCAGCTATGGGAGGCCCGTAATCTGCCAGCACCCTATGACAAAAAATTGAACACACCAGCAGTGTGAGGAGACCTGAAAGTGGCACATGGCATGAGACACTGTGGACCTGGCAGCAGTATGAGGAGGCGGTACAGGGGCCCATGGCAGATTAGGGGCCTGGCGGCAGCTATGGGAGGCCCGTAATCTGCCAGCACCCTATGACAAAAAATGGAACACACCAGCAGTGTGTGAGGAGACCTGAAAGTGGCACATGGCAGAGTGTGGCAATGGAGACAACCCACCGACTGTTTTGCTCGCTGCCAAGCTGCCACCCTCTTCTCCTGATGATGCGGAAGCAATAGCCTGATGACGACGAGGCTGCCAAGTGCGATCAGCCTCATCATCATCAATTAGGGTCTCCGCCTCACTACTAGCCTCCTCGGCTGCGTGTGGGTCAGGAGACAGACCTGTCTCTAGACCAGCTACCGAGCCACTCTCCTCGCCACTACTTCGCCTGGCTGCTGAAGAGGCGGATGTCTCCCCCCGTTCCTGACCGCCCTCTGTTAGCTCTTCCTCACTGTACTGTATGACACCGGGAGCACTGGCCTCTGGTTGCGAATAGTGCTGCCTCGACCCCTTCCTCTGCTGCCACGTCTGCTCGCTCCTAAAACATTGCCTCCTCTGCATGTTGTCTGACATACTCTTTAATTAAACGATTCTGTGTCCCTGAGTAACAATTCTGTGTCCCTCAGTAACAATTCTGTGTCCCTCAGTAACAATTCTGTGTCCCTCAGTAACAATTCTGTGTCTGTCCCTGAGTAAGAATTCTGTGTCTGTCCCTGATTAACAATTCTGTGTCCCTGAGTAACATTTCTGTGGCCCTAAGTAACAGTTCTGTGGCCCTCAGTAACAATTCTGTGTCCCTCAGTAACAATTCTGTGTCCCTCAGTAACAATTCTGTGTCCCTCAGTAACAATTCTGTGTCTGTCCCTGAGTAACAATTCTGTGTCCCTGAGTAACAATTCTGTGTCCCTCAGTAACAATTCTGTGTCCCTCAGTAACAATTCTGTGTCCCTCAGTAACAATTCTGTGTCCCTCAGTAACAATTCTGTGTCTGTCCCTGAGTAAGAATTCTGTGTCTGTCCCTGATTAACAATTCTGTGTCCCTGAGTAACATTTCTGTGGCCCTAAGTAACAGTTCTGTGGCCCTCAGTAACAATTCTGTGTCCCTCAGTAACAATTCTGTGTCCCTCAGTAACAATTCTGTGTCTGTCCCTGAGTAACAATTCTGTGTCTGTCCCTGAGTAACAATTCTGTGTCCCTGAGTAATGTTTTTGTGGCCCTAAGTAACAGTTCTGTGGCCCTCAGTAACAATTCTGTGTCCCTCAGTAACAATTCTGTGTCTGTCCCTGAGTAACAATTCTGTGTCCCTCAGTAACAATTCTGTGTCCCTCAGTAACAATTCTGTGTCCCTCAGTAACAATTCTGTGTCCCTGAGTAACAATTCTGTGTCCCTCAGTAACAATTCTGTGTCCCTCAGTAACAATTCTGTGTCCCTGAGTAACAATTCTGTGTCTTTCCCTGAGTAAGAATTCTGTGTCTGTCCCTGAGTAACAATTCTGTGTCCCTAAGTAACGTTTCTGTGTCCCTAAGTAACGTTTCTGTGGCCCTAAGTAACGTTTCTGTGGCCCTAAGTAACGATTCTGTGGCCCTAAGTAACGTTTCTGTGGCCCTTAGTAATGTTTCTGTGGCCCTAAGTAACGTTTCTGTGGCCCTAAGTAACGTTTCTGTGGCCTTAAGTAACGGTTCTGTGTCCCTCAGTAACAATTCTGTATCCCTCAGTAACAATTCTGTGTCTGTCCCTGAGTAACAATTCTGTGGCCCTAAGTAACGTTTCTGTGGCCCTAAATAACGGTTCTGTGGCCCTCAGTAACAATTCTGTGGCCCTCAGTAACAATTCTGTGTCTGTCCCTAAGTAACAATTCTGTGGCCCTAAGTAAAGTTTCTGTGGCTCTAAGTAACGTTTCTGTGTCCCTAAGTAACGATTCTGTGGCCCTAAGTAACGATTCTGTGGCCCTAAGTATCGTTTCTGTAGCCCTAAGTAACGTTTCTGTAGCCCTAAGTAACGTTTCTGTAGCCCTAAGTAACGTTTCTGTGGCCCTAAGTAACGTTTCTGTGGCCCTAAGTAACGGTTCTGTGGCCCTCAGTAACAATTCTGTGTCCCCCAATAACAATTCTGTGTCTGTCCCTAAGTAACAATTCTGTGGCCCTAAGTAATGTTTCTGTGGCCCTAAGTAACGGTTCTGTGGCCCTCAGTAACAATTCTGTGTCCCCCAATAACAATTCTGTGTCTGTCCCTAAGTAACAATTCTGTGGCCCTAAGTAACGTTTCTGTGGCCCTAAGTAACGATTCTGTGGCCCTAAGTAACGTTTCTGTGGCCCTAAGTAACGTTTCTGTGGCCCTCAGTAACAAATCTGTGTCCCTCAGTAACAATTCTGTGTCTTTCCCTAAGTAACAATTCTGTGGCCCTAAGTAACGTTTCTGTGGCCCTAAGTAACGTTTCTGTGGCCCTAAGTAACGATTCTGTGGCCCTAAGTAACGTTTCTGTGGCCCTAAGTAACGTTTCTGTGGCCCTCAGTAACAAATCTGTGTCCCTCAGTAACAATTCTGTGGCCCTAAGTAACGTTTCTGTGGCCCTAAGTAACGGTTCTGTGGCCCTCAGTAACAATTCTGTGTCCCTCAATAACAATTCTGTGTCTGTCCCTAAGTAACAATTCTGTGGCCCTAAGTAACGTTTCTGTGGCCCTAAGTAACGTTTGTCTGCGCGCCTTCCCAGACATCCCCGCTCCGTCGCCGCACATGTCGCCGCCATTTTAGGAAAAATTTTGATTCGCGCATCCGAAGTCTGCTTATTTTCGGATTCGACGCGAATTGAAATTTTCCTAATATTCGAAACGAATTCCACTTCGCCTACTTCGATTCGCTCATCTCTAGCCATAACTAAAGCAGAAGTAAAGAGAAAAAATGGTACATGGGCATAGTGCATTAAGAAAGTAAGCATTTATGATACTAAAATCAATGGTTTGATTCACAAATGACCTTATAAGTAGTGGTTAGAATGAAACCAGAAGGACCATGTCCATGACACTAGGGTTGACTTACTAAAACTGGAGAGTGCAAAATCTGGTGCAGCTATGCAGAGAAACCAATCAGCTTCCAGTTTTTTTTTTTTATCTAAGCTTAAAGTCCTACTAAACAACAACAGTAAAATCAGCCTGTATATGCAGTAAAGCATGAAAGCATGCTTGTTATGCTCACTGTGGAACCTAAGCGGTTAATGCTCTGCATTGTGTAAAAATGCCATTTGATCCTGACTTCTCTGCTCTTCCGCTTGTTCAAATGTCCACGTCTTATCTCCTGATAAGACATACTGAACCCTAGCCATTCTGCACGTGCTCAGTTTAGTGTGTATTGCTAGAAAGGTTTTTCTTTTTTTTTTTACTTGTGAAAGTGCATGCAATTAGCACAGGGCCAATCAGCGCTGTCCAAACTAAAGTCAGGGGTTTTGCATCCTCCTAGAGCAGAAAGAAAACTCCTACTACAAGCTTTAACCAGTGCTCAGTTCAAGTCACAAGACTGCTATATACTGCTGATGAGAAAAGGTATTTAGCTGTTTATAATTACTAAAATAATTGCACTTCCTGTGTACTGTGGGAGACCAGATATAGTGAATGCAGGGTCCGGGGAGACGAGATATAGTGAATGCAGGGTCCGGGGAGACCAGATATAGTGAATGCAGGGTCCGGGGAGAGACCAGATATAGTGAATGCAGGGTCCGGGGAGACCAGATATAGTGAATGCAGGGTCCGGGGAGACCAGATATAGTGAATGCAGGGTCCGGGGGGAGACCAGATATAGTGAATGCGGGGTCCTGGGTTTAGTAACACTTTAATTGAACAAGCTGAAGTTAGAAGCTGATTGGTGTTGATTTACTAAAACTGGAGCATTCTGCAGCTATGCATGGTAGCCAATGTTTAGATTATTTGCAAATGAGGTATATATAATTCATATTGGCAAGAGTGGCATCCTTTTTGCTGAGCATTGGCTCCTGAAAAAAGACATTTACTTCTGGGTCTTTGGTATCCAGCAATGTTTTTCAGGCTGGTCTCATTCTGGTATTCTATTCTAGTATTATATCCTTGTATTTGTACTCTTGTATTTAACTGTGCATCGTGTCTTCCTTAATGCAATTTTTAATTCAGTGTTTTCTATATAGTATTTATCAAACAATTACACTGTTCAACAAATTTTTATTTTTTGCCAGTTTTGGAAACAAAAGGATCCATTTCTTAATGAATTTCACATTCTGAGTTCAAATATAACAATGAAATTTGTCAATTGGCTCTAGTTTTTCTGTAAACGGAAAGTTTTCTACTATAGGCGTAATGACTACATAATGCACAATAATTATATAGATAGATGTCTTTCCACAAATATAAAGCAAGTGATATTGACTACATAACAAAGCCTAAATGGCATAATATATTGCATAGGATTACCAAGAAAAATTATAGCCATAAGCTAAGTTGAATCATTTTAATACTTAGGATTCTCACTAGTTTTGTCTTCAGTTTGTGTCGGTTTTGCTTCTCTTGGCTTTTCTCTTGTATTCGAGGAAAGGGCTATCTCTTACAACTGCACGTGACTACACTCTTCAGGTTCTTCCTCACTTGACTCAACCACAAAGGATTCTGGTGCTTTAGGAATTGGTAGCCCCTCTCCATGAGGAACTGGACGTATTGCCGATGGAATATTTGGATAGTGCACAGATAACTTTTTCTTCTTATTTAGCCCTTTTACAAATGGAGGCACCATACAAAAGTAACAATTACTAACATGATCTGTTGGCTCTCTCCAAATCATTGGCACAGCGAAAGGCATAGATGCCTTTTTTCCATTCAACCATTGCTCCAGTGCCGTCCCACAAGAATTGCAGCATATATGTGGTGCCCAGCTCTTGTCCTGGTCTCCTATCTTGCAGCCAAAATACAAGTTGTAGGCTTTCTTAATCATTCCTGTTATCCTCCTTTTTTGTGAGATAAAAGTTATTTCACCCCAGATATAGCAGAAATTATCTGCTTTATTCACACAAGTTCGAGGCATTACTGAGTAGCCTATATAAGCATAAAACGAAATGTAAAGACGCTGTCGAACTACAATCAGCTACAGATACTGCAGCTTTTATGCAGTGAAGTGATGCAATTAAAGGCTAATATTGCATCATCTCAGTATATATGCAATTTTCTATTGGTCACCAGTATCAATTGCGCAATATGCAGCTGAAGTTGCATCATAATTTTGAATGGCTTACGTTATTAGATGGGTGAATATATCATGGAAACTAGAGCCAATCAACATTTTTTAGGGTCATTTTCGTTTTCAGCACCCCAAAATTATGTAAGATTAGCTAATTTTATGCCCAAAACTTTTTACCTGTTGAACAGTGTTATTAATATTATTGTAATAATACTTACTAAAAACAATATACTGATTAGTGTTTACATAATGTATATCTTACCCTCATAGCTAAAACACTAACTTAAATAATTGTTTTTCTACTTTTTGATGAGAGAGTTCGGGCTTGTTTCAAGTTTTATTGCCTTTTGTGACCCTTCAATAAACGGGGATAAAGTGTGTCGTCAGAACTGGAAAAAGTACCTTTAAGCCCGCCATACTTTAACCAAAATTCATCTTCTTCAGCAAGGACAGGCGGCCGGCACGAGCAGGCTGGATAATATACATGCACGTCATCCAGCCTTTTCCCGTTTAAGGGTGAACACTGGCTATAGAGGGATTTTGTCAGCAGGTCCTGGCCAATGATCTATGGCTAAGAGCTGCTGATCAGCTGTAGCCAATCACAGAATAGAGCACTGTGTTTACAAACACAGATCAGATATCTGGCTGTTTCTTCTCCCTGCAATGCAGAGAGAAATAAAACAGTCAGATATATACCGTATTTTTCGCCGTATAAGACGCACCTGACCATAAGACGCACCTAGGTTTTAGAGGCAGAAAACAGGAAAAAAAAATTCTGAACTAATGGACTGCAGACACAGTACAGGAGATGACCAGAGACTGCGGACAGCACAGGGATGACCAGAGACTGAGGACAGCACAGGGATGACCAGAGACTGCGGACAGCACAGGGATGACCAGAGACTGCGGACAGCACAGGGATGACCAGAGACTGCGGACAGTACAGGAGATGACCAGAGACTGCGGACAGTACAGGAGATGACCAGAGACTGCGGACAGCACAGGGATGACCAGAGACTGCAGACAGCACAGGGATGACCAGAGACTGCGGACAGTACAGATGACTGCTGACCTTTGGGGAAGTGGGGAGCGGGTACCTGAATTTGACAGGTACCCGCTCTTACTTCCGCAGAGTTTTTGTTTGATCTTACCTGTTCCTCTATCCAGCCGCGCGCTGTCTTCCCGGCTTCTGTAATGGTGCTCGGCATGACAGCCGGGTGCCCAGTGCGCATGAGCGAGAAGCACTTGCACTTTGTGATTGGTCCGGCGGCTTCTGGGATCTGTCATGTGTCCCAGGTACCGCCTTACCATTCACAAAGCGCACCGCTTCTCGCGCATGCGCACTGGGCACACGGCTGTCATGCCCAGTGCCCACACTACAGAAGCCGGGAAGACAGTACGCCGCTGGATAGAGGAACAGGTAAGGTCCCGCTGCAGAGCTGAGCGGCAGGCCCGGTATTCTGACACGGCCGCGGTGGAAATACCGGACCGGCCGCTCCATATTCGCCTTATAAGACGCACTGACATTTCCCCCCCAGTTTTGGGGAAGAAAAAGTGCGTCTTATACGGCGAAAAATACGGTAAGTAAAAGCAGCACATATTACACACATTACATGTGTTAGGCACACAGGTAACCCTTTGATCACCCTAGATATTAACCCCTTCCCAGCCAGTGTCATTAGTACAGTGGCAGTGTACAGTATTATATTGGATCACTGTATTGATGTCAGTGTCAGTTAGTAGGTTAGTGTACCTCCAGTCCAGTGTCAGCTACCACCAAATTCCACACCACACTATCACAGTCCCAATATAAGTCGCTGATCATTGCCATTACTAGTATAGCTTCATAGCTACATAAATTTCAGTTTATATCCCATCGTTTGTAGACGCTATAACTTTCACAAAAAACAATTAATATATACTTACTGGGATTTCTTTTTTTTTTTGTACCAAAGACATGTAGCAGAATACATTTTGGCCTAAAGTTAAGAAGAAATGTTATTATTTTATTGGATATGTTTTATAACAAAAAGTAGAAATTATTTTTTTCTAAATGTTTGGTCTTTCTACGGTTTATATATATATATATATATATATATATATATATATATATAATAAGTGGTGATCAAATACCACCACATGAATGCTCTATTTGTATGAAGAAAAAAGATAATATAAATTTAATTTGGGCACAATGCTGAACAGCAAAAAATGTTCTGGTCATGAAGGGGTAAAACCTTATGGAGATCAAGTAGTTAATAGATTTCTTGATAATATGAACACCTACATGTGGTCTTTTTTATGTAATAGTCAAAGTCTTTGACATGTTTGTGTAGCTGAATGGTAAACAATAAGCCTAATGTATTATTGAAAAATTGAAATTGCATAGCCAGGTTTGTACACATATGCAGAAATTAAAGTTGTTGCAAGCAATCCATGGACAGAAAGACAACAGGAATGTAAGTTAACTCACGAGAAAAGTTTCTAAACTCTGAGTAAAGGATAAACAGTGGCTTTAGCACAAGGTATAGCAATCTATAGCAATGATAGGCAGGGTGTAATCAACATGCCACTGAAAAGTTGTGATGTTTTGTAACAGGCATTTCTGCCCATTTTAAAACAGATTTGTTCAGACTGTTGGGTTCTCAAAATAAAAAATGAAATTTGATCGGTGGAAGATTAAGCCTTTCTATCAATCAAAAATCTCACTTTTTTTTTTTCCGATCCAATACTGTACTTCAGGTAGATTAGTAAAAAGAGGGGCTAGATAATCTGTGTTTATTTACTGCAAGACAGGATAGGTCATTAAATTAGAACTATGGGCAAAATCAAAATTACATAAATGATTCAGTCTGTCAACAGCATTAACACAGCCGTCTTTGTTTTCCTGAGTTTTTCCTGTAGTAAATTTTAGTTTTTGGGGATCTTGCAAAGGTTGGTAAGCTGCACAACATTACATTTTTGGTTTTTGGGTTTAAATACACTTTTGGTGTGATTGGCTGCCTGGTTTCACTCTCTCTATGCTATGAAAGAGAGAAAATGGCTGTGGTCAGTGGAGAAAAAAACTAGGTCTTTGGATGGATTGGCACACTGATTATGCACCAATGAGTTGTTTAAAATCTGAATAGTTCATCTTTGGCATCAGTATTTGCAAACAATGGCAGGAAGCAGAGGCGTCCCTAGGGTTGGTGTCACCCGGTGCGGTAACACATGGTGTCACCCCTCTAGAGAGGAAGGAGTGGTGCCGGTGTAGCGTTAAAATGAGTATCCCGACCCGTGAAAATATGTATCCCCTGAAGCAACTGCGCATGTGCCAGTTTCAGGCCAAAGAAGCCAATCTCCGATTTTAGCACAGAGCTGCCACAGTTAACCTCTTACAGGCTGCAAACCACTGAAGCTGATCCCGCAGATCACTATGGGTTGCAACCTATATCGGGTTAACTGATCTTGCAACCCATAGTGACCCACGGGATCAGCTTCAGAGGGACCTTTTCTCTGGGCCAATCTGATTTGGAAGATTTCAGATATGTGGCATGTGGAGGAGGCCGAAGTAGAGCAGTGTTGGTGATTGTGCTGTGTGGGATTTGTAACTTTGCCCATATTTGTCCCACTCTAGGTCCAAAGAGTGGCTATGAGACGATCAGCTCCAGAGCTCTCTCTGTGTGCCTCCATGTTGCTTGCGAGCCAGACCACATACACCCCCCCCTCGGAAATTGATTGCCTTGTCAACCGCATGAGTAAATGACAACAAGATTCCATGGAGCTGATTTCCATGGAATTTTCACCAGAATTTAGCGAAATATATTGTACATACAGTGCAACATACATATGATGCTCTTCTGACATTCATCACCCAATCACGTGCAAGGAAAAATGCTATTTTTTATTTTCTATGCAAATGATTGGGTGTTCTGTCCAAATATCACATTTGCTAAGCTCTGGGGAAAACTCTCTGGCAAAGTGCAACTTCCCTTGCAAAGTAAATAGCCTATTTTCCTTTAATATATAAACCCCATGGAATCAAGCTGTCATTTACTCAAGAGGTTAAAGAGGTGGTCAATGTTCTGCTGGTTTGTTTTTAGTATCTGCTAAATTAACATTAATTCACAGCATTGAATCACAGATGCTAATTACATCTAACAGTGTTCATAACATTTTCAGACAGAATATTTTTCAATTTAATCCAATACCATTAATGCTTGATCTGAGAATAATTCTGATCATTTACTGTGTATAATCAAACTTTTAGAGTAGTATCTGGAAAATGGCAGTTTGCAGAGTTGAGATGTTGTATCTGTCCACCATGTTGAAGGCTCCAGTCTGTTAATTTATATCAAATATGATAGTAGGGTTCCTATTACAAGTTATGGGCTATGCTTGCTCTGGTACTTATGCCTTTAAAACACTTTTATATCATGGAAGCTGCTAGAAGTCAGCAGTAAAAGGTATCCTTCAACCTATAAAAATCAAGGCAGAAAGATATTTCAATAAAATGCTGGCAAGACATTACGAGCACCTAACTGAGGTTGAGAGATTAAGATTTTGAAGGCTACCAGAACAAGTGTAGTTTACAGTCATAAATTCCTCCTGTTGTACAGAAAATATTCCTAATGATATAAAATGATTGAAAAAATGGCCAACTTGGGTAATACACCCTACTTATCTACTGCTGTCAGGGAGCAAGGAGCCAAACACACAAGGAGGTGCAATTGAAGGTAGGTTTATTAATATAAAAATAAGACAAGAGTTTATGCAAGTCCAACAGTGGAAATGGTAGCCAAAGCTGGGTTCAAGAGCTAGGAAGAATCGTCGCCAGAGCCGGGATCAGGAGCCAGGAAGAATGGTCGCCAGAGCCGGGGTCAGAAGCCAGGAGGAGTCTTAGCCAAAGCTGAGTCGGTATCCAGGAAAGCAATGAGTAGCTAAACAGGAGCTTGCTGTTGTGCAACAGACAGGACACGAATGCAATGGACAGCCACAAACAGCAGACTTATATGTGATTTATTTATTTTTATTTATCTAGTTTATATAGCGCCAAAGGGTTTGCTCAGCGCTGTACAATAGAGGGGGGACAATACATGAAACAGTACAGTAACATCAAACAGCACACAAGGGGTAAGTGGGCCCTACTCTTTCGAGCTTACAATCTAGGAGGGAGGGGGTAGTGGTACAGGAGGAAATGGCTGTGGGGGATGGAGTGGTAGGAGGCGGGAAGGGCAGCGGCTGTTAGGTGAGGGTGGGGTAGGCTTCCCTGAAGAGGTGGGTTTTCAGGGAGCGCCTGAAGGTGAGGAGGGAAGGTGACAGTCTGGTGGATTGGGGTAGTGAGTTCCAGAGGATGGGGGAGGACCTGGAGAAGTCTTGCAGTCGTGCGTGGGAGGAGGAGACCAGGGAGCAAGATAGAAGGAGGTCCTGTGATAAGCTGCCACCTCCTGGGGGAGAAGCCGCAGAGGGCTGAAAGCATAAAGGATCCCACAATGCTTTGCAGACATCTAAGATGGATGCCAGCACATGGAGCAGCACAAGGTCTGAGGAAAGGTAGGACCTTGACAACTGCATGATGGTTTGATCTTTAGCTGCATACTGATTGGTTCCTTTGCTTCCAGTCATTTGGGACAGCAGTATGCTGTGTTTCTCAACCTTTTTTCAGTCAAGGCACCCTTTAACCACTTCCTGTCCGGACACTTTTACCCCCTTCCTGTCCAGGGCAATTTTCAGCTTTCAGCACTATCGTACTTTGAATAACAATTGCGCGGTCATGAAATACTGTATCCATATGAATTTTTTACCATTTTTTTGAGACAGATAAAGCTTTATTTTGGTGGTATTTATTCACCGTTGGGATTTTTATTTTTTTTGCTATGTAAATGAAAAAGTCCAAACATTTTTTTAAAAAAGTGTTTTTCTTATACAATTTTGCAAATAAATAATCTTTCATCATAAATCTTGACCAAAATTTATTCCGTTATATTTTTAGTAAAAATAAAATAAGCCAAATTAGTTTATAACAAAAAAATTATAATTTTTTTTACATTTTTATTTTATTTTTTATATTATTTATGGGGTTTTTTTTTTGTTTCTATATATACTGTCACCCTAGCAGTACAGTGTCAGCATGGTGACACTGTACTACTTGTGGGGGGTGATGAAGATTGATTTTTTTTTTTTTTTTTTTTACAGTGATTGCTTTTACACCCATATAGGATGTAAAAGCAATCATTTCTCTTTCTCTCTGTCTGCATTCTTGCAGCCATTGAGAAATACTGAGTGAGCTGTGATTGGTCACACCTTGTCACATGCTACAAGGCTGTTGTGAATAACCTTGTACCATGTGACCTCTGTGATCATTCATAGATTTTACACGTAGTAAGCAATGATGTCACAAGTGACATCTTGCTTACTACTTTGCATGTGATCACTGATTGGCCTATCAGTTATCACATGATCGGGACCTCGTACAGAGGTCCCGTCCGACTATCAGTGTTTCACTGTGTCCGGAGGACACAGCGGGCACCGGATCGCGGTGCTGCGCGCTCCCAAGGAGCGCGCACAGCTAGAAAAGGCGGGTGCCGTTTATGAACGGCAACCCGCTCCTGGAGTGCCGCCGCCCTGCCGTTTATAAACAGCAGGCGGACGGCAAGTGGTTAAAGGTATGAACAATCTTGAGGTACCCTTTAAAATTATGGACAGTCTCAAGGCACTCCATTAAAAAATGTAAAAAACTATTCTAATAGTTTTGCCTAATGCAGCAACATCCACATATGTAGGACACCCAATGTTAGAGGGGATTTATCCATCTAAAGCACATGCACGTTTGCACACGGGTACTGAATTGTATTTCAATGTTTCTCTTCTTTCTCAGTTTCTCTCTCGCTCAGCTAATTTGACCCCATTACAGACAGAGAGGGGCAGAAGAGGGTCAAACAAGGATGCCTGCAGGCAACCAACATCTTCCATATCAACTGATGACATTAGAGATGAGCGAATTATTCAAAAATTCGGATCGGCTGATTCGCCGAATTCGCCGATTAAATTCACTTCGTGCCGAATATATTCGCTGCGAATTTAACTTATAAAAAGGGTGTTTCTAGGCTTCAGAGAGCCTTTATATTAGTGCAGAACACTGTACCTTTAATTTAAATGCCCTTGGAGTCTGCTGGGGAAGAGAAATAATACTGTCAGTCAGTATGACATGCAGATGAGTGCCGTCGATCTTAGAATCACCGCACACTTTACTCGTTTGGGCAGTCACGGGGCCAAAACCAGAGTGTGGAGCCACAGTGTGGCGGTGGAGGCAGCAGCAATGGGAGGCCATACAGCACCCTATGACAAAATGGAACCCACCAGCAGTGTGAGGAGACCTGAAAGTGGCACATGGCAGAGTGTGGCGATGGAGACAGCAGCAATGGGAGGCCGTACAGGGACCCATGACACACTCTGGACCTGGCAGCAGCATGAGGAGGCGGTACAGGGGCCCATGACAGATTACGGGCCTGGCAGCAGCATGAGGAGTCGGTACGGGGGCCCATGGCAGATTACGGGCCTGGCAGCAGCATGAGGAGGCGGTACAGGGGCCCATGGCAGAGTGGCGGAGCGTAAGCAGCTAAAATTGAAGGCCATACAGAGGCCTATGTTAAAAAGTCCCCCCAGCAGCAGCGTGGGGAGACGACTATCAAGAGTCCAATGGCAGAGTGGCGGAGCAGAAGCAGCTTCAATTGAAGGCCATACACAGGCCTAGGTTAAAAAGCGGAAGCCGTCAGCAGCGTGAGCAGACGACAGAGACACATGGCGCAGGGTGTCGGTGGATGCAGCAGTATTCGGAAGCCAAACACAGGCCTCGGTTAAAAAGCGGAAGCCGTCAGCAGCGTGAGCAGACGACAGAGGCACATGGCGCAGGGTGGCGGTGGAGGCAGCAGCAATGGAAGGCCATACAGCACCCTATCACAAAATGGAACCCACCAACAGTGTAAGGAGACCTGAAAGTGGCACATGGCGCAGGGTGGCGGTAGAGGCAGCAGTATTTGGAAGACATACACAGGACTAGTTTAAAAAGCGGAAGCCGTCAGCAGCGTGAGCAGACGACAGAGGCACATGGCGCAGGGTGGCGGTGGAGGCAGCAGTATTCGGAAGCCATACACAGGCCTAGGTTAAAAAGCGGAAGCCGTCAGCAGCGTGAGCAGACGACAGAGGCACATGGCGCAGGGTGGCGGTGGAGGCAGCAGCAATGGAAGGCCGTACAGCACCCTATCACAAAATGGAACCCACCAACAGTGTAAGGAGACCTGAAAGTGGCACATGGCGCAGGGTGGCGGTGGAGGCAGCAGTATTCGGAAGACATACACAGGACTAGTTTAAAAAGCGGAAGCCGTCAGCAGCGTGCGCAGACGACAGAGGCAGGGTGGCGGTGGAGGCAGCAGTATTCGGAAGCCATACACAGGCCTAGGTTAAAAAGCGGAAGCAGTCAGCAGCGTGAGCAGACAACAGAGGCACATGGCGCAGGGTGGCGGTGGAGGCAGCAGTATTCGGAAGCCATACACAGGCCTAGGTTTAAAACTGGAACCCAGCAGCGTGAGCAGACGACAAAGACGCACATGGCAGAGGATGGATCTGGCAGCAGTATGAGAAGGCGGTACAGGGGCCCGTGGCACAGTGTGGTGATGGGGGCTACAGCAACTGGATGCCAGAAAGTGGCCGATAGGGCTATATACTGCATGACTACATAGGTGGTTTTTATAGTACTTTATTTTGGCCTCCCTCTCAGCAGGTGTGAAAAAGGCCACCATTTTTGAACGGTAGCGAGGGTCCAACAAGGTGGACAGCCAAAAGTCATCCCTCTGTCTGATGGTTATTATTCGGCTGTCGCTACGCAAGCAACCGAGCATGCTATGGGCCATTTGTGCCAAGGAATGCGAGGGACTCCCTGCCTCCATCTCCACAGCATACTGCCACGGTGCGTCTGGGTCCTCTGTCTCCTCTTCCTCCTCCTCTACCAGATGCTCCTGCTCCTCCACTCCTGTCCGCTGAGTGGAAAAACCACCCATTTCACTCAATAATTCCTGAGCACCAATGTCCTCCTCTACCTCCTCCTCTTCTTCCTGTCCTGCCCCCACAGGGGTCATGTGGCGTTGAGATCTGTGCGCCACGTCTACCGCACCCTGACCAGCCATTGTTAACAGCATTTGTTCCAGGACGTGCAACAGAGGAATGACGTCGTTCATCCCATAGTCCTGCCGACTCACGAATAGCGTGGCCTCCTCAAAGGGCCTGAGCAAGCGGCAGGTGTCACGCATGAGCTGCCAATGGCTGACATCTAAGTTACACAGGGGAGTACCTTTATCCGCTTGTAACATCAGGAAATCGGTGATGGCCTTTCGCTGTTCGTAAAGGCGGTCTAACATATGTAGGGTTGAATTCCACCTTGTTGCAACGTCGCAGATCAGGCGATGCTGTGGAATTCCGTTCTGCCGCTGCAGCTCAAGGAGGGTGTGCTTTGCGGTGTAGGAATGGCTAAAATGCATGCAAAGTTTACGTGACATTTTAAGGATGTCTTGCAGTGGGATGGTGGATTTTAGGAACCGCTTGACAACCAGATTGAACACGTGAGCCATGCATGGCGCATGGCACAACCTTCCTTGACGCAGAGCAGACACCATGTTCTTTCCGTTGTCGGTCAACATGGTTCCGATTTTCAGTTTGCGCGGAGACAGCCATCTGTCGATTTCTCTGTTCATTACACTCAGAAGTTCCTCCCCTGTGTGACTACGTTCGCCAAGGCATACCAGGTGCAGCACAGCGTGACACCGTTGCGCCCTGCACATGTGATATGCCGGTCGGGTAATGGGACTTGGCACGGGGGTGGCGGCTGAGGACACGGCGGAAGAAGAGGTGGTAGAGGCGGACATCTTTGCTGGACCAAGGACGTGCAAACGTGGAGGCAAAAGCGGCGTGACCTGTCCAAGTTGCTGGTGCGGCTGTGCCGGCACCACGTTCACCCAGTGGGCCGTAAATGACATGTACTGTCCCTGACCGTAGTTACAGCTCCACACGTTGGCACTGCCGTGCACTTTGGCAGAGACCGACATGCTCAAAGACTGGCCCACCATCTCTTCTACATGTGAATGCAGGGCTGGCACTGCCTTTTTGGCGAAGAAATGCCGGCTTGGCACTCTCCACCGCGGCTCGGCACAAGCCATCATTTCTCGGAAAGGTGCTGAGTCCACCACTTGGAAAGGGAGGGACTGCAGCACCAGCAACTTGGACAGGAGGACGTTCAGCTTCTGCACCGTCGGGTGCATGCTCGCAAACTGTTGTCTCTTGGAAACGGATTCCAAGAAAGACTGCTGACGGAATCCGTGAAGAGGAGTAGCAGGAGAAGGAGCATCTGAACGAGCGGAAGATGCCAACGAGCGACAACTCCCCTCAGCAGAGGTGTTGGAGCCTTGACTGGCTGATAGAGGGCGATTGACGTTGGGTGACGGAGCAAGTAACGGAGCGGGTGATGGAGCGGGGACTGGGGCAGGCAGAACCGCCGTATCTTTATCACGGTTTTCCCAGGCCACCGAATGGCGACGCTGCATATGCTGACGCAACGCTGTAGTCCCAACATTGGCCCCCTGGCCACGCTTGACTTTCTGGCCACATAGTCGACATACGGCTACGTTTACTTCCTCGGGCGGCGTGACGAAAAATTGCCACACCGCCGAGTAGGAAACTTTGCCCCCGCTACTCCTCACTGGCTGACTGCTACTTCCTCCGTGCACACCGGCACCACTACTGGCCGTGGTGGTAGGCTGCAGTGGAGCTGGTGCTCTACTCCGTGGCCGTTTGGCTCCACTGACACTGCTGCGACCCTGCTGCCTCCTGGGCAACCCACCGACTGTTTTGCTCGCTGGCAAGCTGGCACCCTCTTCTCCTGATGATGCGGAAGCAATAGCCTGATGACGACGAGGCTGCCAAGTGCGATCAGCCTCATCATCATCAATTAGGGTCTCCGCGTCACTACTAGCCCCCTCGGCTGCGTGTGGGTCAGGAGACAGACCTGTCTCTAGACCGGCTACCGAGCCACTCTCCTCGCCAGTACTTCTTCGCCTGGCTGCTGAAGAGGCGGATGTCTCCCCCCGTTCCTGACCGCCCTCTGTTAGCTCTTCCTCACTGTACAGTGGGGCTGAGCCCACAGCATGCGATACTTTGCTTGGTGAGGGAACACCAAAGGACAGGGGCAGGTCGAGGACACGTGATTTCAGTGGGCTTGCTCCCGGGCCATGCCAACTAACGGTTGTGTCTGACGTAGCCACCGACCGTTGGCTGTAGGTGTCAGAGGTGACCTGGGAAGAGGAAGACGACCGAGTCAACCAATCGATGACGGCAGGGTTGTCGGTGGAGACACGACCGCTGGATGACACCGGGAGCACTGGCCTCTGGCTGCGACTAGTGCTGCCTCGACCCCTTCCTCTGCTGCCACGTCTGCTCGCTCCTGAAACATTGCCTCCTCTGCCACTCCTCTGCGTGTTGTCTGACATACTCTTTAATTCAATAAGCACCCCAAAAATAAAACCGGATTTAACTCTTTGAACGTACAATAGTGGTTGTGAAGCAGAAAGTCAGTTTATTTAGCACAATCGGTCAATTGCAGCTTGCCGTTGGCTGTAAACTGTACGTTTATGTCACTGGAATGCACTAATCACCCAAAAAATATTACCGCCACCCGGCGTGTAAATGGATTTAACTCTTTGAACGTACAATAGTGGTTGTGAAGCAGAAAGTCAGTTTATTTAGCACAATCGGTCAATTGCAGCTTGCCGTTGGCTGGAAACTGTACGTTTCTGTCACTGGAATGCACTAATCACCCAAAAAATATTACCGCAACCCGGCGTGTAAATGGATCTAACTCTTTGAAAGTACAATAGTGGTTGTGAAGCAGAAAGTCAGTTTATTGTACACAATCGGTCAATTGCAGCTTGCCGTTGGCTGGAAACTGTACGTTTGTGTCACTAGAATGCACTAATCACCCAAAAAAAAAATACCGCCAGCCGGCGTGTAAATGGATTTAACTCTTTGAACGTACAATAGTGGTTGTGAAGCAGAAAGTCAGTTTATTTTGCACAATAGGCAAACTGCAGCACCAACTGTGCACGACAGCCACCAAAAAAAAAAAGGGTGTATGTCACTTTAAATTTTCGATTCTTTGATAGCTGTGGCCCTGAGTAACGATTCTGTGTCCCTGAGTAACGATTCTGTGTCCCTGAGTAACGATTCTGTGTCCCTGAGTAACGATTCTGTTTCCCTGAGTAACGATTCTGTGTCCCTGAGTAACGATTCTGTGTCCCTGAGTAACGATTCTGTGTCCCTGAGTAACAATTCTGTGTCCCTGAGTAACGATTCTGTGTCCCTGAGTAACGATTCTGTGGCCCTAAAGTCTCTGTGGCCCTAACTCTGTCCCTTAATACAGACAGGTCTGTCTCTCTTGAATGACCGGAGGCTAATGGAGAATTCTAAGATGGCCGCGATTTATAGCTCCACCATTACACAGTGCTGGCTGGCTGCTGATTGGCTAATGCGATCACATGTCATGATTCATGACTCATGAATGCATTATGGGTCAGCGCGCCTTGTCTGCGCGCCTTCCCAGAGATCCCCGCCCCATCTTCTCTGTCCATTTTCTCCTGTCGCCACACATGTCGCCGCCATTTTTGGGAAAATTCGATTCGTGCATCCGAAGTTTGCTAATCTTCGGATTCGTCGCGAATCGAATTTTTCCAAATCTTCGGAACAAATTCCACTTCGTCATGTTCAATTCGCTCATCTCTAGATGACATCATTGGTTGTTAGGACTCCAGCAGCTAGAAGGTTGTAGTGGTGTACAATGAAAACCTTTGGCTTGGGGTAACTAAAAGCCAGGCTTGATCCACCAGCTGGCTTGTATACAGTTTTGTGGGCAATTTTTAGGCATTTTGCTAGGTACCCCTGAAGAAACTTCAAGGCACCCTGGTTGAAAATGTCTGTGCTAGGATACAAAGCAAAAACACTCTATGACAGTCATTGCATAGTGTGCTTTAGGGATCCATTTGTTAAAGTGGTTATAAAGCCTAAAAATGTTTCACTTTAAGGCTTTACTTCCATTAAGGTAAAAAATGTTTGCCTTTGCTGGCTCTCGCTGGGGGAGAGAAGCACAGAGCAGGTAAGTATAAACCTGGCTGTTATTAAAAAAAAAAATAAAAAAAATAACTAACTCCAAAGCAGATTGAGCACACACAAAACAAAATTGTTTACATGAAATTGAAATAAGGATATTAAAAATCACATTTCAATCTTAAGTAACTTTGATTCACATTTCGATCTTAAATAGGCATAATTATATTTTACAAAAAGATAAGATAGGACATTTTTGCTAGACTGTAAATATTCTTGCTCAGTATGTTTGTTGTATGAAGACAGTTAAGAAAGTTTTTTTTTTTTCTGTGCAAAGCACATCTGGATCAGATAAATACAAAGTGGCAAATACAGTTGGGATGAAAGCTCAAGAAAAGTAAATTATACAGTCAACAGCTACTTGTCAAGCAAGCAAAATCAATCTGAAATGTACTTTTAAATCAAAGAAAACTATAATACAAATTATATTTAACCTCTGAAGATTAACTGCGTGGGAGAAGCAATAGTTTGGAGTTGCATAATAGACAATGCAAATATACAATGATATAAGGGGAGCAATCACAATAATGAAAAAGACTAAAATGCAACAATAAAATCCTAAGCACATGCAAGAGACATTGTGGCTAAGAACTGCAGTATAAAACCCTAAAAATTCCATATTTCATACTGACTTGATGAATATATTGTGGTAGCAGAGCTAATCTTATAATATGTGCAGTATGCAGGTACACATCTGTAATATATAGAGATGCTTTCTCAGGGTAACCCAACCAGAAATTTTGTAATATCTTCCCACACCCATGTATAGTTAGTATTATTTTTAACCTGACTGTCAGTGTAGGGTAAAGATTTGCTGGCCTCGTAGGAGTTTACAACCTTAAGAGACATCAACCCAGTAACAGTGTCTATTGATTGCCCATTGATCCGTGCTTCCTTGCTGCTTCCCTGCAACTTCAGAAACCTCTCTGAATTGCTGGAGCATGGATTTGGTGTATGGGGGAGCCTGTGACTTTTCCATGTGACTTTCCAGGCCTAAACACTGTCAAATGAGAAAGGGCAATGGAATTATTCATTTGGGTAGGCTATGCCACTATCTGACTTCAGAGCTTACTATGAATGGACTCTTATAGTGAGGAAGGTGCGGATTGGTCAGTATACCTTTCCGGGAGCGTGGTCTATTAGGAGGTATTGTAATTCCCCAAGGCAAAGTAATACTAGGCAGCTCTAAAAAAAACATACAATTTAATTGATTTATAGGTTAACCTCCCTAGCGGTCTGATTATGTCCATATTTCTGTGCTCAAAGCGGTACTTTTTTTGCATGGAAATATGTATTTTTTTTATTGTAGGCCTGTCATTTTTAGGAATAACTCACTGAAATCTGTCCGAACAAGAGTCTAGTAAACATCCCGGGTATGTAAAAATTTGAAACACAAAATCTTAAATTATAATTTAATAAATACTCATAAAAAATAATAATATAATATTAATACATTTAATTCAATAATATAATCAAACCAAAAACACTGAAATTTGAAATATAGCGCCAAGTTCGCACATCACTGAGCAAAGTCGCAAAATCGTTTTCAGTGTCTGATGACGAATTTCCCCACAAATCATTATCACTCAATTCTGCAAGTGGTTCTGATTTACTATCACTGTTCTCTAGCCGGTCTAAAACTGCTTTTGACCTAAAGGGATGCTTTTTGGACACCATGGACATTTATCAGTTTCCATGCAGAAAGAACAGTAAAAATGCAGGCAGGGCGCCGGACAAAGCACTCGGGACAACATGTATGTGAAATGGTTTGATACAGGAATGTTTTACTATATTATTTTACTGAATTTAGTGAATGTCACTTTTTGTCATTTTCAAATTTCCCGCCGTTCCGTCCCCGTACATCCCGACGCTCGCAGGGAACGGAAGCCAGAAGACAGATGCCGGCATCCGCCGGAGGACATTACAGGGGACACTGCAGGAAGGACATCGCGGGAGTGCAGGACAAGATAAGAGAAGAACAGATCCTGGAGCAAAATCCCTTGAGTCTTCCTTATGATCAGTATTCTATAATACACTGAACAGCTAGACTCAGACTGGAAAAAGGGAGAGACAACACCCTCCTCCAATTGGGATCTGCAGATATATATATATATATATATATATATGTATATATATATATATATATATATATAGACAGTGAACATACTGTTAGGGAGCACAGCAGATGGATGGTCTCATATGTATGCAGCTTATCCTTCATTGTCCAGTCTAAGTCTATTACAACCTGTGTTGTTAATATGCAGTGTAGTCAGCATAGAGGTTTCATGAAGGTCAAGGATCTTATGATGCAGTCTTGAGGATGGGATGTCTGGACTACAAGACTATATGAACAGAATTTCATATCCTTTGGCAAGTATATCATTCCCTTATCAAGTTAATCTGTTTCCTTTGAGAATGATGTAGGCAGCTCAGTGGCTAAGTGGTTAGCACTAGGGTTGTTGGTTTGAATCCCAACCATGGCACTACCTGCACAGGGTTTCCATGTTCTCACTGTACCTGTGTGGGTTTCCTCCGGGTACTCTGGTTTCCTTCCACAGTGCAGAGACATGCTGCTAGGTTAACTGGCGCCTAACTAAATTGTCCCTAGTATGTGAATGAATGTGAGTTTGGGACCTTAGATTGTAAGCTCCCTGAGGGTAGGGACTGATATGAATAATATAGATGTGTAAGTGCTCCATAAATTGAAGGTGCTATATAAGTACTTGAAATAAATAAGTAAATAAATCACATAGAAACATAGAAAAGTGACGGCAGATAAAGACCAAGTGGTCCATCGAGTCTTCCCTTTTTTTTGGGGGGGGGGGTGGGTTGTTTTTTGGGGTTTTTGTTTTTGGTTAACTTCTTTGTCTGAGTATAGATCTATGCTTGTCCCAAGCAAGTCTGAAGCTATTTACTGTTGACTGGCTCACTACTTCTGCTGGAAGTCCAAGCATCTACTACCCTTTCAGTGAAATAGTACTTTCTGAGATTAGTTTTGAACTTTCCTCCAGTTAGTTTGAGATCATGTCTCCGTGTTTTTGATTTTGATTTCATGTTGAAAATACTGCCCTCCTCAACCTTATTGTATTTAAAGGTTTAAATCATGTCTCCCCTTTACCTTCTTTCCTCCAGACTGTACATGTTAAGTTCCTGAAGTCACTCCTGATATGTTTTATCCCCCAGACTTTTCACCATTTTTGTTACCTGTCTCTGGACTCGTTCTATCTTATCAATATCTTTTTGTAAGTGAGGTCTCCAGAACTGGACACAATATTCTAAATGAGGTCTCACTAAAGATCTATATAGAGGAATCAGGACCTCCTTCCTCCTGCTGTTGATCCCTCTAGTGATATAAAGATCTATATAGAGGAATCAGGACCTCCTTCCTCCTGCTGTTGATCCCTCTAGTGATATAAAGATCTATATAGAGGAATCAGGACCTCCTTCCTCCTGCTGTTGATCCCTCTAGTGTTATAAAGATCTATATAGGGGAATCAGGACCTCCTGCCGGTGACCCCTCTAGTGATATAAAGATCTATATAGAGGAATCAGGACCTCCTTCCTCCTGCTGTTGATCCCTCTAGTGTTATAAAGATCTATATAGGGGAATCAGGACCTCCTTCCTCCTTCAGGTGACTCCTCTAGCGATATAAAGATCTATGTAGAGGAATCAGGACCTCCTTCCTCCTGCTGTTGATCCCTCTAGTGATATAAAGATCTATATAGGAGAATCAGAACCTCCTTCCGGTGACCCCTCTAGCAATATAAAGAACTATATAGAGGAATCAGGACCTCCTTCCTCCTGATGTTGTTCCCTCTAGTGATATAAAGATCTATATAGAGGAATCAGGACCTCTTTCCTCCTGCTGTTCCCTCTAGTGATATAAAGATCTCTATAGAGGAATCAGGACCTCCTTCCTCCTGCTGTTGTTCCCTCTAGTGATATAAAGATCTATATAGAGGAATCAGGACCTCCTTCCTCCTGCTGTTGTTCCCTCTAGTGATATAAAGATCTCTATAGAGGAATCAGGACCTCCTTCCTCCTGCTGGTGACCCCTCTTGTGATGCATCCTAGAATTCAATTTGCTTACCCCACTGCCTGGCCACACTGTTTGCTCCTTTTCCAATTGTAGGGAACTGTTATTTTATTCACTAGTTGTGGTTTGTTTATGTTCATATACAGCCACTACCATAGAGGTCCCATTACAGACAAGTCCCTAGGTGTGCTTCCTGCCCCTACAAGGAGGTCAAGAAACCCCAGGATGTTCAGGCTCAGGATTGCCTACTCATATACAGGTTAGCGCCATAGCTTGTTTGGTGTGGGCCATTTCACATAACCCCCCCCAAAACAGGGTTACATTTGGAGGCACTGCTGAGATCGAAGTGGGTTTAATAGTCAGTCATGGAGGAGCAACACGAAGAAAAGTGGCGCCCTCAACCTACTCCTAGAAGGAGGTACCTTCCCTCTGTCCCACAAATCGTCAGTGTAAAAGAAGAACAAATGCCAGTTAACTATTCTTATCAGGAAGATGTCAATATTCCACAATCTAGTGAGAATGCTGTTGGCACTTTAAATCAACTGACTGAGATGCTAGCACAAGGGTTACAGGCGGCACATTATAGAAAGCTAAAAGTGTTCTCTGGTAATGTTCCTGTACCACAAGGAGAAGAAGCTTTCGAAGTTTGGAAAGAGCACACCCTTCAATGCTTGAAAGAATGGTCCTGCTCAGAGGAAGGCAAGCGTCAGCGTGTTATGGAAAGTCTGCGATCTCCAGCAGCAGCACTAATCCGCTTGTATCGAGATACCCATGAGGGGGTAAGTGCAACAGACTATATACAAGTACTGTCTGACCATTTTGAACCATACTATGACCTTGAACAGATGGTTGCTGACTATCGTATGACCCGTCAGAAAGAAGGAGAGAGTGTTTCCACTTTCATTAATCGATTGCAGTTACTGTTGTCACGTCTGGTGTATCACACTGCTATACATCCTGATGCAGTGAATTCAATGAGAACTAGTCAATTAGTATGGGGGTTGTTACCTCATCATCCTCTCGCACAGCTCCTCAAAGTGAAGTTATCTGATGATGATCTTCCTCTTCATGGACTAATGAAGTTAGTGAAGAAATTGGAAGCTGACATTCAGTTTAGTACCCCTAAGAAAGTGAAACAACCTTTTAAAGAGGACCTCCCTTCTCGTCCTGTTCAAAATGATCAACCTGAATTCACTTGGTCCAAGTCTTCCATTAACAAGCCCGTTGCATTACACAGAGGGAGAGACTCTAGAAAGTGCTTCAGGTGTGGTCAGACGGGCCATTCAGCTAGACAATGTCATGACGATTATGAGGGAATGGTGCAAAGTGTGTCATTCCCTGTACAAAAGCACAAAGGACGACTGAAATATTCAAAGTCAGGATCAAAACAGCCTATCATAGGCTCCAAGTCCATTGTTAACGTTACTGTCAACGGACTTAAAATGTCAGCTTTGTTTGACACTGGGTCTCAAGTTACTCTTATCTATCGTTCCTTCTATCAGAAGCATTTGAGCAACACACCACTTCAATCTACTGGACAGATGAAGTTGTGGGGGTTGAACTCTAAGTCATACCCTGTTGATGGAAGCCTGCGCATAATTGTTACTGTACCTGGTTTAGAGGACAAAGGTGTTCCTCCCATGGAGATCACTGCACTTGTGTGTCCCGACACTGGGGACTCCAATGCTGCTCCTGTGATATTAGGTACTAATTGTAAAGCAGCACACTGTGCTTTTCAGAAGTTTCTTGAAGGAGGTCGAACTGCTTCTTTAGATCAAATTGAACTGTCTTCTGATCTTAAAGAGCTTTGTAATGTCCTCTCTGTTGGCTATCAACACGGAGTGGTGTATCACATCGGTAGGCATGCAGTGGAAATTCCTCCAGGGGGAGAGAGAATACTAAGGGTTGCTTCCAACATTGCTCCTGAGCTACTTGGAGATGGCAGTTACGTCCTTATGGAAACACCTGAAGAGATGATCAACAAAGAGGGGTGGCAGGTGATTCCTGAAAGGAAAGACTGGAGGGCCAGAGTGGACCTATCTACAGTTGTGACTGTGAGAAACTGTTCAACTTACCCCGTTGTAATTGATCCTTACCAAAAGGTAGCCCATTGCTATCCTGTCTTTGGTGTTAACCCCTATGCTGAAGTGTGCAAAGTGCAAGTTGAAGGTACCGCTCCTACTGTTGAATTTGATCTGACTGATCCAAACTTATCAGAGCTTTGGGTTCATAGATTGACACAGCAGTTATCAGGATTACCAGAAGTATTTTCTATGGATGAAATGGAAGTAGGCTGTGCCAAAAGTGCTCAACACACTTTCAGGCTAACAGATGCCACTCCCTTCCGGGAAAGGCCCAGAAGGATAGCTCCAAAGGATGTTGATGAGCTCAGACAGACCTTACATCAGATGAAAGATCAGGGGATCATTGCGGATAGTAAAAGTCCCTATGCTTCACCTATTGTTGTGGTAAGAAAGAAGTGTGGATCTATTCGCCTATGTGTGGACTATCGAACTCTGAATCGAAGGACAATACCTGATCAGTATACACTACCCAGGATAGAAGAGGCTTTGGAAGCTCTGAATGGAAATCAGTGGTTCACAGTTCTTGATTTGCGGTCAGGGTACTATCAGGTTCCAATGGCTCCTGAAGACCAAGAGAAAACAGCCTTCATATGTCCTTTGGGCTTCTATCAGTTTACCCGCATGCCACAAGGCATAAGGGGTGCACCAGCAACATTTCAAAGATTAATGGAACGCGTTTTGGGTGATTTAGTGCCACGAGAGTGTCTTGTGTACCTCGATGACATTATTGTATTTGGAGCTTCATTGGAGGAACATGAAGAACGTCTCATGCGAGTGTTGCATCGTCTAAAGGAGGAAGGGCTGAAGTTGTCTTCAGACAAGTGTAAGTTCTGCCGTTCATCTGTTACCTATGTAGGCCACATTGTTTCTGCTGAAGGAGTGGCCACAGATCCTGCCAAAGTTGAAGCAGTTGTGAATTGGCCACGACCTCAGAATATCACAGAGTTACGTTCATTCCTTGGATTCTGTGGTTATTACCGCAGATTTGTAGAAGGATATTCGAAAGTGGCCAAGTCCCTACATGACTTGTTGAAGACTGATTCGAGCGGTCAAGAAAAACAGAAGAAATCCACCAAAAATCCTTTTGGCGATAAGTGGACTTCAGCCTGTGAGGATGCCTTCATTCAGTTAAAGAAGAAGTTAACAGAGGCACCCGTTCTGGCCTATGCTAATGCTCAAAAGCTGTATGTTCTCCATGTAGATGCTAGCTTTGAAGGACTGGGTGGAGTGTTGCACTAGGAGTATCCAGCTGGGTTGCGACCCGTCGCCTTCATCAGCCGAAGCCTCACAGTTAGCGAGCACAATTACCCAGTTCACAAGTTGGAATTCTTAGCTCTCAAATGGGCTATTGTTGATAAGTTACATGATTATCTTTATGGAGCAGCTTTCAAAGTAAGAACGGATAACAATCCTTTGACATATGTCTTAACCACAGCAAAACTAGATGCCACTGGGCATCGCTGGTTGGCTGCTCTATCAAATTATCAATTCACCTTGAAATACAAACCTGGTCCAAAGAACATTGGTGCAGATGCGTTATCCAGACGCCCTGGGTTACCGCTTGTCTCTGAAGACAATGAATGGGAGGAAGTCCCTGGTCCTGGTGTTGGAGCACTATGTTCTATGGCTGCAGTAGTGGACGATAACGTGGCTTTCTCAGAGATGCGGCTCATAGACTCCATAGGAAGTGGACCTGATGCCGTACCAGACATGTTTGCTTACCCAGCAGCCCTAGGCTCATTTGAGAACTGTTCTATATCTCCTCAGCGGATGATTAAGAGTCAAAAGGCTGACCCTTTGATTGGACCTTTATATAGAGCAGTTAGTGTTAATGATCCAGAGATATTGAAGAAAACCTTGCCTGCTGAATGTAGCTCATTTCTGAGAGACTGGGATAAATTCAGGATTGAAAAGGGCCTACTCTACCGTGTGACTCTGTATCATGACCACCCAGGGAGACGTCAACTGGTTCTCCCTTATTGTTTTCGAAAGATGGTTTTCAGAAGTCTACATGATCATCATGGTCATTTGGGGCCTGAGAAGACCTATGGCTTGATTCAGGACCGCTTTTATTGGCTCAGAATGAGAGAAACTGTGACTAGCCTTTGTAGAAGGTGCCTCCGTTGTCTGAGACGAAAAACCCTCCCAGTTCGAGCTGCCCCAATGGGACATTTACAGAGTTCAGGCCCCATGGATTTGGTATGTATCAATTTTCTATGCATTGACAATGATTCAAGAGGAATCGGGAACGTGTTGGTAGTGACTGATCACTACACCCGGTATGCACAAGCTTTTCCTACCAAGGATCAAAAGGCAGTGACAGTCGCCAGAGTGCTTTGGGAGAAGTATTTCATTCACTATGGCTTACCCCACAGATTGCATTCGGATCAGGGAAGAGACTTTGAGAGCAGACTAGTTAAGGAATTACTTCAACTGCTCAACATCCATAAAAGCCGGACTACCCCTTATCACCCTGAAGGTGATGCTCTCCCTGAGAGATTTAACAGAACTTTGCTTGATATGTTAGGTACTCTACAGGTTGATGATAAACGTACTTGGAGTCATAAAGTTGAAGCCATGGTTCATGCTTACAATAGCACAAGACATGAGACTACGGGATTCTCCCCTTATTTCTTAATGTTTGGAAGGGAGCCTAGACTGCCAATAGACCTCTTGCTAGGGGTCTCCACTGATGGTGTCGATCATCAAAGTCACTATCAGTATGTAGCTCGTCTGAAAGATACCCTTAAGTCAGCTTATCGTTTGGCTGAAGAAAATGCTGCCAAGATAAATGAAGGGAACAAAAGGAGGTTTGATCGTCGTGTGAGATACAGAGAATTGAAACCTGGTGACCAGGTATTGCTTAGAAACGTGGGCCCTTCTGGGAAGCATAAATTAGCTGACCGATGGAGGAATGAGATTTTTACAGTGGTGAGCAAATTACCTGGAATTCCTGTGTACAAAATAAAGGGACCAGAAGGTAGAGTAAAAGCTTGGCATCAAAACCATTTGCTCCCTATTCCTCAAGTCACTGATGATGATGACTCAGAAGATACTGTGGGAATGGACTCCCCACAACCTCAGGCTAACATTACAACTGACCCTCCTGACTCTAATGAGAGTGACTGGACTGTAGTTCCTGAGATTCAGAGCCCAACAGCTTCTCCACTTCCAAGAGAGTCACTGAACCCTAGATCTCCAGAGTTTGTGCCTGAATCAGTGAGTACGCCTAACCAAGGATCTAGTTCTACTCCACAATCAGTGCCATCTCTTCCCATGACACAAAGCCCTCATTCAGTACCTGAAAATCAGGGATTACCTCATAGGGAAGTGCGTAGAGGAGGAAGGGTTAGACATCCACGACCTGTTTTGACTTACGATACTTTGGGAGATCCCAGCATCATTCCTCAGCCCCATCTATACCATGCCTGGGTAGGGGCAGTATCTAATCTTTTCAATATGCTACCTGTATTTGCATCACCTGGCATGTATTTATACTAATCTGTTGTTTTCTTTAGCAAACCATTGTAATGGAGAGAGGACAACGTTGTGTATTTGAAATTGAATTTCATTATTGTATATAATTTGAGCTTCCTTTGACGGGACGTAAAGGTTTCACCAGGGGGAGAGTGTAGGGAACTGTTATTTTATACACTAGTTGTGGTTTGTTTATGTTCATATACAGCCACTACCATAGAGGTCCCATTACAGACAAGTCCCTAGGTGTGCTTCCTGCCCCTACAAGGAGGTCAAGAAACCCCAGGATGTTATATAGTTTGTTTTTCCAGGAAGTATCAGGCAGAGGGTACCAGCCTGCCATGTGCTATGTATCTGGGGAGAACTGTATGGGGATTCTGTGAGTAATGATCCAGATTAACAAGGCTGTTATCTATCTAGTTGTTACTGAAGCAGATTAGGTCTGCCTCTGTTATATTTCAACTTCTGTATAGGAACCCTAATATCTCTGTAAGAGAGAGATTTGTGGTTCATTATCATTATTCTATTTACACACTGCAGAATCCTTATAGTTGTCTATATATATATATATATATATATATATATATATATATATATAGATAGATAGATCCGGGTTTTCACCTGCATAAGACTGTCAGGTGAACTTTCTGTTAATTGCAGTGTATCTTTGCAGCCTCTTTGCTTAAAGAGCCTTATTGGTCTGGATCTCTCTTTAGCTAGGATTAGCATAGGAAGCGTTGGATAAGATTAGGCTAGAGGTAGGTTAGGCATCCGACGGCCACTTAGACAGATAGAGGCCCGGTTGCAGTGACAGCCCAGTTTAGGGATAGGGACTAAGAGTAAGGATAGATAGAGCATTTTATCTTTCTAGGTGATGCATCGCTGATCTTCAGACAAGCCGTGCAATCATCCGCATGTTACTTGGACGCCATCACAGCATCTAAAGTGGAAGCGTGCATCTTATCGACTCTCACCTCTCCAGGGGCCCCTGCAACCGGACAGCGCTATAACCCATGGTTGGAGGTATTCTGTATACTACATGCACATATACCCGGGTATAATTGCAACCTCCCAATTTATGGTAAATTGTAATTCCTGAATGTTATTCTTATGCATCCTGTTTTATGTGGCTGCTTTATATAAACTTTGCATTAATCTCATACAGGTGTGGTGACATGTTTTCATGTTAGAAATATAAGCTGGGTGCATTAATACTGCTATGTATAGTTACTTTAAGTTGTCTACATGTTACATTCCTAGAAAGGGGTGAGTCTCCTCAATTGCAGGATCCCTATTCTAGGTGGAGGCACTGCCATTTGTATTATCACAACCCCCTCTTCCATATAGCGAAGGCTCAGGATTGCCTACTCATATACAGGTTAGCGCCATAGCTTGTTTGGTGTGGGCCATTTCACATAACCCCCCCTAAAACAGGGCTACACCATCATCTGAAATAAGTACCCCCTTATCTTCTGCAGTGCTGGCCAACAATGTACCCCCAAAGTTGTATTCTCTCAAGGCATTATTTTTCCCTAGGTGCATTATTTTACATTTAGAAACCTTGAACTGCAATTCCTACTTGTTTGACCAATCCTCCAGCAATGCCAAATCATGTTCCATGTTACATACACCCCCAGGGATATCAACCCTATTGTACACCTTTGTGTCATCAGCAAAAAGACATACCTTGCCCAACAAACCTTTAGTTCTCTCACTTACCTATAGATTAAATAGAACAGGACCTAGTACAGAGTCTTGGGGTACACAACTAGTGACTGGTCTCTGTTCCAAGTGAACCCCATTTAAAACCACACTCTGGTATCTATCATTTAGCCAGCTGCATATCCACTGAACCACCCAAGGGCTAAGTCCTAGCTTGTACAACTTTTGTATGATATCATTATGTGGAACTGTATCAAATGCCTTCCTGAAATCCAGATATGCTATGTCTACAGCACCACCCACATCCAAAACATTGGTAATAGTCACAAAATGCAGTCAGATTAGTCTGACATGATCTGCCCTCAGTAAAGCCATGCTGCTTTATATACAGCAAGTTGTGTATTTTAAAGTGATCAATGATCCTTCTTTTCACGAGTGATTCCATTAACTTAACCAATGTTAATCTCACTGGCCTGTAATTGTGGATAGGTACAATATTAGCTGTCTGCCAATCACGGGGAACTTCTGGAACTTCTCACCAATTTGATTATTCAGTCAAAATGTCTTGCAAGTGACATCAGGTTTTTATATATAATTTAATGCAAATTATTTAAATCATTTTTAATTAGAGGTGAACACAGTTAGTGAATGGTGACATTTGATCATTTCAGATTACAGTTGGCTTAGGCTGCTCTAAAATTATCATCTCAAAAGTCATGTTGCTATAGTATATCAATATCCAAAAATTTTTTTTATAAATGTTGGTGACCCTCCCTGTTTGACAAAATTCAATAATTAGATTGACTTTTGTTAACCTCCCTGGCGGTATTCCCCAGTGTAGTTCGGGGTAAAGTTTCAGCACCACAAGCGGTAACCCCGAGCTACACTGGGGAATACCTTGCAGCGCAGGGATCCCTCGATCACTTACTTTGTCCTGCGCTCCCACGATGTCCCTCCTGCAGTGTCCCCTGCAATGTCCTCCGGCGAATGCCGGCATCTGTCTTCTGGGTTCCATTCCCTGCGACGTCAGATTGTACGGGGGACGGAACTGGCGGGAAAAGTTGTAAAAGTGAAAATCACTAAATTCACTAAAATCACATAGTAAAACATTACTGTATCAAACCATTTCACTTACATTTTGTCCCTACTGCTTTGTCCTGTGCCCTGCCTGCATTTTTACTGTTCTTTCTGCCTGGAAACTGAGAAACGTCCATGGCGTCCAAAAAGCATCCCTTTTAGATCAGCTAGAGAACAGCGTTCGTAAATTAGAACCATTTGCAGAATTGAGTGATGATTCGTGGGGAAATTCGTCATCAAACACTGAAAAAGATTTTGCGACTTTGCTCAGTGATGTGCAAACTTGGCGCTATATTTCAAATTTCAGTGTTTTTGGTTTGATTATATTATTTAATTAAATTTATTATTATTATATTATTTTTATGATTATTTATTAAATTATAATTTATGATTTTGTGTTTCAAATTTTAACATTCCCGGGATGTTTACTAGACTCTTGTTGGACAGATTTCAGTGAGTTATTCCTAAGAATTACAGGCCTACAATAAAAAAAATACATATTTCTATGCAAAAAAATTTACCGCTTTGAGCACAGAAATATGGACATAATCAGACTGCTAGGGAGGCTACAAGGCCATTCTGGAAAATTTTAATTGATCAGCATATGCAGTCGTTGATCTGTGTTTTCTGACAGCAGAAAATCTCCACTGTTAGAATACAATGGGGTTGATTTAGCAAAACTGCCCAAAGGGAAGAAAAATGTATTTAAAATATATTTTAAAAATATTCTTCACAAATATATTGACATATGTTTGAAATACTACAATTTTGGCAGTATTCAATATATTTCAAAATGTATTTATACTGTACGTTGAAATGCTTTTTTTATATATTACAAAGTATATGAAAAATATTTTGAAAAATACATTTTCAAGTATACTGTATGTCTTTAAAAATACATTTAATCTACATTTTTGGAATGCATATACAAATATATTTCACAATATATGTTAAAATGACCTTTTTATATGTTAAAAAAAACCTGAAGAATGTATTTAAAAGACATTTATTTAAAAAAATATTTTTCATGTATTTTGTAATATATAAAAAAGCATTTCAACATACAGTATATATATATAATCAATACTACAATTTTGTCTGTATTATATATATATATATATATATATATATATATATATATATATATATAGAATACAGACAAAATTGTAGTATTTCAAATATATGTCAATATATTTGGGAAGAATATTTTTAAATTAAATTTAAAATACATTTTTCTTCCATGTGGGTGGAGAGTGGTGGAGCTCTGCATAGGAACCAATCAGCTTCCGTTTTTTTTGGCAAAGCTTAAATGAACAAGCTGAAGTTAGAAGTTGGTTTCTGCGCCAGGTTTTGCACTCTACAGTTTTACTAAATCAAATCCAATATCTCAGTGGGGAGGATTCCTCCATCCATCTTGCTTTTGTAGATGGGGGAATCCCTTCATTTTTTTTAGCCTGCTGCCTGAACAAAGGAGCAGTAACCATGTATACCCAGGAGGAAATAGGTGCCTATCTTTATACTGTGGATTCTAGCTATTTATTACAGGTACTTATATAGGGCTGTCAGTTTACACAGCGCTTTACAAATACAGTATATTGTACATTCACAGCTTAAGGGGATTCCAGTCTAAGGTCCCTATCTCACATTCATACATACACATACTAGGACCAATTTAGATGGAAGACAATTAACCTACCAGAATGTCTTTGAAATGTGCAAATGAAACCCATGTAGGCAGAGGGAGAACAAGCAAGCTCCATGCAGGTAGAGCCGTGGTCGGGATTTGAACCGACAACCCTGGTGCTGCAAGGCAAACGTTTGTGTTAAGCTAAATGTGTGCTCTAATAGGATGATATTTAGTTGCTAGAGAATGGTGTTGCATAGTTGCTGGTTTTTTTTTTTTTCATAAAAATAAAATACTGTTTTTATCTCTTTGGATCTTAGCCCCGCTTGCCTTCTATAGCCTTTTTCATCCCCCTCCTGTCTACATGCGCTCATTCCAGCATCAGCTGCTAATCATTGCTCTGGGCTGGTTTCCTAATAGTGACACCAGTGGGCCATGCCTGCACAATGTGTCTTGGCACTACTGCTTAGAGAATTGAAATGATATTAACATGTTCACGATAAGAGGAGATTCTAGTGATTTGGTTTAGATCATACATTTCAAAAGAAGTTTATTATAGTAACTAGACCGTAAGATTGTCATTGTCCAGTTCTCACACTGTCATTGCTAAATAGCTAACCACTTCCCGACAACACTATAGCCTGGCTCTCCAGTTCTGGGAGGGTGTCCATGGGCCTCCTGGGACACGCATCTGGCATGCTCTGTGACTGCTGTGACCTTTGGATACAGCTCATCACAGATCGTGGTAAAGTGCCAATCACAGCAGCCCTTTACCATGTGATCAGCTGTGTCCAATCACAGCTGGTCACATGTAAACAGACTTGCCAGTTAATGGTTTTCTTTTACTCACACACTGTTTCTGTGTGAGGAAAGGAGAGCTGATAACCTGTCAGTCTGACAGGGCACAAGGAGTACATTCTTTACACTGATAATCAGGGCACTGATCATCAGTGCAATTCCATCAGTTCCAATCAGAGCCCATCAGTGCAGTTTATCAGTGTCCATCAGTGCAGCCTTTCAGTGCCACCCATCAGTGCCCCCTATCCGTGTCAATCAATGCTGCCTCATCAGTGCCCATCAGTGCAGCTTATCAGTGCCCATTAGTGCTGCCACAACAGTGCCCATCCATGCTACCTCATCAGTGCAGCCTCTTCAGTGCCCATTAATGCATATCAGTGCAGCCTCATCAATGCCCATAAGTGCAGTTTACCAGTGCAGGTTATCAGTGTTTAACAGTGCAGCGTATCAGTGCCCATCAGTGCAGCCTTTCAGTGCCACCCATCAGTGCCCCCTATCCGTGTCAGTCAATGCTGCCTCATCAGTGCCCATCAGTGCAGCTTATCAGTGCCCATTAGTGCCTCCAGAACAGTGCCCATCCATGCTACCTCATCAGTGCAGCCTCTTCAGTGCCCATTAAACACATTTTTCTTTGTTTCTGTTATAAAAGTTTGCAAATAAATAATTGTTCTTCATAAATTTAGGCCGAGATGTATTCTGCTACATGTCTTTGGCGAAAATAACCCAAATTAGGATGTATTATTTAGTTTGTAGGAAAGTTATAGAGTTCACAAACTATGGTATAGATCTGAATATTGATCAATCCTGAAGTACGGACAGCCAATCTAATTTATTGAGGTCCAAGAATGTCAGAACAGTACAGATATCCCCCAAATGACCCCTTACAAAGTAGACAGTCCGACGTACTTCATAAGAGGCATGGCGAGTTTTTTGACGTTGTATTTTTTTTGTCATAATTTTTCGGAAAATGAAAAAATTAAAACAATTATTTTCACTATTTATTTTTACATACTGTCACCAGTGCAGTACAGCGTCATCATATAACTGGCATGGCGGTGATCAGGGACACTGACTGGTGACAGTATGAAAAAAAAATATATAATTTTCTTTATTTTTTTTAAATTTTTTTATTACATTTTTTTCTTTTTTTTTTCATATTTCACTATGTCCAAAGTAGTACAATGTTACCATAGTAACATTGTACTACTTTGGGGAAGTGGTCAGTATATATATATTTTTTTTTTACACAATTTGCTTGTAGCAAAGAATTACTTTGCTATAAGCAAGCATTTACCTGAATGAGATTGATTCATTCAGGGTTTTTTTTTTTTTTTGTGCTTCACTGTGATTTGGCCACGGCTAATCACATGACACAGCTAGGCTGTGATTAGCCCAGCTTGTGCATGTGATCGCTGTGACCATTCACAGCTAGACACACTAGTATACAATGGATGGCATGAATGAAGCCATCCATTGTATACAACTGTCATGTGACCTGCTGTGATTGGTCACAGCAGGTCACATGGTACCGGCAACGGGGCCGGTAGTCAGCTCTGTCATCGGCCGTGTCCAAGGTACACGGCCGGTGACAGATCGCGCCGCTGTGAGGCTCTGCAGACGTGCAAACACTGCGCATGCCCGAAAGGACGCCATATGGCCGGGCGGGAACCGGTTAAACTGGACATATATCAATTACACAGGTTCCGTGGCTGATAAAGGTGGTAATTAAACTCATGTATTGCCTTATCTACATTGAATTAACCTCAGAACTTGTGTAATTAATATGTGTTCAGTTTTAAAGGGATGAGGTGTCACCCCAAGCATGCACAAGGCTGTGGGTCTGGTCCTGCAGCCTCCTGTGGCATGTCAGATGTCCCAGGAGGCTATGGGCAGGGATGCCTCGATTTAGAATGTCAATTTTTGCCTAGGTGAAAACTGAGTAAGTGGGAGTGGGTACCTGTCAAAAAAAGTACTTGCTCCCTGGGGGAAAAAAACACACTTCAATTGTGTTATGGGCTATGGTGGGCAGGATGAGTCAAGGTCCACTTGAATTAATTTGTTAGGAAGCACCACAGTTCTGATAAAATGCTATTGCATTTGTAACACTTTATATTGAATAACAGCATAAATGCCTGCCTGGTGGTGTGATGGAAAAGGCCTCTTTTTTTTTTGCTGAAAATTGCATATACAGGCCAGCTGCGAATCAGCCCAATTTGGACCTAATCTCAAACTTGGCTGATCAATGCTCTTATCTCTAGTCAGTAGAGGTAAACTGATAATATACCTAATCACTGCAGACATGCTGAGGAGTGTGAAAGTTAATTTTCTGAAAAGCAGGAGAATCCTCCTGGTAACACTCCAATTTAAATTAAAATTTGGAATAATTTAATTTGCTGCAATATACAGAGTGTGTTAACAGATCTAAAATGAACAAGGAAAATGTTCAGCTAAAATTTCTGAATAAACATTATGATTATTTTCAACTCTGCAACAGTAAATAAACTGAATTTAAAGGCCTTGAAAAAACAAGCTATGTGCAAGTCTTTCTAACAAAATTCCTGCAAATTGTAATGTAAATTGGAAACCAGGTAAATGACAAATGTGTGATTATATAAACCAGCCTGCAAACGTACCTCAACCTTTTTTCAGTTAAGGCACCCTTTAAAATTATGGACAATCCCGAGGCACCGTTTAAAATTATGGACAATCCCGAGGCACCCTTTAAAATTATGGACAGTCCCAAGACACCCTTTAAAATTATGGACAGTCCCAAGACACCCTTTAAAATTATGGACAGTCCCGAGACACCCTTTAAAATTATGGACAATCCCGAGGCACTCTTTAAAATTATGGACAATCCCGAGGCACCCTTTAAAATTATGGACAATCCTGAGGCACTCTTTAAAATTATGGACAGTCCCAAGGCACCCTTTAAAACTATGGACAGTCTTTAGGCATCCATAAAATAGGGTGCCTGAAGACTGTCCACAATTTTAAAAGAGCACCCCATTCTAAAATGTGAAAAACGATTCTAATAGTTTTATACAACATAGCAATAGCCAAACACGTAGGACACCCAACACTAGAGGTGCTTTATTCTTCCAAAGCAAGTACACTTTTGCACTAGGGTCACTTGACTCAAAGATAGATAGATAGATAGATAGATAGATAGATAGATAGATAGATAGATAGATAGATAGCTACAGTATACTTTAAATGTATACATTGACTCCAACTATCAAACATGGGATAGTACATCTATGTTGTGCCCTCCTATCCATTCTAAGTACTTTCAATGACAACCAGCCCTTGTATATGAATACGTGAACAGGAGAATTATATTCTGACAGTCAAAAATAGAATTTCAGATTTCACTAAAAGCTTTCAAAATCTTGTTTATGAATAATTCAACAATTATGTTTTGTATCCTATGAAGCTGTATATTGTAGAATATGAATAGCATTCCTCAAATGTCCGTTACAGCCATAATTTATTACTTTTTATAATTTATGTGGACACAGTGGGCGTTTGCAGTTTGCAATGAAATTTCAGTTTTTTTTCTATAAAAAAACGGCTTTGAAAAATGTGACCCCTAAAATGTCACCCCTGTAAATTATCTTTATAGCTCCTGTTAAGTCCACAAAAGAATGTTTGTGACAGATACGGTGTATATGACATGGTTAATAGAAATTATTCATGCTCTACATGTCATGCATTGTATATGTAGACTCTAACAATTATGATTAATAAAGCTAAACTGTAGCTAGCTAAAAAAAAAGCCATATGAGGCAGCTGACTGATGTTTTTATCTGTAATTCCCATGTTAATATTTTACCTCCTAGTATCTTCAATTTTTGTTCAAGTAAAGGATCCATCCAAGCTGTCAGCCACTGATCCAGGGAACATATTGGCCATGTCACCCACTATGCATGGTCTACATGTGCACAAGGGTAGATCGCCTCTCGTCATGCCTCCATTAGATGCCAAAATGGAAGATGACACTGAGAGATCTACCCTGAGGGCAGGTTCTTGCAGGCCACGCTAGGCACCGTGGACACGATCACTCTCCCTGCACATGGGATGCCTTTGCTGTGTCATGCTCATCAATGTCCAGGACAAGGCGGGGGACAGCTTTCAGGAAAATGCGACCTTAAGGCATTCCTCTAATACAGAGATGGCATTTTTTTACTTTAATTATAGCTGGTGTTCCTGCCAGTAACAAACTTCCTTTTTCCAGGGTGACTATATTCACTTATTGTACTATACCTAGAGGAGGAAGGTTTTCAGCCTAGAACAGGAAGTATGGTAGGACTACAGAACCCCCCTTCCTTTCCTCATTTTCATAACATAGGGGCGAGGTGTTCTACGGTCTATAGAGATAAGTGGGGAAAATGTTAAATTATAAAATATCAATAAATACCCAGTATTGCACTAAATAATAAATAGTAGAGTAGTAGTAGTAGTAGTAGTAGTAGTAGAAGAGTAGAATACCTTTATTGGGGGTTTGGCTCACAAATGTTGCACTTTTATGTCATTCACTTTATCTGATTTGATTTCTAGTGGTGTATTAATTTCAATAAAATTATATATATTTAATTTATTTAGCGCAACACTGGGTATTTATTGATTTGTTGTCTGTATTTTGTGTTTGCTGCTTTAGTCTTCATTTACACATTTGCACGTTTTTTTATTTTATAAATAACAGATGCTGAGAGCATAGGAAATTAGCTTAGCTTAAAATCAACAATTTTTTTTTTACACTGATCAAACAGATATAACAAAATGCTCTTAACAGTATATTTAACAAACCAAATGGAGCAAATAATAAAAGTTTACTGTTGGGGTTTACATACACTTTAAAATTCCCAGATTATTTTGAGGTACTTTTATCATTCATCATTAAAACTAAAGTTTAGGCATGTTTTAGGGTTGAAGTTGAAGCTGCCGCTGCTCTGGGTTCATTACTTTCAGAGACACTAACCTGGAACAACATAGATCATGGTAGTGTGGCAGTATGGTTCCCTATCATGGTGTATGTTTCCCAGTGTTCTCAACTAGGCAGGTTGAGGGGCTCCAGAATGCTTGTTTAATTTGGAGGAAACTATGTTTTCAGTTTTCATGGTGTTTGGTAAAATTCGGTTTGAGACCTGGAACCTGGATATTTCACAATGATCTGGGTGGAAGAAAATCTACAATCCTGGGACCGGGTTTTGGGAATAGCCAGGAGACTGATTGTGCAGGGTTGTGCGGGTCTCTTCTAGAGTCAGAATCAGGGTTCACCCTCCTGAGAAGTCCAGGTGTGCAAGAGAAAAGCCAGAGGGTTGTATGGTGTAGTCTGACAGAGCAGTCTACACCATGCAGGAGCAGGGGAACTGTGAAAGAGTGCTAGCAGAGGTACGATTTTGAGATGCGAACATAGGGAAACTGTTATATGGTCAAGAGGACCAAGGCACAAAGCCTGAGCAGAAAGCCAGAAGGCTGAATCTTGCTTTGTGTATATGGATGGTGGATACCTTTGTGTGGACAACTGTTCTGTTGCTTACTTTTTCTTTTCTCTTTTTTAATAAAAGTGGGCCAACAAGCCCTTAAATGATGATTTCTGGCGTGGACTCACTGGTAAGTGCTACCTTGAGCTAAGCAACCACCAAACATCACAATAGTTAGAGTTCTTATTCTACATGCTACTTTTTTTTTATCAATGACTCTAAACATTGAGGCTGTTTGACAGCCAGGGAACATGTCTTTTCAGAAGAGAAAACTGCCTGCCATGGTAGCCTCCATACTTTCTCAATGTAGGTTTTCTTAACCACATGGGTAGGGCGTATCTGAACATACTTGGATGGGAAAGGTGATATTTCGGTCATCGCTGCAGGAAGAAATCATTTTTTAGTGCCGGCGACTCTGAAGCTTGGGCTTACTAAACGAGCCATTATCAGCTTCAACAAGCGTCAGATTACATCGATCTTGATGTGACCTGATGCTTTGGTGGCCAAAGAAAAGCTATGGGGTCTAACAGACCCAGATCTCTAGAAAAAATGCACCCGTCATGCTTTATAGTTATCACAAGGAATGATCACATTCCTTGTGATCGCCATAAAAGTGATACAAAAATTAAAATTAAATAAGATAAATAATACAATTTAAAAAAAAAATGAATGTGCCCCGTCCCATCGTGCTTTTATGCAAAGGCGAACTCATGCGTTGGTCCAGCACGTATACTGTATGTAAATGTCGATTGCACCACACATGTGAAGTATTGCCGCGCACGCCAGAGAGAGTGCAATAATTCTAGCACCAGACCTCCCGAGTAACTCTGGTAAACTGGTAATTTGTGCAAACTTTCAAAGTGAGAATAAAGTTGTTGTTTTTTTTTTAACAAACCTGTTATACTTACCTGCTCTGTTGAGATCAACTACGTAGAACCCTTAAACACTGTATAAAAAATATACAGGGTTTCAGGGTTCTACATAATTTTCTGGCCCAGGCCCAGAATTGGCCCAAACTGGAAGTGGTTAACGCCGACCTTCATCTCCCCACCCCTTGCTTCCACACCCATTTTTCATAATTTCACTCCTACCAACTTTATTCTTACAAAGTATTTTTTATAGGGGGAACTCTGCCCCCCGCACTTCCAAGATTCTTTCCTAGTCAATAATGACATGCCCAGTTGGCCACAACCTCTTGGGATACCACCACTGCAGTGCCTTATCAGAGAGCCGACAGTCTCTTCCAGGTTCTTGCAGCCGGCTTCCTGATGATGCACCATGGTGCATGCTCATCATCAGGGGTAAGCTGCAGGAATCCAAAGAGACAGCCAACTTCTGCCAATGTCAGAGAAGATGGCGGCACAAGGCTGCGTCTGCAGCAGCAGAATGTCAAATTACTACAAAACACCACTGAATTTGCTGGGTGTTTGATTATGGGTTTTTTTTTATAATTTTTCAGTGAAAAAGGTAAGAGAGGGAGAAAACATGGGCCAATCACACAAGCAAGAGATACAGAGCATACTATAGATAGATGAGAGATAGACCTAGATACTAAAGCTTGATTGAGAACAAGTACGGTACTAAAGAAAACTATACCAATAAGTCACTGTGACCTGAAATCTAAAATCTAAAGTTATGGTTACATAAAATGAGTAAAATAGCTACTTGAAATAATAACAAGCCAGCCAATTCAGCGCTCAGACTACAATGGAAACAGAGAAGTGTAAATAAAAATAAAATCAGTATAAAATACATTTTAGTCCACAATGAGATCTGCATCAAAGAGCGGGGCAGCTGGATCACAATGGAGTGGAACACAAACAATTACGGCACCACCTCGCCAAGGATGTGGGGAATCCCTCATAGACATGCAAAAGAAAAGAGCAGGGCGCCAGGTGAATGTGTGGTTAACAACAGCAATACTTTAATGTACAATAAATATTATTTATTTATTTCAGGTACTTATATAGCGCCATCAATTTATGAAGCGCTTTACATACGGTATATATATATATATATATACATATATGTGTGTGTGTGTATATTGTATAGAGATCCTCCTGCGCTGACAGTAACACCTAAAGTGTAAATGTTGCAGCAAGCACCTAACTGTGATATAAACAGTGTAAATAAATATAATTAAAACATGATGCTGAGCTACTCAAAATACCTTGTCAAAAATCAAGCTAAATATAAAAATACATAAACACCCCAGAAAGCACTAAATGCAATCATAAGTGAAAAGAACACACAAATAGTGACAAATTATTATGCAATAATAAACCAATAAATACAGATAATAATGAATTAATTCAGTGTATGAGTAAACTGCAAAATAACTACTAGTGACCAATATTCATATGTGAAATCTTATAAAGTACAAAGTCCCAATTATTGCATAAATCTTCAGTGAACTGTGAATCAACCAGTGACCACTGATAAAACTCCTCCACCAGCTAGCGTGCACGCTCACATCCAGCCATGACCCATAAAGGGTCATACTTGATTCAAATTAATATGATCAATGACGATATCCTTAGATGTCCCCTTGTGATGCATCAAGGTAATCCCCTCACATGGATCAAACACCAGCTATGGCCATGTACACTCCAAATAAATGCACCCAACAGTAATATCTCTGATGTCCCCTCTGTGCTGCACCAAAGGAATCCTCTCACATTGGCCACACACGAAAGAACAAAATCACAAGGGACTTCCCATAGTGTAATATGTTCTCACATTTATTAAAAATGAACGCAAAGTGCTTACTCACATAAAAATCCAGGTCCACAGACCCATACAGGCATGTAACACATAAAATGGCAGAGATGAGTGTATCAAGATGGGTGTACCAATATGGCGGCCATGACCCATAAAGGGTCATACACACTTCAAATGAATATGATCACTGATGATATCCTCAGATGTCCCCTCTGCGACGCACCGAGAAAATCCCCTCACATGGATCAAACACCAGCTATGGCTATGGTCATGTACGCTCCAAATAACTGCACCCAACAGTATTTCCTTGGATGTCTCCTCCGTGATGTATTAAAGGAATCCTCTCACATGGGCCACACATGAAAGAACAAATCACAAGGGACTTCCCATAGTGTAATATGTTTTCAAATGTATTAAAAATAAATGCAGAGGGTTTACTCGCAGGGCCGGACTGACCATTCGGAAAATCGGGCTCTCTCCGAGGGCCCAGGGTCAGTAGGGGGCCCCATGAGATGCCCCTGGTACCTTTAGTAGGCTTTTTTGGATGTGGTTTGAGTGTGGGTGAGGACATAGGGGCCCCATGATCCCCTATTGCCCGGGGGCCCCATGAGTTGTCAGTCCGCCCCTGCTTACTCGGATAAAAATCCGGGCCCACAGACCCATAAGGGTATGTAGTACATAAAATGGCAGCGATAGGTGTATCAAGATGGTGGCTGCCATCCGACACCAGAAATGACGTCACCACACTTCCGTCCTATGTGGCCCCGATCATAAAGATCCTCCAGAAGAGTTGAAGCTCTTCAAATGCCTCACTGATGTGACTACAGTATTTCAAAGACCTGTAGACTGCTCCAGGTGTCAGACTGCTGGTGCGATATGATAGATCACAGCAATCTGAATGGACTGAGAGGGCTGCAAGGCACAATAAGGACTGCATTTCCGAGGCCCTGCCTCTCCTTTAAAGCTGTGACCATGCAAAAGAAAAAAGCATGGCGCCAGGTGAATGTGTGGTAAAAACAGCAATACTTTAATGTAGCACACTTATATAGGAGCAACCTGTGAACAGCTCTAATGATCAGGATGGCGTGCAAGTGCAGCTCTCTTCCATGAGGATAGACTATCATCCACTGAAAGGCACAGACAGGGGTCCACTCATGGGTGTAGACTGTGATCAGCTGTAAGGCACAGATGGGGATCTGCTCATTGATGGATGCCGGCAGCGTGTCTCTCCTCCACTACCGCCAACCAACACAGGTGTGACAGGCACCAATGAGTGGCAGATGGGCGGGCCGCAACACGTTTGAGGCTCTGCCTCCTTTATCAAGCTGCTCTGTCCAGGGGGAAGAAAGAATATTCATAGGAGCCAATCAGAAAAAGGGCTCTCTGCTGATCACGTGCAATCTCTAGCAATACACACCAAACTGAGCATGTGCATACCTACGGTTCAGTTTGGAGATAAGAGGTGGTCATTTGAAAAAAGGGAGGAACAGAGAAGAAAAGATCAGACAGCCTTTTTACACAATGCAGAGGATTAAACCTTAGGTTCCACAGTGAGTATAACAAGCATGCTTTACTGTATGTATAAACTGATTTTACTGTTGTGGGTTTAGTAACACTTTAAAGTATTGCTGTTTTTGCCACACATTAACCTGGCGCCCTGCTCTTTTCTTTTTGCATGGTGACATAAAATGGTTTGTTTCGTGTTAGAATGGTGGGAATAAATAGAACACAACATGATATGTATGTATTGGCTATGGATATGTAAGATCTCAAAGCTTTTTTTGGCACTACACGTATGTCTGATTGACAATGATTTATTTTAAATGGTTGGCAGCTCCAGAAACAAACAAAAAAAAATTACAGCAATTAGCAGCATATTTTTTTTTATATTTTCTATCCTGCTACATGTATAGGAAACTGAATATCTAATTGACTTTGAAACTGAAAGTTGCTCATACACATATTTTGTATATCATGCTGCCATAGAATATTTTCTTTTTGTTTGAATCATTTGGAGAAAGTACAAAAAAATGGTAATGTTTGCATGTTTATTACTACTCTCATTCATCATATCCCCCGCTCATTAGTACCCCTAGCTTTACTGATTATCCACTCAATATCAGGGGTGGACTGACAACTCATGGGGCCCCCGGGCAATAGGGGATCATGGGGCCCCTGTGTCCTTGCCCAAACTCAAAAAAGCCTATGAAAAAGGTACCAGGGGCGGACTGACAACTCATGGGGCCCCCGGGCAATAAGGGATCATGGGGCCCCTGTGTCCTTGCCCAAACTCAAAAAAGCCTATGAAAAAGGTACCAGGGGTGGACTGACAACTCATGGGGCCCCCGGGCAATAGAGGATCATGGGGCCCCTGTGTCCTTGCCCAAACTAAAAAAAGCCTATGAAAAAGGTACCAGGGGCATCTCATGGGGCCCCCTACTGACCCCGGGCCCTCGGGCATTGACCGAGTTTTCAAATGGTCAGTCCGCCCCTGCCAGTGGCATCTTATGGGGCCCCTTACTGACCCCGGGCCCTCGGACAGTGCCTGAGTTTCCAAATGGTCAGTCTGCCCCTGCTCAGTAGTCAACTCCAGCTTTGCTAATCCTCTGGTTTGCTGATCATTTTCTCTCTCTGGTCTTATGCAGGCCATACATGGTTCGAATGCAGAATAATTTTTTGTCCGAAAATCGAAAACGTCATTCGCTCGGTAATCCAATGATGCCATCAATGATTTTAAAAATCGGCCGACCAAGTTATAAAGTTCACCCCATATAACAGGCAAAACTTGTGTGCCATCCAGGTCACGGCTCATGCGCATATTCTTTTCGTAAAAACGATCGTATGAGTTGACCATCATTGAGTTGAAAATCGCTCGTTTTTCATGAATTTTCCAACATGCCCGATCACCGAAAAGGGGAGGAACCACAAAAATCCTCCGATGCCATTGACCCACTAACAGAGCAAAAATCAGCCGATTATTCTTAGGTCAGATTTTCGGATGAAAAATTGGTTAAATTTCGACCTATGTACACAAGTTCTGTGCCTGATAAAGGTGGTAATTAAACTCAATTGGTGCCTTATCTACAATAAATTTTGATCGTTTTTTTTTCATTCATTTAGCAGGTTGAACAAAAACTGTAATATTGTTGTATGTATAGTTAGCAAAAAATCTGCTTCAGGGGGACTGATCTGTATCAGACATTTGTGAACGCAGCCAAGAAATTCCCAGGCACCTGGATTCATATCACATATTACTCTCTGTCTAAAAAGTAGATACTGACTGTGGATATTGTCTACACAAAGACCGTTCTATCCTACAGGAGAGACAAGAAATTGAATGCATTATGATGGGAAGTAATGTGCTCTCTAATACAGGTAATACATACCCATAAGGCTCCATGTACAGTGGATGTTTAGCCCTGGGGCATGAGGCTCCATTATTTAGCTGCAAAGACACCACTGGAACTTTGTCATACTCTGACAGGCGTCTCCAAACTTTCTAAACATAGGGCCAGTTTAATGTCCATCAGACTTTTGGGGGGTCAGACTGTGGCCATTGGGAGTAGAAATTGTCCCGGCATCAGTGGAGTAAACAATGCACCTTTGGTATTAGGGAGGGGAAGAGCAGACCTTCATTGGTGTAAGTGGGAGGAATAGTGGCCATTTGTGTCAGTGGGAGGAATAGTGTCCCATCATTGATGGCAGTTTAAGGAATAATTTCCTATAGTTGATGTCATTGGGGGGAAATAGTGCCCCATCGTTGGTGTCAGTGGCAGGAATGGTACCCCATCATTGGTGTCAGTGGGAGGAATAGTGTCCTATTGTTGGTGTCAGTGGGGGGGAATAGTGCCTCATCATTGGTGTCAGTGGCAGGAATGGTACCCCATCATTGGTGTCAGTGGGAGGAATAGTGTCCTATTGTTGGTGTCAGTGGGGGGGAATAGTGCCTCATCATTGGTGTCAGTGGCAGGAATGGTACCCCATCATTGGTGTCAGTGGGAGGAATAGTGTCCTATTGTTGGCGTCAGTGGGGGGGAATAGTGCCCCATCGTTGGTGTCAGTGGGAGGAATAGTGCCCCATCGTTGGTGTCAGTGGGAGGAATAGTGCCCCATCGTTGGTGTCAGTGGGGGGAATAGTGCCCCATCGTTGGTGTCAGTGGGGGAATAGTGCCCCATCGTTGGTGTCAGTGGGGGGAATAGTGCCCCATCGTTGGTGTCAGTGGGAGGAATAGTGCCCCATCATTTGTGTCAGTGGGAGGAATAGTGTCCCATCATTGGTATCTGTAGGAGGAGTAGTGCCCCATCATTGGTGTCAGTGGAAGGAATAGTGCCCCATCATTGGTATCAGTGGGAGGAGTAGTGCCCCATCATTGGTGTCAGTGGAAGGAATAGTGCCCCATCATTGGTGTCAATGGAAGGAATATTGCCCCATCATTGGTATCAATGGGAGGAATAGTTCCCCATCATTGGTGTCAGTGGAAGGAATAGTGCCCCATCATTGGTATCAGTGGGAGGAATAGTTCCCCATCATTGGTATCAGTGGGAGGAATAGTGCCCCATCATTGGTGTCAGTTGGAGGAATAGTGCCCCATCATTGGTGTCAGTGGAAGGAATAGTGCCCCACCATTGGTATCAGTGGGAGGAATAGTGCCTCATCATTGGTGTCAGTGGGAGGAATAGTGCCCCATCATTGGTGTCAGTGGGAGGAATAGTGCCCCATCGTTGGTGTCAATGGGAGAAATAGTGCCTCATTGTTGACATCAGCAGTAGTAATCATGTCCGATTGTTGGTGGGAGGAAAGGAAGTGTTTTGTATCAGTGGGAGGAAAAGTGCCCTAAGGGCCGGATAAAGGCAAGCAAAGGGCCACATCTGGCCCCCGGGCCACAGTTCGAAGACCACTGCGCAATGAGATTCTGACAGCTTCTGCTGGTGGACAGGGCTGGATGATGCACTTAGCTACACAAACATTTAGGGCAGTATGCACCCGGGGACAAATGCGTGAAATTCAGACTTTTGGGCACTCATCCCTGGACACATAGGGGTTGATTTACTAAAGGCAAATAGGCTGTGCACCATACAAGGTGCAGTTGCACTCGGCAAGTGCAATTGCTCCAGAGCTTGGTAAATGAGATAAAGATTCTCTTTGCAAGGAATACCCAATGACATGCAAGGACAATTGAAAAAAAAAAAACACTTTTTTCTTACACATGATTGGATGATGGAAGTCAGAAGAGCTTCTACTCATACGCTCTGGAGCAACTGCTCTTTCAAAGTGCACAGTCTATTTGAATTCAGACTTTTGGGGGGTCAGACTGTGGCCATTGGGAGTAGAAATTGTCCCGGCATCAGTGGAGTAAACAATGCACCTTTGGTATTAGGGAGGGGAAGAGCACACCTTCATTTGTGTCAGTGGGAGGAATAGTGTCCCATCATTGATGGCAGTTTAAGGAATAATTTCCTATAGTTGATGTCATTGGGGGGAAATAGTGCCCCGTCGTTGGTGTCAGTGGCAGGAATGGTACCCCATCATTGGTGTCAGTGGGAGGAATAGTGTCCTATTGTTGGTGTCAGTGGGGGGGAATAGTGCCTCATCATTGGTGTCAGTGGCAGGAATGGTACCCCATCATTGGTGTCAGTGGGAGGAATAGTGTCCTATTGTTGGTGTCAGTGGGGGGGAATAGTGCCTCATCATTGGTGTCAGTGGCAGGAATGGTACCCCATCATTGGTGTCAGTGGGAGGAATAGTGTCCTATTGTTGGTGTCAGTGGGGGGGAATAGTGCCTCATCATTGGTGTCAGTGGCAGGAATGGTACCCCATCATTGGTGTCAGTGGGAGGAATAGTGTCCTATTGTTGGTGTCAGTGGGGGGGAATAGTGCCACATCGTTGGTGTCAGTGGGAGGAATAGTGCCCCATCGTTGGTGTCAGTGGGAGGAATAGTGCCCCATCGTTGGTGTCAGTGGGAGGAATAGTGCCCCATCGTTGGTGTCAGTGGGAGGAATAGTGCCCCATCGTTGGTGTCAGTGGGAGGAATAGTGCCCCATCGTTGGTGTCAGTGGGAGGAATAGTGCCCCATCGTTGGTGTCAGTGGGGGGAATAGTGCCCCATCGTTGGTGTCAGTGGGAGGAATAGTGCCCCATCATTGGTATCAGTGGGAGGGATGTCTGACTCTGATGTCTCGTGTCTGTGTGAGTGTGACCCAGCCAACAGGACATCCATAACATGTGCAATGTGTCAGTGAGTGATTACATCATCACGATCCCACAGTCTGCTCTTTTATTGCCTGATGGCCCTGCTGATCTGTGTCAGTGTGTTGTGTTGGATCTGTCACTATGTGGAATTGCTCAGTTCAGGTGTTCTCTTTGTGTGTGTGGGCTGGGCTGCCTGCTGTCACAGTGTTTTACCTCCCCCCCATTGCCTGGGGATTTCCAGCCTGGGATCTGTCAGAGTGTGGATCCATCATCCTCCACTCACTGCAACTGTCACCTTGCCACTGCCAGCCACAGATTCAGTCCATCCATGACACTGATTTTGTCTTTAATATTGATGCTGGTGGAATCTTATGGCACAGGGGCGGACTGACCATTTGGGAACTCAGGCACTGCCCGAGGGCCCGGGTCAGTAGGGGGCCCCATGAGATGCCTCTGGTACCTTTCATAGGCTGTTTTGGGTGTGGTTTGAGTGTGGGCGAGGACACAGGGGCCCCATGATCCCCTATTGCCCGGGGACCCCATGAGTTGTCAGTCCACCCCTGTTATGGCACTTATTTTTGCGAAATAACATAAACTTAGCAGTTTCATGTTTTGTTTATGTAATATTTTCTACTGTTTTTAAAACATGTTTATTTATTTATTGGGGGGGCGCAAGTAGCTGGTCTTGCCTAGGGCGCAAAAAAGTCTAGCACCGGCCCTGTCTATACACTATACTTCTCCAGGAGCGGACTGACCATTTGGAAACTCGGGCACTGGGTCAGTAGGGGGCCCCATGAGATGCCCCTGGTACCTTTTTCATAGGCTTTTTTGAGTTTGGGCAAGGACGCAGGAGCCCCATGATCCCCTATTGCCCGGGGGCCCCATGAATTGTCAGTCCGCCCCTGTACTTCTCTCTACATTTTAAAGCATGTTGCACATTGCCAGGCTGCAAGTGTTCAAGCACTAGTTTTTTAAATGTAATTTAGCTCAATTATTTGAATTATGATCCTTTCAGATTGATATTTTTGATAGCACAAAGCATGGAATGCCTGTGTCTGTTCATCCTTATACAGAAACACAAAGCACAGTCTAAACAGGAATTAGGACAGAAACCTCGATTCCACTGAGAATAATTCTGCTGATTCAGAAGATGTCCTCGTTCTCTTGGCAAATCCATCCTTCAGCTTTCTGTCCTTATGAAAGCATTTGCTGGTTTAAGGAATATTGTACAAGGGGCTGGTTCTCATGACTAAACCATGAGATAGCTGATTTATGTGTCTAATTTGACTTTCCTGCAATCTCCTTGTTTTGTATGCAAATATGAACATCTCCGCATATCTTTTCTGTGCTCTTACAATAATGTGTCATTTCCGAAACGCTCTCTTTCGCTTACCTGTGAAATCGTAGGTAGAACAAGTATCTACTATTATTTCACAGCCTTGCATTCCACTGATGCTAATAAGAGGATTATGATCTGCTCTCTCACCAGATGCAAAACTGTAAAAATATAAAGGAATGGTTCAAGGAAACCAGCTAAGCAAGTTATTTGTCTAATATATTAACCACTTACCCTCCACAGGATTTACCGCCCTTCCTGACCAGGCCATTTTTCACAATACATAGCTGCGTTACTTTAACTGACAATTGTGCGGTCATGTAAAGCTGCCACCAAATGAAATGAAATTTGATTTTTAAAATTTTTTTACTGGACATGTTTAATAGCAAAAAGTCAAAAATATTGTTTTTTTTTCAAAATTGTGCAGTATTTTTTTGCTTATAGCACAAAAAATAAAAAACACACAGGTGATCAAATGCCAAAAAAGGACATACATCATAAATTTAGGCCAAAATGTATTCTGCTCCATGTCTTTGCTAAAAAAATTCCAATAAGTGTAAATTAATTGGTTTACATGAAGGTTATAGCTAGAGATGAGCGAATTATTCAAAAATTCGGTTCGGCTGATTCGCCGAATTCGCCGATTAAATTCGCTTCGTGCCGAATATATTCGCTGCGAATTTAACTTATAAAAAGGGTGTTTCTAGGCTTCAGAGAGCCTTTATATTAGTGCAGAACACTGTACCTTTAATTTATTTTCAAATAGTTTTTTATTGAAAGTTTTTTTTTAAACAAACACGTAATATCGAGATATAATCAAATGTAGGGTTCACATAAACGAAACATTGGACAATAATGAGAGTGAGGTACAAAACACCCACCATCCGGCTGGATGTTCATTTAACAGATTCATACTTATAAGAGAGGTATGTTCATTAGATTGTGAACCATCATAAGAAGTAGAAAACCGTGAGAGTATTAAACAGAGGGTGAAAACGGGTATAGAAAAGAGTGGAAGGGGGAAGAAGGGGCACCGATGTTCTGCAAATTCAACATGTCCTAGGGATAAGGTTCGTAATCATGTGATTGAGCAATTGGGATGTGTTAGCCATCGAGACCAGTTTAAAGTGAATTTGTGATAAGAAGAGTTTCGAAAGGCCGCTCTTTTCTCCATCTCACATTGCAAGTTGAGGTCAGCAATGAGACGGGCTAGTAGAGGAGGTGAAGTAGAACGCCAAAGCCTCATAATGTTAGTCTTGGCTGCTGCCAGAATGTGTATGATAATAGTGCGTGAGCGTACAGGGAATTGTTCTATCGTTAGATGTAGAAGCGCTAATCCCGGGTCAAGAATCGTAGGTGAGTTTGTAACTGAGGAAATCAATTGGAACACTTTGTTCCAGTATGATTTGAGGGACTTGCAAGACCATAACACATGTAAGAGTGAACCGGTTTCACCACATTGTCTCCAGCAGGTTTTTGATTGCTGCGGATAATAGATGGATAATTTGGCAGGGGTCAAGTAGCATTGGTGGAGAATTTTTAAACATGATTCCCAGTGGGAGCTGCATTTCGAAGCTTTGTGTGTAGTGACAAAAGTCATTTGCCATGTATGAGGGGTCACTGGGGAGAGGAAGTCCTTCTCCCAATTAGTAAGGGATGATGAGTGGGTCGTGAAATATGCTTCAGTAAGTAACGTATAAAAAATTGAGATCCCTTTCTTTGGGTAATTGGTCTTATGTAGGAAATGATGAGCAGTAGCTGGGAGGTCTATTTTAACAGGAATATCCGTTTTATGAAGCAAATGGAATATTCGCAGAAAAGTGAAGTGTTCCGTATTAGGAAGATGGAATTTTTTCTGCAGTGTCTGGAATGATTCGAGTCCATGGTTAGCAAAAATATCTTGGATATGATTAATACCTAACTCTATCCAGGCCTTTAGATTTAAATTGGGAGAGAGAAATTGCAGAGCGGAAATAGGGGTCGGGATGTGTATGTTAGTTTTCTGTGAATGAGTGCTTGTCAAGAGCTCATGCCAAGCTGTTAGTGAAGCCTGGATACATGGATGTGTGTAAGTATGTCCAATCAGTGTTGTACGAGGCATGAAGAGCAAATCTGTTAAGGCACCTTGTGGATATCTGTAAGGTTCCATAGTGGTCCAGATTTTTTCCTGAGTAGGGTGCCACCAGTAGAAGAGCTGGTCTAGTAGAGCCGCCTGATAATAAGATTTTAAATGTGGGAGACCAGCTCCTCCTCTGGAAGGCGGACGGATCAGAAGGTTTGTAGAACATCTGGGCCTTTTGGCATTCCATAGAAATTTATTTAGAATTTTTTGCATTACGGAGAAAAAGGAGGAGGGTATAGATATAGGTAACGTACGAAAGATATATAATATCTTTGGCAATATACACATTTTAATAGCCGCTACTCTACCTAGCATTGATAGCGTGGTTGTGCGCAAGCTCCTAAGCTCATGTGGTATGATATCTATTAGGGGTTTAAAATTTTCAGCATAGAGTTGATTGGTTGTGGAAGTAAGTTTAATCCCCAAATAGGGGATACTGTGTTTTTCCCATTTAAAGGGGAATTGTTTTTCAAGGCGAGCTTGGGTCTGTGGAGGAGTATGAAGATTTAAAATTGAAGATTTGGTTTCATTTAGTTTGTAATAGGATACATCTGCATATTTTTGTATGTGTGAACGGATTGAGGCGAGAGATTTACAGGGGTTCGTAATCATTAGGATAATGTCGTCCGCAAAAAGACTGATTTTGTGTTCTTGCTGAGAAAATTTAATCCCTGAAAAATCGGAGTCATTTCTAAGGTCGGATGCTAGTGGTTCTATTAGTAGGGCGAAAATTATAGGGGATAGGGGACAGCCTTGCCTAGTACCATTAGATATTTGAAATGGTTGTGAAAGCGTACCATTAGTGAGGACTCTGGCTGAAGGTTTGGAGTAAAGGGATAGAATCGCTGATAATATCCAACCCGTAATACCAAGTTTTTGAAGAGTTAATGACATAAAACGCCAGTGAATGCGGTCAAACGCTTTTTCTGCGTCAAGCGATAGGAGAATTGAAGGTTGTTTGTTTGATTCAAGAAGGTTTACTAATGATATAAGTCGACGAGTCGCATCAGGGGCCTGTCTACCTGGTACAAATCCCACCTGATCCGCTTTGATCAGCGTCGGCAGGTACGGAAGGAGTCGTTGGGCTATTATTTTGGCATATATTTTCAGATCCGTATTAAGTAATGAAATTGGTCTATAGTTTTGGACTAATTGGGGGTTTTTACCCGGTTTCGGGATAGTAGAGATTATTGACTGTAGCATATCAGCAGGAAATTCTCCTTTAGAAGCTACGTGGTTATAAAGGTCAGATAGATGTGATTTGAGATTAGTCGCGAACTTTTTATAAAATTCATTAGTAAATCCGTCGTTTCCCGGAGATTTGTTCATGGGGAGTTTAGTTATGATTTTCTCAATCTCTGCAGGTAAAATCGGCACAGAGAGGGAGGTCAATTGAGTAGGTGTAAGATGGGGAAGTTCAGTTTGGCTTAAGAAATTATCAATTGAGAGGTTTGTTGGTTGCGTTGTGTCAGGGTCATCTTTTAAGTTGTATAGCGATTGATAATAACTCGCAAACGCATTAGCTATGTCTTGTGGATTAGATAGAGGGGTACTGGAAGTAGGATGCTGAATCGTGGCTATTTTGTTTTTAATTCGTTTCTGTTTAATGGTTTTGGCAAGAAAAGAGTTAGTCTTGTTACCAAGCGCATAGTATTGGGATTTTGTTCTTTGGAGGTTCGTGTCATAAATGTGTAAAAGAGCAGTGCGAAGTTTTTCCCTATCTTGATTTAAAGCCGCGGTTATAGTGGCATTTGGATTTTGTTTATTAATCTCCTCGTTTCTACGTATAGAAGCAAGGAGTAGGTCTATTTGCTGAGATCGTTGTTTTTTTACGCGGGAAGTTAATTGGATGAGGATACCTCTCATATAAGCTTTGTATGTTAGCCAAAGTGTGGTAATAGAAATTTCCGGAGTAATGTTAGTTTCAAAAAATAAATCATGTGCATCTAATATGAATTTCTGGTTTTCTGGTGTATTCAGAATCGCAGAGTTGAGTCTCCAGATAGGCGGAATTGCCGATCGCTGGGTGTCATCCAAGGAAATGGTGACCGGTGCATGGTCAGACCAGGTTATAGTTAGAGATGAGCGAAGAAATGAAAAATTCGATTCGACTGATTCGGCGAATTCGTGGACAATATTCGATTCGAGTCGAATAAATTCGCTGTGAATTTAACTTAAAAAAGGGTGTTTCTAGGCTTCAGAGAGACTTAATATTAGTGCAGAACACTGTACCTTTAATTTAAATGCCCTTGGAGTCTGCTGGGGAAGAGAAATAATACTGTCTGTCAGTATGACATGCAGATGAGTGCCGTCGATCTTAGAATCACTGCACACTTCACTCCTTTGGCCAGTCACGGGGCCAAAACCAGTGTTTGGAGCCACAGTGTGGCGGTGGAGGCAGCAGCAATGGGAGGCCATACAGCAACCTATGACAAAATGGAAACCAGCAGGAGCGTGAGGAGACCTGAAAGTGGCACATGGCAGAGTGGGAGCAATGGGAGGCGGTACAGGGACCCAGGTCACACTATGGGCCCAGCAGCAGCGTGACCAGGCGGTACGGGGGCCCATGGCCGATATGGGGCTTGGTGGCAGCTATGGAAGGCCTGTAATCTGCCAGCAACCTATGACAAAATGGACAACCGCAGGAGTGTGAGGAGATTTCAAAGTGGCACATGGCAGAGTGGAAGCAATGGAAGGCCGTACAGGGACCCAGGTCACACTGTGGGACCAGCATCAGCGTGAACAGGCGGTACGGGGGCCCATGGCCGATTTGACCTCATTCATCCCATAGTCCTGCCGACTCACGAATAGCGTGGCCTCCTCAAAGGGCCTGAGCAAGCGCAGGTGTCACACATGAGCTGCCAATGGCTGACATCTAAGTTACACAGGGAGTACCTTTATCCGCTTTTAACATCAGGAAATCTGTGATGGCCTTTAGCTGTTCGTAAAGGCGGTCTAACATATGTAGGGTTGAATTCCACCTTGTTGCAACGTCACAGCATGAGGAGTCGGTACGGGGGCCCATGGCAGATTACATGTCTGGCAGCAGCTATGTGAGGCCCGTAATCTGCCTGCACCCTATGTCAAAAAATTTAACACACCAGCAGTGTGAAGAGACCTGAAAGTGGCACATGGCAGCAGAGTGTGGCGATGGAGACAGCAGCAATGGGAGGCCGTACAGGGACCCATGAGAGACTCTAGACTTGGCAGCAGCATGAGGAGGCGGTATATAGGGGCCCATGGCAGATTAGGGGCCTGGCAGCAGCTATGTGAGGCCCGTAATCTGCCTGCACCCTATGTCAAAAAATTTAACACACCAGCAGTGTGAAGAGACCTGAAAGTGGCATATGGCAGCAGAGTGTGGCGATGGAGACAGCAGCAATGGGAGGCCATACAGGGACCCATGACAGACTCTGGACTTGGCAGCAGCATGAGGAGGCGGTATATAGGGGCCCATGGCAGATTAGGGGCCTGGCAGCAGCTATGTGAGGCCCGTAATCTGCCTGCACCCTATGTCAAAAAATTTAACACACCAGCAGTGTGAAGAGACCTGAAAGTGGCACATGGCAGCAGAGTGTGGCGATGGAGACAGCAGCAATGGGAGGCCGTACAGGGACCCATGAGAGACTCTAGACTTGGCAGCAGCATGAGGAGGCGGTATATAGGGGCCCATGGCAGATTAGGGGCCTGGCAGCAGCTATGTGAGGCCCGTAATCTGCCTGCACCCTATGTCAAAAAATTTAACACACCAGCAGTGTGTGAGGAGACCTGAAAGTGGCACATGGCAGAGTGTGGCGATGGAGACAGCAGCAATGGGAGGCCGTACAGGGACCCATGAGAGACTCTGGACCTGGCAGCAGCATGAGGAAGCGGTATATAGGGGCCTATGGCAGATTAGGGGCCTGGCAGCAGCTATAGGAGGCCCATAATCTGCCAGCACCCTATGTCAAAAAATTCTACACACCAGCAGTGTGTGAGGAGACCTGAAAGTGGCACATGGCAGAGTGTGGCGATGGAGACAGCAGCAATGGGAGGCCGTACAGGGACCCATGAGAGACTCTGGACCTGGCAGCAGCATGAGGAGGCGGTATATAGGGGCCTATGGCAGATTAGGGGCCTGGCAGCAGCTATAGGAGGCCCATAATCTGCCAGCACCCTATGTCAAAAAATTCTACACACCAGCAGTGTGAGGAGACCTGAAAGTGGCACATGGCAGCAGAGTGTGGCGATGGAGACAGCAGCAATGGGAGGCCGTACAGGGACCCATGACAGACTCTAGACTTGGCAGCAGCATGAGGAGGCGGTATATAGGGGCCCATGGCAGATTAGGGGCCTGGCAGCAGCTATGTGAGGCCCGTAATCTGCCTGCACCCTATGTCAAAAAATTTAACACACCAGCAGTGTGAAGAGACCTGAAAGTGGCACATGGCAGCAGAGTGTGGCGATGGAGACAGCAGCAATGGGAGGCCATACAGGGACCCATGACAGACTCTGGACTTGGCAGCAGCATGAGGAGGCGGTATATAGGGGCCCATGGCAGATTAGGGGCCTGGCAGCAGCTATGTGAGGCCCGTAATCTGCCTGCACCCTATGTCAAAAAATTTAACACACCAGCAGTGTGAAGAGACCTGAAAGTGGCACATGGCAGCAGAGTGTGGCGATGGAGACAGCAGCAATGGGAGGCCATACAGGGACCCATGACAGACTCTGGACTTGGCAGCAGCATGAGGAGGCGGTATATAGGGGCCCATGGCAGATTAGGGGCCTGGCAGCAGCTATGTGAGGCCCGTAATCTGCCTGCACCCTATGTCAAAAAATTTAACACACCAGCAGTGTGAAGAGACCTGAAAGTGGCACATGGCAGCAGAGTGTGGCGATGGAGACAGCAGCAATGGGAGGCCGTACAGGGACCCATGAGAGACTCTAGACTTGGCAGCAGCATGAGGAGGCGGTATATAGGGGCCCATGGCAGATTAGGGGCCTGGCAGCAGCTATGTGAGGCCCGTAATCTGCCTGCACCCTATGTCAAAAAATTTAACACACCAGCAGTGTGTGAGGAGACCTGAAAGTGGCACATGGCAGAGTGTGGCGATGGAGACAGCAGCAATGGGAGGCCGTACAGGGACCCATGAGAGACTCTGGACCTGGCAGCAGCATGAGGAAGCGGTATATAGGGGCCTATGGCAGATTAGGGGCCTGGCAGCAGCTATAGGAGGCCCATAATCTGCCAGCACCCTATGTCAAAAAATTCTACACACCAGCAGTGTGTGAGGAGACCTGAAAGTGGCACATGGCAGAGTGTGGCGATGGAGACAGCAGCAATGGGAGGCCGTACAGGGACCCATGAGAGACTCTGGACCTGGCAGCAGCATGAGGAGGCGGTATATAGGGGCCTATGGCAGATTAGGGGCCTGGCAGCAGCTATAGGAGGCCCATAATCTGCCAGCACCCTATGTCAAAAAATTCTACACACCAGCAGTGTGAGGAGACCTGAAAGTGGCACATGGCAGCAGAGTGTGGCGATGGAGACAGCAGCAATGGGAGGCCGTACAGGGACCCATGACAGACTCTAGACTTGGCAGCAGCATGAGGAGGCGGTATATAGGGGCCCATGGCAGATTAGGGGCCTGGCAGCAGCTATAGGAGGCCCATAATCTGCCAGCACCCTATGTCAAAAAATTCTACACACCAGCAGTGTGAGGAGACCTGAAAGTGGCACATGGCAGCAGAGTGTGGCGATGGAGACAGCAGCAATGGGAGGCCGTACAGGGACCCATGACAGACTCTAGACTTGGCAGCAGCATGAGGAGGCGGTATATAGGGGCCCATGGCAGATTAGGGGCCTGGCAGCAGCTATGTGAGGCCCGTAATCTGCCTGCACCCTATGTCAAAAAATTTAACACACCAGCAGTGTGAAGAGACCTGAAAGTGGCACATGGCAGCAGAGTGTGGCGATGGAGACAGCAGCAATGGGAGGCCGTACAGGGACCCATGACAGACTCTGGACTTGGCAGCAGCATGAGGAGGCGGTATATAGGGGCCCATGGCAGATTAGGGGCCTGGCAGCAGCTATGTGAGGCCCGTAATCTGCCTGCACCCTATGTCAAAAAATTTAACACACCAGCAGTGTGAAGAGACCTGAAAGTGGCACATGGCAGCAGAGTGTGGCGATGGAGACAGCAGCAATGGGAGGCCGTACAGGGACCCATGAGAGACTCTAGACTTGGCAGCAGCATGAGGAGGCGGTATATAGGGGCCCATGGCAGATTAGGGGCCTGGCAGCAGCTATAGGAGGCCCATAATCTGCCAGCACCCTATGTCAAAAAATTCTACACACCAGCAGTGTGAGGAGACCTGAAAGTGGCACATGGCAGCAGAGTGTGGCGATGGAGACAGCAGCAATGGGAGGCCGTACAGGGACCCATGACAGACTCTAGACTTGGCAGCAGCATGAGGAGGCGGTATATAGGGGCCCATGGCAGATTAGGGGCCTGGCAGCAGCTATGTGAGGCCCGTAATCTGCCTGCACCCTATGTCAAAAAATTTAACACACCAGCAGTGTGAAGAGACCTGAAAGTGGCACATGGCAGCAGAGTGTGGCGATGGAGACAGCAGCAATGGGAGGCCATACAGGGACCCATGACAGACTCTGGACTTGGCAGCAGCATGAGGAGGCGGTATATAGGGGCCCATGGCAGATTAGGGGCCTGGCAGCAGCTATGTGAGGCCCGTAATCTGCCTGCACCCTATGTCAAAAAATTTAACACACCAGCAGTGTGAAGAGACCTGAAAGTGGCACATGGCAGCAGAGTGTGGCGATGGAGACAGCAGCAATGGGAGGCCATACAGGGACCCATGACAGACTCTGGACTTGGCAGCAGCATGAGGAGGCGGTATATAGGGGCCCATGGCAGATTAGGGGCCTGGCAGCAGCTATGTGAGGCCCGTAATCTGCCTGCACCCTATGTCAAAAAATTTAACACACCAGCAGTGTGAAGAGACCTGAAAGTGGCACATGGCAGCAGAGTGTGGCGATGGAGACAGCAGCAATGGGAGGCCGTACAGGGACCCATGAGAGACTCTAGACTTGGCAGCAGCATGAGGAGGCGGTATATAGGGGCCCATGGCAGATTAGGGGCCTGGCAGCAGCTATGTGAGGCCCGTAATCTGCCTGCACCCTATGTCAAAAAATGGAACCCACCAGCAGTGTGTGAGGAGACCTGAAAGTGGCACATGGCAGAGTGTGGCGATGGAGACAGCAGCAATGGGAGGCCGTACAGGGACCCATGAGAGACTCTGGACCTGGCAGCAGCATGAGGAAGCGGTATATAGGGGCCTATGGCAGATTAGGGGCCTGGCAGCAGCTATAGGAGGCCCATAATCTGCCAGCACCCTATGTCAAAAAATTCTACACACCAGCAGTGTGTGAGGAGACCTGAAAGTGGCACATGGCAGAGTGTGGCGATGGAGACAGCAGCAATGGGAGGCCGTACAGGGACCCATGAGAGACTCTGGACCTGGCAGCAGCATGAGGAGGCGGTATATAGGGGCCTATGGCAGATTAGGGGCCTGGCAGCAGCTATAGGAGGCCCATAATCTGCCAGCACCCTATGTCAAAAAATTCTACACACCAGCAGTGTGAGGAGACCTGAAAGTGGCACATGGCAGCAGAGTGTGGCGATGGAGACAGCAGCAATGGGAGGCCGTACAGGGACCCATGACAGACTCTAGACTTGGCAGCAGCATGAGGAGGCGGTATATAGGGGCCCATGGCAGATTAGGGGCCTGGCAGCAGCTATAGGAGGCCCATAATCTGCCAGCACCCTATGTCAAAAAATTCTACACACCAGCAGTGTGAGGAGACCTGAAAGTGGCACATGGCAGCAGAGTGTGGCGATGGAGACAGCAGCAATGGGAGGCCGTACAGGGACCCATGACAGACTCTAGACTTGGCAGCAGCATGAGGAGGCGGTATATAGGGGCCCATGGCAGATTAGGGGCCTGGCAGCAGCTATGTGAGGCCCGTAATCTGCCTGCACCCTATGTCAAAAAATTTAACACACCAGCAGTGTGAAGAGACCTGAAAGTGGCACATGGCAGCAGAGTGTGGCGATGGAGACAGCAGCAATGGGAGGCCGTACAGGGACCCATGACAGACTCTGGACTTGGCAGCAGCATGAGGAGGCGGTATATAGGGGCCCATGGCAGATTAGGGGCCTGGCAGCAGCTATGTGAGGCCCGTAATCTGCCTGCACCCTATGTCAAAAAATTTAACACACCAGCAGTGTGAAGAGACCTGAAAGTGGCACATGGCAGCAGAGTGTGGCGATGGAGACAGCAGCAATGGGAGGCCATACAGGGACCCATGACAGACTCTGGACTTGGCAGCAGCATGAGGAGGCGGTATATAGGGGCCCATGGCAGATTAGGGGCCTGGCAGCAGCTATGTGAGGCCCGTAATCTGCCTGCACCCTATGTCAAAAAATTTAACACACCAGCAGTGTGAAGAGACCTGAAAGTGGCACATGGCAGCAGAGTGTGGCGATGGAGACAGCAGCAATGGGAGGCCGTACAGGGACCCATGAGAGACTCTAGACTTGGCAGCAGCATGAGGAGGCGGTATATAGGGGCCCATGGCAGATTAGGGGCCTGGCAGCAGCTATGTGAGGCCCGTAATCTGCCTGCACCCTATGTCAAAAAATTTAACACACCAGCAGTGTGAAGAGACCTGAAAGTGGCACATGGCAGCAGAGTGTGGCGATGGAGACAGCAGCAATGGGAGGCCGTACAGGGACCCATGAGAGACTCTAGACTTGGCAGCAGCATGAGGAGGCGGTATATAGGGGCCCATGGCAGATTAGGGGCCTGGCAGCAGCTATAGGAGGCCCATAATCTGCCAGCACCCTATGTCAAAAAATTCTACACACCAGCAGTGTGAGGAGACCTGAAAGTGGCACATGGCAGCAGAGTGTGGCGATGGAGACAGCAGCAATGGGAGGCCGTACAGGGACCCATGAGAGACTCTAGACTTGGCAGCAGCATGAGGAGGCGGTATATAGGGGCCCATGGCAGATTAGGGGCCTGGCAGCAGCTATGTGAGGCCCGTAATCTGCCTGCACCCTATGTCAAAAAATTTAACACACCAGCAGTGTGAAGAGACCTGAAAGTGGCACATGGCAGCAGAGTGTGGCGATGGAGACAGCAGCAATGGGAGGCCGTACAGGGACCCATGACAGACTCTAGACTTGGCAGCAGCATGAGGAGGCGGTATATAGGGGCCCATGGCAGATTAGGGGCCTGGCAGCAGCTATGTGAGGCCCGTAATCTGCCTGCACCCTATGTCAAAAAATTAAACACACCAGCAGTGTGAAGAGACCTGAAAGTGGCACATGGCAGCAGAGTGTGGCGATGGAGACAGCAGCAATGGGAGGCCATACAGGGACCCATGACAGACTCTGGACTTGGCAGCAGCATGAGGAGGCGGTATATAGGGGCCCATGGCAGATTAGGGGCCTGGCAGCAGCTATAGGAGGCCCGTAATCTGCCAGCACCCTATGTCAAAAAATTAAACACACCAGCAGTGTGAGGAGACCTGAAAGTGGCACATGTTTGAGGCATGATTCATGGCGGATTTAGTCAGTTGTGTCAGGAACTGGTGGTTTGAAATCCAGACTAATCCACGCCTGATTCATTTTCACAAACGTGAGTCTCTCCACACTTTGGGTGGACAGTCGTGTCCTCCGCGGAGTTACAATACCTCCTGCCGCACTAAACACGCGCTCCGATGCCACGCTACTGGCCGGGCATGACAGCCTTTCAAGGGCAAATTCAGCTAGTTGGGGCCAAAGGTCAAGTTTCGTTGCCCAGTAGTCAAGGGGATTGTCTACCTCGGTTGGCAGGGTGCTGTCCAAGTAGGCCCAAGCCTGTTGTTTGAGCTCCTGCTCCAGGTCCACCTGATGCTGCTGCTGCTGCTGCGGCTGGTTAGTAGTTTCCTCACTGCGCTGGTGAAGAAAGCTACTCATCATCGACTGCAGACTGAGGCAGCCACTGCTGGTGGAGCTGCCACTGCTCCTACCACCCCACCCCTCCCCTGCTGCCATGCCAGCGGAACGCGAGCGCACAGGGCCCACAGTGTCTGAGGATGGACGTTGGCGCACAAAGGCAGAGACCAACTGACTACATAGGTGGTTTTTATAGTACGTAATTTTGGCCTCCCTCTCAGCAGGTGTGAAAAAGGCCACCATTTTGGACCGGTAGCGAGGGTCCAACAAGGTGGACAGCCAAAAGTCATCCCTCTGTCTGATGGTTATTATTCGGCTGTCGCTACGCAAGCAACCGAGCATGCTATGGGCCATTTGTGCCAAGGAATGCGAGGGACTCCCTGCCTCCATCTCCACAGCATACTGCCACGGTGCGTCTGGGTCCTCTGTCTCCTCCTCCTCCTCCTCTACCAGATGCTCCTGCTCCTCCACTCCTGTCCGCTGAGTGGAAAAACCACCCATTTCACTCAATAATTCCTGAGCACAAATGTCCTCCTCTACCTCCTCCTCTTCTTCCTGTCCTGCCCCCACAGGGGTCATGTGGCGTTGAGATCTGTGCGCCACGTCTACCGCACCCTGACCAGCCATTGTTAACAGCATTTGTTCCAGGACGTGCAACAGAGGAATGACGTCGTTCATCCCATAGTCCTGCCGACTCACGAATAGCGTGGCCTCCTCAAAGGGCCTGAGCAAGCGGCAGGTGTCACGCATGAGCTGCCAATGGCTGACATCTAAGTTACACAGGGGAGTACCTTTATCCGCTTGTAACATCAGGAAATCGGTGATGGCCTTTCGCTGCTCGTAAAGGCGGTCTAACATGTGTAGGGTTGAATTCCACCTTGTTGCAACGTCGCAGATCAGGCGATGCTGTGGAATTCCGTTCTGCCGCTGCAGCTCAATGAGGGTGTTCTTTGCGGTGTAGGAATGGCTGAAATGCATGCACAGTTTACGTGACATTTTAAGGATGTCTTGCAGTGGGATGGTGGATTTTAGGAACCGCTTGACAACCAGATTGAACACGTGAGCCATGCATGGCGCATGGCACAACCTTCCTTGACGCAGAGCAGACACCATGTTCTTTCCGTTGTCAGTCAACATGGTTCCGATTTTTAGTTTGCGCGGAGACAGCCATCTGTCGATTTCTCTGTTCATTACACTCAGCAGTTCCTCCCCTGTGTGACTACGTTCGCCAAGGCATACCAGGTGCAGCACAGCGTGACACCGTTGCGCCCTGCACATGTGATATGCCGGTCGGGTAATGGGACTTGGCACGGGGGTGGCGGCTGAGGACACGGCGGAAAAAGAGGTGGTAGAGGCGGACATGCTTGCTGGACCAAGGACGTGCAAACGTGGAGGCAAAAGCGTCGTGACCTGTCCAAGTTGCTGGTGCGGCTGTGCCGGCACCACGTTCACCCAGTGGGCCGTAAATGACATGTACTGTCCCTGACCGTAGTTACAGCTCCACACGTCGGCGCTGCCGTGCACTTTGGCAGAGACCGACATGCTCAAAGACTGGCCCACCATCTCTTCTACATGTGAATGCAGGGCTGGCACTGCCTTTTGGGCAAAGAAATGACGGCTTGGCACTCTCCACCGCGGCGCGGCACAAGCCATCATTTCTCGGAAAGGTGCTGAGTCCACCAGTTGGAAAGGGAGGGACTGCAGCACCAGCAACTTGGACAGGAGGACGTTCAGCTTTTGCACCGTCGGGTGCGTGCTCGCAAACTGTTGTCTCTTGGATACGGATTCCAAGAAAGACTGTTGACGGAATCCGAGAAGAGGAGTAGCAGGAGAAGGAGCATCTGAACGAGCGGAAGATGCCAATGAGCGACAACTCCCCTCAGCAGAGGTGTTGGAGCCTTGACTGGCTGATAGAGGGCGATTGACGACGTCGGGTGACGGAGCAAGTAACGGAGCGGGTGATGGAGCGGGGGCTGGGGCAGGCAGAACCGCCGTATGTTTATCACGGTTTTCCCAGGCCACCGAATGGTGACGCTGCATATGCTGACGCAACGCTGTAGTCCCAACATGGGCCCCCTGGCCACGCTTGCATTTCTGGCCACATAGTCGACATACGGCTACGTTTACTTCCTCGGGCGGCTTGAGGAAAAATTGCCACACCACCGAGTAGGAAACTTTGCCCCCGCTACTCTTCACTGGCTGACTGCTACTTCCTCCGTGCGCAACGGCACCACTACTGGCCGTGGTGGTAGGCTGCAGTGGAGCTGGTGCTCTACTCCGTGGACGTTTGGCTCCACTGACACTGATGCGACCCTGCTGCTGTCTCCTGGGCAACCCACCGACTGTTTTGCTCGCTGCCAAGCTGCCACCCTCTTCTCCTGATGATGCGGAAGAAATTGCCTGATGACGACGAGGCTGCCAAGTGCGATCAACCTCCTCATCATCAAGTAGGGTCTCCGCCTCACTACTAGCCCCCTCGGCTGCGTCTGGGTCAGGAGACAGACCTGTCTCTAGACCGGCTACCGAGCCACTCTCCTCGCCAGTACTTGTTCGCTTGGCTGCTGAAAAGGCCGATGTCTCCCCCCGTTCCTGACCGCCCTCTGTTAGCTCTTCCTCACTGTACAGTGGGGCTGAGCCCACAGCATGCGATACTTCGCTTGGTGAGGGAACAGCAAAGGACAGGGGCAGGTAGAGGACACGTGATTTCAGTGGGCTTGGTCCCGGGCCATGCCAACTAACGGTTGTGTCTGACGTACCCACCGACCGTTGGCTGTAGGTGTCAGAGGTGACCTGGGAAGAGGAAGACGACCGAGCCAACCAATCAATGACGGCAGGGTTGTCGGTGGAGACACGACCGCTGGATGACACCGGGAGCACTGGCCTCTGGCTGCGAATACTGCTGCCTCGACCCCTTCCTCTGCTGCCACGTCTGCTCGCTCCTAAAACATTGCCTCCTCTGCCACTCCTCTGCATGTTGTCTGACATACTATTTAATTCAACGATTAGGTGTCCCTGAGTAACAATTCTCTGGCACTCAGTAACAATTCTGTCTGTCCCTGAGTATGAATTCTGTGGCCCTGAGTAACAATTATGTGTCTGTGCGAGTAACAATTCTGTGTCTGTGCGAGTAACAATTCTGTGTCTGTGCAAGTAACAATTTTGTGTCTGTGCGAGTAACAATTCTCTGGCACTCAGTAACAATTCTGTCTGTCCCTGAGTAACAATTCTCTGGCACTCAGTAACAATTCTGTCTGTCCCTGAGTATGAATTCTGTGGCCCTGAGTAACAATTCTGTGTCTGTGCGAGTAACAATTCTGTGTCTGTGCAAGTAACAATTTTGTGTCTGTGCGAGTAACAATTCTCTGGCACTCAGTAACAATTCTGTCTGTCCCTGAGTAACAATTCTCTGGCACTCAGTAACAATTCTGTCTGTCCCTGAGTATGAATTCTGTGGCCCTGAGTAACAATTCTGTGTCTGTGCGAGTAACAATTCTGTGTCTGTGCAAGTAACAATTTTGTGTCTGTGCGAGTAACAATTCTCTGGCACTCAGTAACAATTCTGTCTGTCCCTGAGTAACAATTCTCTGGCACTCAGTAACAATTCTGTCTGTCCCTGAGTAACAATTCTCTGGCACTCAGTAACAATTCTGTCTATCCCTGAGTATGAATTCTGTGGCCCTGAGTAACAATTCTGTGTCTGTGCGAGTAACAATTCTGTGTCTGTGCAAGTAACAATTTTGTGTCTGTGCGAGTAACAATTCTCTGGCACTCAGTAACAATTCTGTCTGTCCCTGAGTAACAATTCTCTGGCACTCAGTAACAATTCTGTCTGTCCCTGAGTAACAATTCTCTGGCACTCAGTAACAATTCTGTCTGTCCCTGAGTATGAATTCTGTGGCCCTGAGTAACAATTCTGTGTCTGTGCGAGTAACAATTCTGTGTCTGTGCAAGTAACAATTTTGTGTCTGTGCGAGTAACAATTCTCTGGCACTCAGTAACAATTCTGTCTGTCCCTGAGTAACAATTCTCTGGCACTCAGTAACAATTCTGTCTGTCCCTGAGTAACAATTCTCTGGCACTCAGTAACAATTCTGTCTATCCCTGAGTATGAATTCTGTGGCCCTGAGTAACAATTCTGTGTCTGTGCGAGTAACAATTCTGTGTCTGTGCAAGTAACAATTTTGTGTCTGTGCGAGTAACAATTCTCTGGCACTCAGTAACAATTCTGTCTGTCCCTGAGTAACAATTCTCTGGCACTCAGTAACAATTCTGTCTGTCCCTGAGTAACAATTCTCTGGCACTCAGTAACAATTCTGTCTATCCCTGAGTATGAATTCTGTGGCCCTGAGTAACAATTCTGTGTCTGTGCGAGTAACAATTCTGTGTCTGTGCAAGTAACAATTTTGTGTCTGTGCGAGTAACAATTCTCTGGCACTCAGTAACAATTCTGTCTGTCCCTGAGTAACAATTCTCTGGCACTCAGTAACAATTCTGTCTGTCCCTGAGTAACAATTCTCTGGCACTCAGTAACAATTCTGTCTGTCCCTGAGTAACAATTCTCTGGCACTCAGTAACAATTCTGTCTGTCCCTGAGTAACAATTCTCTGGCACTCAGTAACAATTCTGTCTGTCCCTGAGTATGAATTCTGTGGCCCTGAGTAACAATTCTGTGTCTGTGCGAGTAACAATTCTGTGTCTGTGCAAGTAACAATTTTGTGTCTGTGCGAGTAACAAATCTCTGGCACTCAGTAACAATTCTGTCTGTCCCTGAGTAACAATTCTCTGGCACTCAGTAACAATTCTGTCTGTCCCTGAGTAACAATTCTCTGGCACTCAGTAACAATTCTGTCTGTCCCTGAGTATGAATTCTGTGGCCCTGAGTAACAATTCTGTGTCTGTGCGAGTAACAATTCTGTGTCTGTGCAAGTAACAATTTTGTGTCTGTGCGAGTAACAATTCTCTGGCACTCAGTAACAATTCTGTCTGTCCCTGAGTAACAATTCTCTGGCACTCAGTAACAATTCTGTCTGTCCCTGAGTAACAATTCTCTGGCACTCAGTAACAATTCTGTCTATCCCTGAGTATGAATTCTGTGGCCCTGAGTAACAATTCTGTGTCTGTGCGAGTAACAATTCTGTGTCTGTGCAAGTAACAATTTTGTGTCTGTGCGAGTAACAATTCTCTGGCACTCAGTAACAATTCTGTCTGTCCCTGAGTAACAATTCTCTGGCACTCAGTAACAATTCTGTCTGTCCCTGAGTAACAATTCTCTGGCACTCAGTAACAATTCTGTCTGTCCCTGAGTATGAATTCTGTGGCCCTGAGTAACAATTCTGTGTCTGTGCGAGTAACAATTCTGTGTCTGTGCAAGTAACAATTTTGTGTCTGTGCGAGTAACAATTCTCTGGCACTCAGTAACAATTCTGTCTGTCCCTGAGTAACAATTCTCTGGCACTCAGTAACAATTCTGTCTGTCCCTGAGTAACAATTCTCTGGCACTCAGTAACAATTCTGTCTGTCCCTGAGTATGAATTCTGTGGCCCTGAGTAACAATTCTGTGTCTGTGCGAGTAACAATTCTGTGTCTGTGCAAGTAACAATTTTGTGTCTGTGCGAGTAACAATTCTCTGGCACTCAGTAACAATTCTGTCTGTCCCTGAGTAACAATTCTCTGGCACTCAGTAACAATTCTGTCTGTCCCTGAGTAACAATTCTCTGGCACTCAGTAACAATTCTGTCTGTCCCTGAGTAACAATTCTCTGGCACTCAGTAACAATTCTGTCTGTCCCTGAGTAACAATTCTCTGGCACTCAGTAACAATTCTGTCTGTCCCTGAGTAACAATTCTCTGGCACTCAGTAACAATTCTGTCTGTCCCTGAGTAACAATTCTCTGGCACTCAGTAACAATTCTGTCTGTCCCTGAGTAACAATTCTCTGGCACTCAGTAACAATTCTGTCTGTCCCTGAGTAACAATTCTGTCTGTCCCTGAGAATGAATTCTGTGGCCCTAAGAATTCTCTGGCACTCAGTAACAATTCTGTCTGTCCCTGAGTAACAATTCTCTGGCACTCAGTAACAATTCTGTCTGTCCCTGAGTAAAAATTCTGTGGCCCTAATAACGTTTCTGTGGCCCTAAGTAACAATTCTCTGGCACTGAGTAACAATTCTGTCTGTCCCTGAGTATGAATTCTGTGGCCCTAACTAGCGTTTCTTTGTCCCTAAATAACGATTCTGTGGCCCTCATTAACAAGTCTGTGTCCCTGAGTAATGGTTCTCTGTCCCTAAGTAACTTCTCTCTGTCCCCAATTCTCGTTTCTGTGGCCCTAACTCTGTCCCTGTCCCTAGTACAGAGCGGTCTGCCTCTGTTCAATGACTGCAGGCAAATGAAGATTTCCAAAATGGCCGCTATATATACCTCGACCATTACACAGTGCTGGCTGGCTGGCTGCTGATTGGCTGATGCGATCACATGTCGTTGAGGAATGCATTATGGGGCAGCGCGCCTTGTCTGCGCGCCTTCCCCGACATCCCCGCTCCGTCGCCGCACATGTCAGCCGCCATTTTCGGAAAAATTTCGATTCGCGCGTCCGAATTAGGCTGTTTTTCGGATTCGGCACGAATCGAAATTTTTCCGATATTCGACTCGAATTCCACTTCGGATACTTCGATTCGCTCATCTCTAGTTATAGTTCCAATTTGGGAGGACTTCACATGCTGTAATGTCCATTTGTCCGTAAGAAACATATCAATTCTAGAATATGACAGATGTGACGGTGAAAAGTAGGTGTAGTCTCTTTCCGCACCATGTTGGCATCTCCATATGTCATATAAGTCATGCTCGTGCATAAAGCGGTTAAAATTGAGGTTGCTGGGTTTTTTATTAGAGGAAGAGTCCAGAAGTGAGTCACTAAGAATATTAAAGTCTCCGCCAATAATAAGTCTGCCTTTCTGATGTTGGGAGATAAGGTTGTGGAGTTTCCGATAGAATTTCAATTGTTTGCTATTAGGACCATAAACATTCACCAAGGTGTATGAGATCTCATTAATTAGGCATACCAAGATAACAAAGCGCCCTTGCGGGTCAATTATAGTGGAGGTAGGTGTGAAAGAGAGGGCGTCATTGATAGCGATAATAACTCCGTTCTTTTTTTTCCCGTTGGTTGCCATAAATAGTTGAGAGAAACGAGGTATATACAGTTTCGGGGTTTTGTCCGTGGCAAAATGTGATTCCTGCACAAAGAGTATGTCAGTATTATATTTCCGGATTTCTCTTGCTAGCATCGATCTCTTGAATGGGGAGTTAAGGCCTCGTACATTAAAGGATTTGATGATAATCATTTGTAGTTAGAGTCTCGGTTTACAGGCATAGTCGCGTTGTTAGTTATTCCAGTGGTAGTCATGGCCGTAGGAAAAAAGCAGTGTGTCAGATGTGAACACTTGTCGGTGCCAGTAGGAGGGAAAAAAGAGGATGGAAAATTAACATTAAAAAGAAACTTGCGCATAAAGCAAGTAAACGGTGTAGCTATGTGTGCTACAACAAAGGTGGGGGAGTCAAACCGGATATGACCCTCAAGAGAGTCATATCTACACATAACTGTGAAATTGTAAATTACTTGGTGCAGGCCGATCGCCAGAAGCATACGAGGTTAAAGAACGCCTCCAGGGAAAGAGTGTAGGAAATATATCCACGGCCAGTGCCGCTTAGCCCTTCAGGTTGCTTCCATGTTTTGAACGGAACCAGGGTTGTTTTTCTGTGGGTCTGCTGGTAAAATGCTCCAGGTTTTAAGGAAGTCCAGGCCTGCCTCTAGATTTTTAATATTATAGGTTCTGCCTTGATGACGCACTATTAGCTTAGTGGGGAATCCCCATTGATAGGCCATATTGTGATTTCTAAGCGCTTTTGTGATAGGTATCATTTTCTTTCTGTTAGCAAGTGTGGCTTTGGATAAATCCGCATAAAGGCGCAAATTCGCATGTGAGGATGGTATTGGAGGAGGGTTCCTGGCCGCCATCATGATTCTTTCCTTAATATGGTAGAAGTGTATGCGGACAAGCACATCTCTAGGGATAGTTGCAGACAAGAAAGAGGGCTTAGGTAGACGATGTGCTCGATCGGTTATAGCCTCTACTTCAGTGAGTGTGGGGATTAGTAGCTTGAAAAAATAATGCAAGTATGGAAGTAATGCCTCGTTAGATACCGTTTCAGGAATTCCTCTAATTTTAATGTTATTGCGGCGTGAGCGATCTTCCATATCAGCCAATTTGAGATTGATTTGTTCGATATCTAACGTGTGTTCCGCATGGGCATCAATCAAATCATTGTGCGCTTCTACTATATCCGCTATGTTGGTTTCAATATGGCGGATCCTGCGGTCCTGGCTTTGCACTAGAGTAGTAATTTGGGCCAATGGCGCGGAAATATCATTATGCAAAGTTTGGCGTAGTAATGTCAGCATATTCTTCATACAAATTTCAGTTAGCGGTTGGTCAGATACTGGGAATGCGTCTAAGTCAGACATGTTTGAAAATGCTGGTTGGGGTATAAAGTTTAGGGCCTGGGATGCATCTTCAGGGTCTCTGTCAAGCCGAGGCTTAGATTTTACAGGGCTGCAGGACGTGGGTGACAGTGGGGGAGACAACTCACCCGGGTCCCCTGGGTATAGTTGATGCCTCAGCCTGGGATCGACATGCTGGGAGCTGTAGTCCCCCTCCTGGCTTCTGCTGTCTCCCTGTGCATCCTCGTGGCGGCCGCCATCTTGGATTCCCGGCTGAACGGCCGGGAAGAAAAACGTTAGTTTCCCTGGTTGCCCCGGGCTTTTTTTCCTGCGGGGCATGTCTAGTGGGCTGCGGGCACCCTCTGTGGTCAGCTGTTTGATGTCGGTTTTCCCTGGGGCCGTAGTGTGCCGCGTTAGTGCTGGCGGATGGACGGAGCTGCAGCTACAGAGCGTCCATCTCCGAGCCGGCCGCGCATGCGCCCCTGTACCTTTAATTTAAATGCCCTTGGAGTCTGCTGGGGAAGAGAAATAATACTGTCAGTCAGTATGACATGCAGATGAGTGCCGTCGATCTTAGAATCACCGCACACTTCACTCATTTGGGCAGTCACGGGGCCAAAACCAGAGTGTGGAGCCACAGTGTGGCGGTGGAGGCAGCAGCAATGGGAGGCCATACAGCACCCTATGACAAAATGGAACCCACCAGCAGTGTGAGAAGACCTGAAAGTGGCACATGGCAGAGTGTGGCGATGGAGACAGCAGCAATGGGAGGCCGTACAGGGACCCATGACACACTCTGGACCTGGCAGCAGCATGAGGAGGCGGTACAGGGGCCCATGACAGACTACGGGCCTGGCAGCAGCATGAGGAGTTGGTACGGGGGCCCATGGCAGATTACGGGCCTGGCAGCAGCAATGGGATGCCGTACAGGGACCCATGACACACTCTGGACCTGGCAGCAGCATGAGGAGGCGGTACAGGGGCCCATGACAGATTACGGGCCTGGCAGCAGCATGAGGAGTCGGTACGGGGGCCCATGGCAGATTACGGGCCTGGCAGCAGCATGAGGAGGCGGTACAGGGGCCCATGGCAGAGTGGCGGAGCGTAAGCAGCTAAAATTGAAGGCCATACAGAGGCCTATGTTAAAAAGTCCCCCCAGCAGCAGCGTGGGGAGACGACTATCAAGAGTCCAATGGCAGAGTGGCGGAGCAGAAGCAGGTTCAATTGAAGGCCATACACAGGCCTAGGTTAAAAAGCGGAAGCCGTCAGCAGCGTGAGCAGACGACAGAGGCACATGGCGCAGGGTGGCGGTGGAGGCAGCAGTATTCGGAAGCCAAACACAGGCCTCGGTTAAAAAGCGGAAGCCGTCAGCAGCGTGAGCAGACGACAGAGGCACATGGCGCAGGGTGGCGGTGGAGGCAGCAGCAATGGAAGGCCATATAGCACCCTATCACAAAATGGAACCCACCAACAGTGTAAGGAGACCTGAAAGTGGCACATGGCGCAGGGTGGCGGTGGAGGCAGCAGTATTCGGAAGACATACACAGGACTAGTTTAAAAAGCGGAAGCCGTCAGCAGCGTGAGCAGACGACAGAGACACATGGCGCAGGGTGGCGGTGGATGCAGCAGTATTCGGAAGCCATACACAGGCCTAGGTTAAAAAGCGGAAGCCGTCAGCAGCGTGAGCAGACGACAGAGGCACATGGCGCAGGGTGGCGGTGGAGGCAGCAGCAATGGAAGGCCATACAGCACCCTATCACAAAATGGAACCCACCAACAGTGTAAGGAGACCTGAAAGTGGCACATGGCAGAGTCTGGCGATGAAGTCAGCAGCAATGGGAGGCCGTACAGGGACCTATGACACACTCTGGACCTGGCAGCAGCAAGAGGAGGCGCTACAGGGGCCCATGGCAGAGTGGCGAAGCGTAAGCAGCTTAAATTGAAGGCCATACAGAGGCCTATGTTTAAAAGTCCCCCCAGCAGCAGCGTGGGGAGACAACTATCAAGAGTCCAATGGCAGAGTGGCGGAGCAGAAGCAGCTTCAATTGAAGGCCATACACAGGCCTAGGTTAAAAAGTCCCCCCAGCAGCAGCGTGGGGAGACGACTATCAAGAGTCCAATGGCAGAGTGGCGGAGCGGAAGCAGCTTCAATTGAAGGCCATACACAGGCCTAGGTTAAAAAGTCCCCCCAGCAGCAGTGTGGGGAGACGACTATCAAGAGTCCAATGGCTGAGTGGCGATCCGGGAAGTCAGCGTTGTGATTGCAGATGCAATGCAGAGATTCTATGAGGTGATGCCGTGGGTGCGAAGAAGATCATATACCGTCGTACTTCCATCCATAAGACGGAACAACCTGCGAACCGGGAGCTTTATTGCCCTGACCCGCTGAGCAGCTTCTGGGATACCCAAGAGGCCCATGGCAGAGTGGCGGAGCGTAAGCAGCTTCAATTAAAGGCCATACAGAGGCCTATGTTAAAAAGTCCCCCCAGCAGCAGCGTGGGGAGACGACTATCAAGAGTCCAATGGCAGAGTGGCGGAGCGGAAGCAGCTTCAATTGAAGGCCATACACAGGCCTAGGTTAAAAAGTCCCCCCAGCAGCAGTGTGGGGAGACGACTATCAAGAGTCCAATGGCTGAGTGGCGATCCGGGAAGTCAGCGTTGTGATTGCAGATGCAATGCAGAAATTTTATGAGGTAATGCCGTGGGTGCGAAGAAGATCATATACCGTCGTACTTCCATCCATAAGACGGAACAACCTGCGAACCGGGAGCTTTATTGCCCTGACCCACTGAGCAGCTTCTGGGATACCCAAGAGTTTGGCTTCTGTGGGGAATATGGTTGAAAACTGAAACTTAAAGGCATGTTGACGGAAGGGCACCAGTGTCAGTGCTCCGGAGGGAATATAGCTTCAAAGCTGACACTTAAAGGTATATCGACGGTCAGAGACCACAGGAAGTGGAGCTTGCGTCTTAAATCGACTGAATGTGGCAGACGTAAAAAACGTCTACGGGCCGTATATGAAACGGGTTGTTCCTCTTTCTGGAATAAGTGTTGGAAATGGCCACTCTTTTTGGTGTGGCGTTTTGTCTATTTAATTCAGATAACGGACTCTACTCCTCCGTGCAATCTAGTTACGAGACCCTGGGCAGGTCTGGGTCCAATTTGTGGTAGAGACTGGTTTTGTTCAGCCATGCTTGAGCGAGTAATAACAGGTCTGTGCTGCCCTTTGGTGTCTGGCTTAATGCGCACAACACTGAACGTCCCAGCATTTGTCAACGATTTGCCGTTAAGTGATGCAAACCCGCTGAACCACGTTCATGAGGAGCCGGTACAGGGGGCCATGAATCAGTATGGACCTGGCAGCAGTGTGAGGAGACCCGAAAGTGGCACATGGCGCAGGGTGGCGGTGGAGGCAGCAGTATTCGGAAGACATACACAGGACTAGTTTAAAAAGCGGAAGCCGTCAGCAGCGTGAGCAGACGACAGAGGCACATGGCGCAGGGTGGCGGTGGAGGCAGCAGTATTCGGAAGCCATACACAGGCCTAGGTTAAAAAGCGGAAGCCGTCAGCAGCGTGAGCAGACGACAGAGGCACATGGCGCAGGGTGGCGGTGGAGGCAGCAGTATTCGGAAGCCATACACAGGCCTAGGTTTAAAACTGGAACCCAGCAGCGTGAGCAGACGACAAAGACGCACATGGCAGAGGATGGATCTGGCAGCAGTATGAGAAGGCGGTACAGGGGCCCGTGGCACAGTGTGGTGATGGGGGCTACAGCAACTGGATGCCAGAAAGTGGCCGATAGGGCTATATACTGCATGGAATTATAAAGTTGTAAAGACAGCGGCCTATAAGGCTATACACACTATAACAATCATGACTTGATTGACCATTGGCCTATAAGGCTATATACAGCATGAATATCATGACTTATTCTGAGAGTGGTTTGGAAGGCTATATACAAAAAGTAATTCATGAGCTGCCGGACAGCGGACAATAAGTACATATATACAAATCAATTCATCAGCTGTCTAGCCAGCGGCCTCAAAGGCGACACATATAGAAAGCAATTCATGAGCTGTTCAGACAGCGGCCTCTAAGGCGACAGATATACAAAGCAATTCCCGAGGTGTTCAGGGAGCGGCCTGAACGGCTAGGTTATTACTAAATATATTTTTGTGGCCAAACATCGGCCTATAAATAGATGTCTACACAGTGACAAAAAATTATGTCGCCAGACAGCGGCCCCTAAGGTGACAGATATACAAAGCAATTCCCGAGGTGTTCAGTGAGCGGCTTGAACGGCTAGGTTATTACTAAATATATCTTTCTGGCCAAACATCGGCCTATAAATAGATGTCTACACAGTGACAAAAAAGTAGGTCGCCTTACAGCGGCATATCCTACAAATTGACATTATAAGAAATGGTTTAGACCAAAAAAAAAAAAAAAAACTTTGATGCGATGCTATACCTTAGTAGATTGTGGAAAGTCGACAAGTCAAGCGTAACTGTGTACATTAGAGAAAATCTTAACAAGACAACCAAACATGTGGCCAAACCGTGACCGATACAACAAGTTAACAATGTAAGAAACAGGAGGGGGCCAAACCGTGGTCAATAAATAAACAGTCCACCTCATTGATGAGATGGACAACACGTGTCAAATAAATATTTTAAAAAATTGCTATTCCATCGGTCTGGAACTGGTCGACTATAAATAATCAAAAAGTTTAAATTCATGTGACAGTCGTCCAGCGACGTATAAATAATTTAAAAACACCAATTCATGAGGGGCCCGACCTGCAGAGTATAAGTCATTAAAAATGTGCAAAACATGAGTCGGCCGACCAGCAGCCTCTCAATAAAATATATATACAAATGTACGGATCAGGTGGAGGTCTTCCATTTGTCCCTAATAACATGTTTGGGGCATGATTCATGGCGGATTTAGTCAGTTGTGTCAGGAACTGGTGGTTTGAAATCCAGACTAATCCACGCCTGATTCATTTTCACAAACGTGACTCTCTCCACACTTTGGGTGGACAGTCGTGTCCTCCGCGGAGTTACAATACCTTCTGCCGCACTAAACACGCGCTCCGATGCCACGCTACTGGCCGGGCATGGCAGCCTTTCAAGGGCAAATTCAGCTAGTTGGGGCCAAAGGTCAAGTTTCGTTGCCCAGTAGTCAAGGGGATTGTCTACCTTGGTTGGCAGGGTGCTGTCCAAGTAGGCCCAAGCCTGTTGTTTGAGGTCCTGCTCCAGGTCCACCTGATGCTGCTGCTGCTGCGGCTGGTTAGTAGTTTCCTCACTGCGCTGGTGAAGAAAGCTACTCATCATCGACTGCAGACTGAGGCAGCCGCTGCTGGTGGAGCTGCCACTGCTCCTACCACCCCACCCCTCCCCTGCTGCCATGGCAGCGGAACGCGAGCGCACAGGGCCCACAGTGTCTGAGGATGGACGTTGGCGCAGAAAGGCAGAGACCAACTGACTACATAGGTGGTTTTTATAGTACTTTATTTTGGCCTCCCTCTCAGCAGGTGTGAAAAAGGCCACCATTTTTGAACGGTAGCGAGGGTCCAACAAGGTGGACAGCCAAAAGTCATCCCTCTGTCTGATGGTTATTATTCGGCTGTCGCTACGCAAGCAACCGAGCATGCTATGGGCCATTTGTGCCAAGGAATGCGAGGGACTCCCTGCCTCCATCTCCACAGCATACTGCCACGGTGCGTCTGGGTCCTCTGTCTCCTCCTCCTCCTCTACCAGATGCTCCTGCTCCTCCACTCCTGTCCGCTGAGTGGAAAAACCACCCATTTCACTCAATAATTCCTGAGCACCAATGTCCTCCTCTACCTCCTCCTCTTCTTCCTGTCCTGCCCCCACAGGGGTCATGTGGCGTTGAGATCTGTGCGCCACGTCTACCGCACCCTGACCAGCCATTGTTAACAGCATTTGTTCCAGGACGTGCAACAGAGGAATGACGTCGTTCATCCCATAGTCCTGCCGACTCACGAATAGCGTGGCCTCCTCAAAGGGCCTGAGCAAGCGGCAGGTGTCACGCATGAGCTGCCAATGGCTGACATCGAAGTTACACAGGGGAGTACCTTTATCCGCTTGTAACATCAGGAAATCGGTGATGGCCTTTCGCTGTTCGTAAAGGCGGTCTAACATATGTAGGGTTGAATTCCACCTTGTTGCAACGTCGCAGATCAGGCGATGCTGTGGAATTCCGTTCTGCCGCTGCAGCTCAAGGAGGGTGTGCTTTGCGGTGTAGGAATGGCTGAAATGCATGCAAAGTTTACGTGACATTTTAAGGATGTCTTGCAGTGGGATGGTGGATTTTAGGAACCGCTTGACAACCAGATTGAACATGTGAGCCATGCATGGCGCATGGCACAACCTTCCTTGATGCAGAGCAGACACCATGTTCTTTCCGTTGTCGGTCAACATGGTTCCGATTTTCAGTTTGCGCGGAGACAGCCATCTGTCGATTTCTCTGTTCATTACACTCAGAAGTTCCTCCCCTGTGTGACTACGTTCGCCAAGGCATACCAGGTGCAGCACAGCGTGACACCGTTGCGCCCTGCACATGTGATATGCCGGTCGGGTAATGGGACTTGGCACGGGGGTGGCGGCTGAGGACACGGCGGAAGAAGAGGTGGTAGAGGCGGACATCTTTTGTGGACCAAGGACGTGCAAACGTGGAGGCAAAAGCGGCGTGACCTGTCCAAGTTGCTGGTGCGGCTGTGCCGGCACCACGTTCACCCAGTGGGCCGTAAATGACATGTACTGTCCCTGACCGTAGTTACAGCTCCACACGTCGGCGCTGCCGTGCACTTTGGCAGAGACCGACATGCTCAAAGACTGGCCCACCATCTCTTCTACATGTGAATGCAGGGCTGGCACTGAAGAAATGCCGGCTTGGCACTCTCCACCGCGGCTCGGCACAAGCCATCATTTCTCGGAAAGGTGCTGAGTCCACCACTTGGAAAGGGAGGGACTGCAGCACCAGCAACTTGGACAGGAGGACGATCAGCTTCTGCACCGTCGGGTGCGTGCTCGCAAACTGTTGTCTCTTGGAAACGGATTGCAAGAAAGACTGCTGACGGAATCTGTGAAGAGGAGTAGCAGGAGAAGGAGCATCTGAACGAGCGGAAGATGCCAACGAGCGACAACTCCCCTCAGCAGAGGTGTTGGAGCCTTGACTGGCTGATAGAGGGCGATTGACGTCGGGTGACGGAGCAAGTAACGGAGCGGGTGATGGAGCGGGGGCTGGGGCAGGCAGAACCGCCGTATCTTTATCACGGTTTTCCCAGGCCACCGAATGGCGACGCTGCATATGCTGACGCAACGCTGTAGTCCCAACATTGGCCCCCTGGCCACGCTTGACTTTCTGGCCACATAGTCGACATACGGCTACGTTTACTTCCTCGGGCGGCTTGACGAAAAATTGCCACACCGCCGAGTAGGAAACTTTGCCCCCGCTACTCCTCACTGGCTGACTGCTACTTCCTCCGTGCACACCGGCACCACTACTGGCCGTGGTGGTAGGCTGCAGTGGAGCTGGTGCTCTACTCCGTGGCCGTTTGGCTCCACTGACACTGCTGCGACCCTGCTGCCTCCTGGGCAACCCACCGACTGTTTTGCTCGCTGGCAAGCTGGCACCCTCTTCTCCTGATGATGCGGAAGCAATAGCCTGATGACAACGAGGCTGCCAAGTGCGATCAGCCTCATCATCATCAATTAGGGTCTCCGCGTCACTACTAGCCCCCTCGGCTGCGTGTGGGTCAGGAGACAGACCTGTCTCTAGACCGGCTACCGAGCCACTCTCCTCGCCAGTACTTCTTCGCCTGGCTGCTGAAGAGGCGGATGTCTCCCCCCGTTCCTGACCGCCCTCTGTTAGCTCTTCCTCACTGTACAGTGGGGCTGAGCCCACAGCATGCGATACTTCGCTTGGTGAGGGAACACCAAAGGACAGGGGCAGGTCGAGGACACGTGATTTCAGTGGGCTTGCTCCCGGGCCATGCCAACTAACGGTTGTGTCTGACATACCCACCGAACGTTGGCTGTAGGTGTCAGAGGTGACCTGGGAAGAGGAAGATGACCGAGTCAACCAATCGATGACGGCAGGGTTGTCGGTGGAGACACGACCGCTGGATGACACCGGGAGCACTGGCCTCTGGCTGCGACTAGTTCTGCCTCGACCCCTTCCTCTGCTGCCACGTCTGCTCGCTCCTGAAACATTGCCTCCTCTGCCACTCCTCTGCGTGTTGTCTGACATACTCTTTAATTCAATAAGCACCCCAAAAATAAAACCGGATTTAACTCTTTGAACGCACAATAGTGGTTGTGAAGCAGAAAGTCAGTTTATTTAGCACAATCGGTCAATTGCAGCTTGCCGTTGGCTGGAAACTGTACGTTTATGTCACTGGAATGCACTAATCACCCAAAAAATATTACCGCCACCCGGCGTGTAAATGGATCTAACTCTTTGAACGTACAATAGTGGTTGTGAAGCAGAAAGTCAGTTTATTGTACACAATCGGTCAATTGCAGCTTGCCGTTGGCTGGAAACTGTACGTTTCTGTCACTGGAATGCACTAATCACCCAAAAAATATTACCGCCAGCTGGCGTGTAAATGGATTTAACTCTTTGAACGTACAATAGTGGTTGTGAAGCAGAAAGTCAGTTTATTTAGCACAATCGGTCAATTGCAGCTTGCCGTTGGCTGGAAACTGTACGTTTATGTCACTGGAATGCACTAATCACCCAAAAAATATTACCGCCACCCGGCGTGTAAATGGATCTAACTCTTTGAACGTACAATGGTGGTTGTGAAGCAGAAAGTCAGTTTATTTAGCACAATCGGTCAATTGCAGCTTGCCGTTGGCTGGAAACTGTACGTTTATGTCACTGGAATGCACTAATCACCCAAAAAATATTACCGCCAGCCGGCGTGTAAATGGATCTAACTCTTTGAACGTACAATAGTGGTTGTGAAGTAGAAAGTCAGTTTATTTAGCACAATCGGTCAATTGCAGCTTGCCGTTGGCTGGAAACTGTACGTTTGTGTCACTGGAATGCACTAATCACCCAAAAAATATTACCGCCAGCCGGCGTGTAAATGGATTTAACTCTTTGAACATACAATAGTGGTTGTGAAGCAGAAAGTCAGTTTATTTTGCACAATCGGCAAACTGCAGCACCAACTGTGCACGACAGCCACCAAAAAAAAAAAAGGGTGTATGTCACTTTAAATTTTCGATTCTTTGATAGCTGTGGCCCTGAGTAACGATTCTGTGTCCCTGAGTAACGATTCTGTGGCCCTAAAGTCTCTGTGGCCCTAACTCTGTCCCTTAATACAGACAGGTCTGTCTCTCTTGAATGACCGGAGGCTAGTGGAGAATTCTAAGATGGCCACGATTTATAGCTCCACCATTACACAGTGCTGGCTGGCTGCTGATTGGCTAATGCGATCACGTCATGATTCATGACTCATGAATGCATTATGGGTCAGCGCGCCTTGTCTGCGCGCCTTCCCAGAGATCCCCGCCCCATCTTCTCTGTCCATTTTCTCCTGTCGCCACACATGTCGCCGCCATTTTTGGGAAAATTCGATTCGTGCATCCGAAGTTTGCTAATCTTCGGATTCGTCGCGAATCAAATTTTTCCAAATCTTCGGAACGAATTCCACTTCGACATGTTCGATTCGCTCATCTCTAGTTATAGCATTAACAAATGGCGGTATAGATACTACAATTTTTTTTTTTTTACTGGTGAAATGGTGATGATCAGCAACTTATAGCAGGACTGTGGCGGGCATTCTGACTTTGGGGGGAACTGACTTGGTGTCACTGACATCCCCAGTGATACTAATAAAAAGCACTGACATTGTACTAATGGCACTGGGCAGGGAGGGATTAACATCTGGGGCAATGTGTGCTGGACAGCCTGTTGGCTGGGTCACACTCACACATACACGAGATATCAGATTCAGACATCAGGGTCAGATGCAGCTCTGCCTCCGCTGATAAACGGGAAGAGAAGGGCTGGAACTGTACAGTGATCAAAAGCCGCCAGCTGGCTTGCAGTAAGGGACTGAGTCTGAGAGGAACACTGGAAGGAGCAGCTGCTACACTGGCCCCAGATACCTGGCATCTTCCTCTGTCCTTTTTCTTTCTCCCCCTCTGCTGTCCCTCCCCTCAGTTGAAGGATCATTCATAACATGGCGGCAACTGTGTGCTGTTTCACTACTTGGGCTGTGTGCATAGCAGAGCCATACAAAGCAGTATGCTTACAGTGAAGCACTCAGAGCTATACAAAGCAGTGTGCAGGAGCTGACAGGGGAGAGATCTATGTTGTTTATACACAGGTCTCTCCCCCCCTCGGAGATACTCTGCAATCACTGGGTGCCGGCAAGTAATCACCGGCTGGGACCCCGTGATTGACAGCCAAGGCCGCAAATGGCATGATTTTGCGCACCCTGTAGCAGTATTTCTGCTATAGGGCGGCACAGAACCGGTTAAATAAAGTAATACAATAAATAAAAGTAATATGTTGAAAGAAAAGTAGTAAAACTAAAAAAATGCATAACGCGTTGCCCTTTTAATAGAGTTGATTGCTTATAAAGTAACAACATGCTGCCTGCTTGTACTGACATTTTAGCAATGGGGTATTAGAACAGTAGTTATCAGTTCTCACGGCTTGATGGTAGTATATTTCAGTGCTGTGCCGGAAGGATATAGAGCAGCTGCACCTGGCATAGGACGAGGGGAGTATACAAAATAAGTGCTTAGTTTAGGAAAGACTGTGATTTAAAATATAAAACGTATATCCTGTTTGATAGTCTAAACAAGTATCAGATCCAATTATTATGTGATGCACATGCCTTATACAATTAAAGTGATACTGTCGGATGTCATCTGGTACTTTCATCTCTTGTGGTCCTGCCCGACTGTTCAGACTTTCTGGCTACAAATTATTGCATGACCATATGGGCTCACCCCTTCAGTTGGATCCTGGAGTGTGCCTGTTGGGCTCCCTCCCAGATATGCCTGAGGATACATTTGTAGTTATTCTCCTCCATGAAACTTTATTCTGTGCGCGTAAACTCCTTGCGCTACTGGATGCAGACAACCATTCCTACTTTACAACTATGGTTATCGGAGGTCAACTCTACCATACAAGAAGCTCATTTATGCTCACAGAGGATGCCCCTCGAAATACAATAAGATTTGGGACAGGTGGCTTGCCTCCTTGGCTACTTAGCTGGCTGAGTGCTTGGGGCAACCCGTTGTGCAATATATTGTGAGAGTCTTGCCCTCAATTCACTACCCTGTTTGTTGTTCTTTCATTGTGACTGTGTGACACTACCTAGGGTTCTGATCCTGCATTGTGTTTTTTTTTTCTGTTGCAATGCCATAACACCCAAGCCTGTATCTGTGCCTTATAAGTTTGTTATCAGTGTACCATGTGCTATATATGTTGATGTTTATTATGCCCCGACTTGGGGGCTTTCATTTGTTTTCTGTCTTTATCTTGTTTTCGTTTCCTCCTTTTCTTTATTACTTATCCCTATTGTTCTCTTTTCTTATATTTTTTGCATCATTGTCTTAAATTATATACTGTTTTCCTGTTCAATTTGTTTTAATAAAGTTGGTTTTCAAAGTAAAAAATTAAAGTGATACTTAAGCTTTGTTATTTTTTTTTTTAAATAAAATAACAAAACATGCCATACTTACCTGCTCTGTGCAGTAGTTTTGCACACAGCTGTCCCGATCCTCTTCTTTTCAGGTCCTCTGCTGGCGCTCTCACTCCTCCCCCTCGAGCAGTGCCCCCAGAGAAAGCTGCTTGCCCTCAGGGCACCGCTGCATGCTCACTCCCGAGCAGGGGCGGACTGACAACTCATGGGGCCCCCGGGCAATAGGGGATCATGGGGCCCCTATGTCCTTGCCCAAACTCAAAAAAGCCTATGAAAAAGGTACCAGGGGCATCTCATGGGGCCCCCTACTGACCCCGGGCCCTCGGGCAGTGCCTGAGTTTCCAAATGGTCAGTCCGCCCCTGCTCCCGAGGCACTGCTAATACATCCATAAAACACATGGAGCTGCAGCTCAGTCCACCCCCTACTCTCTCCCCACTGGCACCCTGGCTGTGATTGACAGCAGCAGGAGTTAATGGGCTCCCACTGTTGTCTCAGCCAATGAGGAGGGAGAGTCCCCATCCAGCCGAGAATATTGTGAACATCGCTGGATCGAGATTGGGCACAAATAAGGATTGGGGGGCTGAGGAGGCTTCTGCACACAGAAGGGGGGGCTGAGGGGGCTCCTGCAGACAAATGGGGAGGGGATTAGGGGGCTGCTGCACTCAGAACGGGAGGGGCTTATGGGGCTTCTGCACACAGAAGGGGGGGCTGAGGGGGCTTCTGCAGACAAAAGGGGAGGGGCTGAGGGGGGCTGCTGCACTCAGAACAGGAGGGGCTTATGGGGCTTCTGCATACAGAGCCTTTAGAACCAATTTAATAAAAAACTTGCTTTACCTTTCTTGACTGAGCCAAATCCTCCTCCATTTGTGTGTCACATGTTCTCCCGCACAGACACTGCAGCTCACAGTGGGAGGGTTTCAGTAACAGAAAGCAAGGGGCAGTACTAGGTGTGGCCAGGGCTGATTAACAAGATACAAGCCTATGAATCAACATTGATAATGCTGATAGCCACACCTCTTGCCCACAGCCTACATAACAGTGGCAACTCTTCTCTGAATTCAAGAACAGTGCACCATCATGGGCATAGCCCTAGAGTGATTGTAGAGGTTCATGTAAAACAAATAACAACAAGCATGTCATGCCTGCTTTATGAAATATTTTTACATAGAGCAGCCCCAGTCCCTCTCTTCCAGGCCCCTCTCCCCTGCGGAATGCCCCCATAGCAAGCCACTTGGTCTGGGAACACTTGTGCATGCGTGCTCTTGGCCCCGCCCCTGCTCTCTCCTCACTGGCTGTGATTGACAGCAGTGGGAACCAATGGCTCCCGCAGCTGTGTTTCAGCCAATGAGGAGGCAGAGACCTGAGAGAGCTTCTGCTCTCATGCACATCGCTGGATCTGACCCAGGTGGGTATGTTTTAGGGGGGCTGAGGGGGAAGCTGCACACTGAAGGTTTTTACATTCTTACATAGATCACATGAAGGTAAAACACTTTCCGCCTTTAGAACCACTTTAACAGGAAGCTGCATTGGGTGGTCTTCACTGGCAGGATTAACAGATATTTGTGGAACTTTGCAAGAGGAAGAGAAAATTTTCAATACAGATGCTCTAGTAATTAAAGTGATTGTAATTTTTTTATATTAAAATCACAAACTTGTCATACTTATGTGCTCTGTGGTTTTGCACAAAGCAACTCTGATCCTCCTCTTCTGGGTTCCCCTGCTGGCACTCCCGGCTCCTCTACCCCACTGAGTACCCCCTTAGCAGCCACTTGGGGTGCACTCGTGCATGCTATGAACACACAGAGCAAAGATCCGCCCCGCCCCACTGCTCCCTCCCTTCTTGCTGTGATTGACAGCAGAAGGAACCAATGGCTCCCACTGCTGCCTGTGCATCAATGAGGAGGGAGAGAGCCAAGTGAGTTGCTGCTTTCAAAGACATCGCAGGATCAAGACCAGTTTCAGGTAAGTATAAGGGGGGAACTGCATGCAGAAGATTGTTTACCTTAATGCAAAGAATGCATCAAGGTAAAAAAAAAAAAAACTTTTGCCTTTAGAACCACTTTAAGTGCTGCAGCACATATTTTTTTAAAGCCATAGTTCAACTTTAGGGGTTATGTTTCTCAAAAGCTCTATTTAAAAACCTAACTGCAATTATGACTTTTATTTTTTTGGGGGGGATCTCATGGGGCAGTATTAGAACTTCTATTCGGTATCAATGACATGAAGATTTTCCCTCCCATCTTGTATTAGTGACACCCTGCCACATGGTGTCACTGACACAGGAAATTAGTGGAAATCTCTCCTACTGGCATACAAGCCACAATTAGAAGCAATTGCCATCCTGAACTGTTAAGATTGTTTCAGCACTTTGTTTTGCATTTGGTTAAAGCTGCATGTATTTTACAGTAACTTTGTGCTCAGGGGCGGACTGACCATTCGAGCACTGCCCGAGGGCCCGGGGTCAGTAGGGGGCCCCATGAAATGCCCCTGGTACCTTTTTTATAGGCTTTTTTGAGTGTGGGCAAGGACACAGGGGCCCCATGAGTTGCCAGTCTGCCCCTGTTTGCGCTAAAATGATTTTTTAATCAGTGGTACAATAATTGCATGCTGTATAGCATGCTTCTTCTCATGCTGCCATTTCACAGATCACTTTTTAAGCGACGGAAACATAATAGCTGGAACCTAAGGAACAAACTGCCTTTCTTTCCAATTACTGGAAGTTCTGTGTAGTCAGATACTTATTTGTAAGAATGCGCAGTTTGCTGCTATGAATGTTACTTATTATGTTGTGCCGCATAAAATATAAATGCATTCCCCAACTATACATGACCTGATTTTGACAGGTTATTAAATAATGCTTCCCAAGGAGAACACAAAAAAAAGGAGGTATGCCAGTATTGTAGCATGTCATTCAGTATCCATAAAACACAATAGTATTGAAGAAGACCATGGATCACACTAACTGACTCATTAATTCAGTGCTGTGTAGGAGAAAATTATTCAGGTTGTTCCCTTGTTAACATTTCCATGTAAAAGTGGCCACAGGCATTGAGCTTGTGTGTAGTTGGAAACGCTGTGGCACAGACACTCTGAAACTGTAGAGCTGATCCAGCCAACAAATGAATGTATTCAGTTACTGTGGTACCAGGGGCGGGCTGACAACTCATGGGGCCCTCGGGCAATAGGGGATCATGGGGCCCCTGTGTCCTCACCCACACTTAAACCATACCCAAAAAAAGCCTATGAAAGGTACCAGGGGCATCCCATGGGGCCCCCGGGCAGTGCCCGAGTTCCCAAATGGTCAGTCCGCCCCTGTGCGTTACTATCCAGTAAAAAGGTCAGACCACCTGAGAGCTCTTCAAAATTATTTCTGTCCCTGATTAACCCCTTGCCCTCTGAAGGATTATTATTATTATACAGGATTTATATAGTGCCAACAGTTTGCTCAGCGCTGTACATTATAAAGGGAGACAGTACACGAGACAGTACAGTAACAATACAATACAATACATGAGGGGTTCGAGGGCCCTGCTCCTTGGAGCTTACAATCTAGGAGGGAGGGGATAGTGGTACAGGAGAAAATAGCTGTGGGGGATGGAGTGGTAGGAAGAGTGGAGATCGGTAATTAGCTGAGGGCGGGGTAGGCTTCCCTGAAGAGATAGGTTTTCAGAGTGCGCCTAAAGGTGAGGAGAGTAGGTGATAGTCTGATGGATTGGGGTAGGGAGTTCCAGAGGATGGGGGAAGCCCTGGAGAAGTCCCCTCCCTTCCTGACCAGGCCATTTTTTGTGTTACAGTGCTGCATTACTTTAACTGATAATTGCGCGGTCATGCAATGCTGCGCCTAAATGAACTTTATGTCCTTTTTTTGCCCCCACAAATAGAGCTTTATTTTGGGGGTATTTGATCGCCTCTGCAATTTTTATTGTTTGCTCTATAGAAAAAAAAGCCCAATAATTTTGAGAAAAAACACTGTACTAATGGAACTGGGCAGGAAGGGGTTAGCGTGTGGGGCAATCAAAGAGTTAACTGTGTGCTGTTTTACTGTGGGACTGTGTGTTATTGCTTTCAACTGTAATCACACTGCTATGCAGAGCCATACAGTGCAGTGTGCAGGAGCTAACAGAGGAGAGAACTGTATTGTTTACAAACAGTTCGCACCCTTCATCAGTAATGCTCCACTATCACCGGGTGCCTGCGAGTAATCACCAGCCTGGACTCGGTGATTGACAGCCAAGTCTGGTGCGGGTAGGGCACGTGTGCTGCTTGCGAGAGCCCCCTACCCAGAAATGCAAAATCACGTATATATACATGATTTTGCACACCCCTGCTGCCCTGTATCAGCATATCTTCTATAGGGTGGCGGGAAAGCAGTTACAGTGATTTTAAACCCTTGGTTTAAGTTTTTGTAAGCAGTTTCAGCTGCTGATTTAAAGCGACCGTAATTTTTTTTTTAAAGTGCTTGTAAAGGCTCAAAGTTTTTTACCTTCATGCATTTTATGCATGCAGGTAAACAACCTTCTGTGTGCAGCAGTCCCCCCAATACTCTACCTAATCCCCCTCTCGATCCAGCAATGTGCACTGGAGTCTCAGCTATCCTGAGACTCCCTCTTCTCATTGGCTGAGACAGAAGCAGGAGCCATTGGCTTCCACTGCTGTCAATCACAGCCAGTGAGCCAATGAGAAGAGAGGAGGTGGGGCCAAGTCACGGCTCCGTGTGTGAATGGACACACAGAGCAGCAGATGCCCCCACAGCAAGCTGCTTGCTGTGGGGGCACCTGACAAGAGGGAGGGGCCAGGAGAGCCTACAAGGGAACCAAGAAGAGTAGGAGCCGGACTGCTCTGTGCAAAACCATTGCAGAGAGCAGGTTAGTACAGACATGTTTGTTATTTTTTCTAAACAAAAGCCTTTAGAATCACTTTAAAAACATGTTATACTTACAGTACCTCTTCTGCTAATGGTTTTGCACAGAATAGCCTGGATCCTCTTTTCGCTCAGTTCCCTAGCCCGTGCTCTCGGCTCCTCCCTGATGAGTGCCTGCCAGAGCAAGCCACTTGCTGTGGGGGCACTTTTGCCGGCTACTCCTAAGCTGCTCTCTGTATGCCCATTGACACACAGAGCAAGGTGCAGCCTTTCCCCCAGCTCCCTCCTTACTAGCTGTGATTGACAGCAGTGGTGGCCAATGGCTACCTCTGCTGTCTCTAAGCCTTTGAGGAGAGGGTGAAAGGAGAGAGCTTCTGCTCTCATGCATAGAGCTGGATCGGGCTCAGGTAAGTATGAAGGAGGTTATGGAGGGGGCACTAACTGAACATGCAACTTACAGGTGAAATTCAAAAAATTAAATATCGTACAAAAGTTCATTTATTTCAGTAATGCAACTTAAAAGGTGAAACTAATATATGAGATAGACTCATTACATGCAAAGCAAGATAGTTCAAGCCGTGATTTGTCATCATTATGATGATTATGGATTACAGCTCATGAAAACGCCAAATCCACAATCTCAGAAAATTAGAATATTACATGCAATCAATAAAACAAGGATTGTACATAGAACAATATCGGACCTCTGAAAAGTATAAGCATGCATATGTACTCAGTACTTGGTTTGGGCCCCTTTTGCAGCAATTACTGCCTCAATGCGGCGTGGCATGGAAGCCATCAGCCTGTGGCACTGCTGAGGTGTTATGGAAGACCAGGATACTTCAATAGCGGCCTTCAGCTCTTCTGCATTGTTCGGTCTCATGTCTCTCATCTTTCTCTTGGCAATGCCCCATAGATTCTCTATGGGGTTCAGGTCAGGCGAGTTTGCTGGCCAATCAAGCACAGTAATCCCACGGTCTTTGAACCAGGTTTTGGTGCTTTTGGCAGTGTGGGCAGGTGACAAGTCCTGCTGGAAAATGAAGTCAGCATCCCCATAAAAGCTCATCTGCGGAAGGAAGCATGAAGTGCTCTAAAATCTCCTGGTAGACGGCTGCGTTGGCCCTGGACTTAATGAAGCACAGTGGACCAACACCAGCAGATGACATGGCTCCCCAAATCAACACAGACTGTGGAAACTTCACACTGGACTTCAAGCATCTTGCAGTGTGTGCCTCTCTATTCTTCCTCCATACTCTGGGTCCTTGGTTTCCAAATGAGATGCAAAAGTTCCTCTCATCAGAAAAGAGGACTTTGGACCACTGAGCAACAGAGCAGGTCTGTTTTTCTTTAGCCCAGGTAAGACGCTTCTGACATTGTTTGTTGTTCAGGAGCGGCTTGACAAGAAGAATACGACATTTCAAGCTCATGTCCAGGATCCGTCTGTGTGTGGTGGCTCTTGATGCACTGACTCCAGCCTCAGTCCACTCCTTCTGAAAGTCCCCAACAATTTTGAATGGCCTTTTCCTGACAATCCTCTCCAGGCTGCGGTCATCCCTGCTGCTTGTGCACCTTTTTCTTCCACACTTTTCCCTTCCACATAACTTTCTATTAATGTGCTTTGATACAGCACTTTGGGAACATCCAACGTCTTTTGCAATTACCTTTTGAGGCTTTCCCTCCTTATGGAGGGTGTCAATGATGGTTTTCTGCACAACTGTCAGGTCAGCAGTCTTTCCCATGATTGTGATTCCTACTGAACCAGACTGAGAGACCATTTAAAGGCTCAGGAACCCTTTGCAGGTGTTATGGCTTAATTAGCTGATTAGAGTGGGACACTTTGAGCCGAGAATATTGCACCTTTTCACAGTATTCTAGTTTTCTGAGATTGTGGATTTGGGGTTTTCATGAGCTGTAAGCCATAATCATCACAATTATGACAAATCACGGCTTGAACTATCTTGCGTTGCATGTAATGAGTCTACCTGTATTTATCTTTTAATCCTTGCCAATGTCCCTGTTTAAGCTGGTATCTTCATCACTCCCCCAGGTTTCTAGTTTCAGTGTGGCTTCTTTCTCGTGCAGGCTTCTTACAAAAAAATAATAAATGCACATTTTTTTACCTGCAAAATAATGGGCATTTATTATTTTTTTTTAAAAAATTGAACCTATCCTTTAACCCTTTCAGAGTTTGTAAAAGACCCCCTCCAAACCATATATTTTGTGAAAGCACATGACCAGTAGAATGAAAAGAAGGCACTACTGATTTTTCTTTCCCCATGATATTTGCTCAAATGTTTATCAAAGCAATATTTTCGCAAAAAATACACTGAAATCATTAACAGCACATACAAACACAACACATTTTACAAAATTCCTGTCAAATTCCTAATAAATATAAAAGCTTAACTTGAGTTAAAAAATAACTTTAAATTGCGCCTATTTGCAAAATGGTAAAAATCTAACTTGCAATGCTGTAAATAACCACATTTCTCTAAAAAACCTGGAGATTTTCGTTTTTCACTTACAGCTTTCAGAGTTTACAAAATAACCCCAAACCAGGTATTTTCTGAGAGGACATGACTAGTAGAATAAAAAAAAGTGCTACAGATTTTTTTAGGCTCCAAAATAGTTATGCAAATGTTTATCAAATCGCTGTTTTCACTGAAAAAAAAAACCTAACAACCCAATATAATTCCTGCTGAATTCTTACTAAGGCCTCATTCAGTGGGGTGTGCTAAAGCATATGCCCATGGATGGCCGTGTTTACCTGCATGGGGATATACATGTAGCAGGCTCCTTGTACAAGAGAATTCAGAAGGAATCACATGTTGAGCAGTCAGTCCTTCCTCTCTCTCCCCTATTTGTAAAACCTGAAAACCTGGGAATTCTGCCAAGTTCATGACTCATCCACTACACAGCAAAGAATGCAGGGAAGGGGAGGAAGCAGGAAGTGAAGGGGAGAACAGAGAGACACGAGGCTGGAGAAAAGACAGGGACATGTGGAGCCCGTCCAAGCAGAGGAGGAGGCACTACAGCACCCAGCGCGGATAGAGGGACCCTGCTGTGTGTTCAGAGTCTGGTGAGCTGTCCCCCTGGAGAGAGTAAGACACACCATTTACACTTTGCATATAGACTGGGACATCCACACCCCACTGCTGGGCTCACCCATCCGGGGCCCTGTGCAAGCCACAGATCCCCCTGCCTGCTTTGCCCCCACCACCAGTGTAATTGAGACTGTCTGCCCCGGGCACTGACACATACTGGGAGATTGCATCCTACGACTGCCCCTGGTCTTGGGGTGCTTTGTGTTGCCTTTAGGCACTGAGGTTGGACCCTCTCAGCCCAGAAACCTAGTGAAATCTGATGTAACCCACACCAGCTGAAACTCCAAAGAAGCCTTCAGCTGCTATTTACTTCATTATAAGGACTAAACGTGCACCAACTAGAGCTCCACCGTTACAAGGACTGAAGTGGGGGAATCTGGCTTAGTAGCTTTATTAGAGGTACCTCTTTATAGCATTCTGTTCTGACTCTGAGGTGATTTTTGGCTAACGCCCCTCAGAAGCAGAATCATACACCGGTGTGGGTAATACATTTCATTGATAGAGTATAAGTAAGTTTATTTGTTTGATATCAGTTGTATTCTGCTTAAAGTGCAACTCTGCCATCCGGAGACTCTTGGCTGTGAAGCCCTCTAGTGGCAGACCAAATTTACTGCATTGCATAAAAAAAGAAAAGTATGTTTTGAAGTTGAAAGGGGAACCCCACCCCTCTACACTGCATTTCATTCTCCATAAAATTGTTCTCGTTTCATTTAACCCTGTGTCAGCAAATTTCTTGGCGGGGTATTTGCTATTCATTACCAGTTGTGCCAGAGGGATTGGATTTGCTTAGGGTTGGATCTATTGAGCGCAGGACCCATAATATATTACAGCTTGTCCCAAGGGGCAGTGCTACATACAGGTAGTCTGTGCATCCCTGTGCAGGCAGTCCTATTCATGTCAATTGGGACACAGCAGCTGCAAGGACAGATCTGACATCCATGCGGGAGTAGGTGCACAGTCCCAAATACAGACAGTATTAGTTCAGGGACAATGCACCCACACAGATGTCAAGTTAGAAGCATTGTCTGTGTCCTTGCAGCCACTGTGTCCCAATTGACATGAAGGGGACTGGCTGCACAGGAATGCACAGAACACTTATGCATCCCCATGCAGGTAAACACAGCAAGTTTTTAAAATAGTATCAGTGTCAATATGTTTTTGCCAAAATAGACATTATTGTTTCTGCACCATACTATAGGTACAAACAACAAAAATGTACACATATGTGGTATTCCTTGTGATTGACAGAAGCAGAAGAATTTACTTTGGGTTATTTAGTGATAGGTTACGTTAGTAGCAATAAATACACAGCTAAATTAAAAAAATATATTTATTTGACTGTTTTAGGACAGTTTTCCTTTGATAATAAGAAAAAATCAAGAGATATGTTACCATTTATCACCAAAAGAAAGTCCAATTTGTCCTAAAAAAAGTATAATCCACCTGGATACACAAAGTAGTTGCAATTATATGTACAGTCTTACTAACACATGTCAAAGTTGCACAATTGTGTGCAGGCATTAACCACCTCCCGTCCAGCCGTTGTATATTAACGGCCAGACGGTGGCAGTGCATGGTTGGGTGGCCGTTTATAAATGGCCTCCCCGCACCCTGCTTGTGCGTGGTCCCTGGGAGCGCGCAGCACCGTGATTCGGTGCCCGCTGTGTCCTCTGGACACAGTGCAACACCGATCATCGGATGGGACCTCTGTACGAAGTCCCAATCATGTGATCACTGATTGGCCAATCAGTGATCACATGCACAGTAGTAAGCAAGATGTCACTTGCGACATCATTGCTTACTATATGTGAAATCTGTGAATGATCATGTGACAAGCTGTGACCAATCACAGCTCACTCAGTAGTTCTCAATGGCTGCAAGAATGCAGCCAGAGAGAAGGAGAAATGATTGCTTTTACATCCTTTATGGGTGTAAAAGCAATTAGTGTAAAAACAAACAAAAAAAAAAATCTTCATCACCCCCCACAAGTAGTACAGTGTCACCATGGTGACACTGTACTGCTAGGGTGACAGTATGTAAAAAAATAAAAATAAAAAATATTAAAAAAAAGTTTAAAAATTACAATGATATATTTGGTTTTATATATATATATATATATATATATATATATATACAGTTGCAAGAAAAAGTATGTGAACCCCTTGGGATTACGTGGAGTTTTGCATGAATTGGGCATAAAATGTGCTCTGAACGTCATCTAAGTCACAACAATAGAAGAACACAGTCTGCTGAACATAATACTACACAAACATTAGATGTTGCCATGGTTTAACTGCACATAACATGTAAACATTCACAGTGCAGGGAGGAAAAAGTATGTGAACCTTTGGACTTAATAACTGGTTGACCCTCCTGTGGCAGCAATAACCTCAACCAAACGTTTCCTGTAGTTGCAGATCAGACCTGCACAACGATCTGGAGTAATTTTGGACCACTCTTTTTCACAAAACTGTTTCAGTGTAGCAATATTCTTGGGATGTCTGGTGTGAATCTCTCTCTTAAGGTCATGCCACAGCATTTCAATCGGGTTGAGGTCAGTGACTGGGCCACTCCAGAAGGCGTATTCTGTGCTGTTGCAGCCATTGTTTTGTTGAATTACTTGTATGCTTTGGGTCATTGTCCTGTTGCATCACCCATCCTCTGCGGAGCTTCAGTTGGCGGACAGATGGTCGTACGTTTTCCTGCAGAATGTCTTGATAAACTCTGGAATTCATTTTCCCTCAATGACAACAATCCGCCCAGGCCCTGAGGCAGCAAAGCAGCCCCAAACCATGATGCTCCCTCCGCCATGTTTTACAGTGTGGATGAGGTTTTGATGTTGGTGTGCTGTGCCTTTTTTTCTCCACACATAGTGTTGTGTGTTCTTCTCAAACAACTCAATCTTGGTTTTATCTGTCCACAGTATATTTTGCCAGTAGTGCTGTGGAACATCCAGGTGCTCTTTTGCAAACTTCAAACATGCTGCAATATTCTTTTTGGACAGCAATGGCTTCCTCCGTGGTGTCCTCTCATGTACTCCATTCTTGTTTAATGTTTTCCTTATTGTAGATGTGTCAACAAAAATGTTAGCATGTGCCAGAGATTTCTGTAGGTCTTTAGCTGACACTCTGGGATTCTTCTTTACCTCATGCAGCATTCTGCGCTGTGCTCTTGCAGTCATTTGTACAGGACGACCGCGCCTAGGGAGAGTAGCAACAGTGCTAAACTTTCTCCATTTGTAGACAGTCTGTCTTACCGTGGACACATGAACATCAAGGCTTTTGGAGATACTTTTGTAACCCTTTCCAGCTTCATGCAAGTCAACTATTCTTGATCGTAGGTCTTCTGAGAGCTCTTTTCTGCGAGGCATGGTTCACATCAGACAGTGCTTCTTGAAACCAATAAACCCAAAACAGGTGTGTGTTTTTTAAGGGCAGGACAGCTGTCAGCAACACATCCAATATCATCACACTGATTGGAGTCAAGGTTGGCTCACTCCTGGCTCCAATTAGCTCTGGGAGAAGTCATTAAGCTAGGGCTTCACATACTTTTTCCTCCCTGCACTGTGAATGTTTACATGTTATGTGCAATTAAACCATGGCAACATCTTATGTTTGTGTAGTATTATGTTCAGCAGACTGTGTTCTTCTATTGTTGTGACTTAGATGACGTTCAGAGCACATTTTATGCCCAATTCATGCACAACTCCACGTAATCCCAAGGGGTTCACATACTTTTTCTTGCAACTGTATATATATATATACATACATACACACACACACACAAACACAACAGAATATATTTTGGCTAAGATTTATGATGAAATACTATTTATTTGCAAAATTTGATAAGAAAAACACTTTTTTTTTAACATTTTTGGACATTTTAATTTACATAACAAACAAAAAAAAAAAATCCCAGTGGTGAATAAATACCACCAAAATAAAGCTTTGTCTCAAAAAATGCTAAAAATGCATATGGATACAGTGTTGCATGACCGCGCAATTGTCATTCAAAGTGTGATAGCGTTGAAAGCTGACAATTGGCCTGGACAGGAAGGGGGTAAAAGTGTCTGGACTGGAAGTGGTTAACATTTGTTTCACCTTCAGTCACCAAGGGTTAAAGATATAATTATTATTAAGTGATATTTTACAAGCTTACAATAAATTATTCTGTAGTTTCTCAGTTTGAAATATTTTTGTATCTTCAGGGAAATTTATTCCAGCATTCTAATAATTAGCTTAGCATTAAATATGTGCTTAGTATTCATATGGTACCCATTGTGGGAACTCACTTCAGAGTGGTAGAGCTTCTTCAAAGCACACAGCAACTCGCTTCTTTTTAAGGGCCTTTTTGCCCAATTTTATTTACAAGAAAGTTCAAATAAAATGCTTCCCACGCAGGGGTATCCACCATCAATCAAATTAACAGTATTCAGCCTCCTGCCTTGTACACAGTTTTAACTCTGTCTCCTGCAGAGTCTTCCCAAAATATGGCACTAGCACACAGCTAGTCTGGCTTCCACCTGACTCCAAGGCAGAGACCTCCCGTCTGCCGGGGTGGAGCCCTCCTGACTCCTATCTGCCGGGGTGGCGCCCTCCTGACTCCTATCTGCCGGGGTGGAGCCCAGTATCATGGCCTGGCCTCCACAAAAATGCCTGCACACACCTGTGCAATCAGCACGCTGGCTGCTCCCAAGATATGGGCCCAGGATTGGAGATTTCATCCTTCCCAAATCTCTAAGAAATCTCCAGGCTACAGGTCCCAAAACAGGCTTTACAAACCAAAGAGGAAACTGATAAACCAGTTTCCTCTGCATTATGAGATCTGCCTGGAGCCCCTCAACCTGTATAGTTGAGAATCCTGGGTGTCCATGATTTCCATCGTGGCAGGATACCGTACTGCCACACCATGCATAGGCATACTATGAAAGTTAAATGTTGCATCACACTTAAGAAAATATACACAACAGTTAGAAAAAATGATTCACTAAACATTATCAACCAATAAATATAATTTGCTGTTGGATAAGTTTCATGCCAAGTTTAATAAAAAAAAAGTAAATTATGCCTTTTTCACTGACTTAAGTCTTCGACAGTTGGAAACGTTGCAGCAGTGGTACATGGCTAAGGGGAATTGAAGCACTGTAAGCAAAGAAAAATATAATAATTAGATCCACTGATATAGGTAGGAGAATTGTACTATTAGAGAAAAAATATATGGAGGAGATCAATCATTACCGAATGACAGCAAGACACATAAAAAGTCGAAAAAATACCCCACAAACAGTTTTCAGATATAATTAAAACAATATATAAATAAAAGGAATTAGAAGAAAAATTCTAAGAGCTAAAGAAGCAGAAATCTAATCGTCACTGCCCTAAAATTACTACTAATATACTGTCCACCTAAACTTCATAAAGATAGAACAAAACTTCCCAGAAGGCCCATAAGTGGAAATGATTTCATTGCACTACAAATTGGAGAATACATTAAAAAAATTTTACAACCTATAATTTAAGAAACTCCAGACTTTCTAACAGATAAGGCATTTGCTGCAAATTTTACAAAATATTGAATATGGCTCTAAATATATACTAGTCACAAATAATGTGACATCTCTATCATCTATTATTAAACATGACGCAGTAATAGAAGCAGGGAAATTGGCATTAAACACAATGATTGAGATTCCATTTCCATTTTCTAGACAATCTGTAAATGGACCAGTGGGAGAAGGAGTATGTATATTGTGATTCTCTCCCTGAAGTATTTTATACAAATGTTTTTTATAAGATGTTATTATAATTTACAAGGGACATGAAGAGGCTATGATGGCATTTTTGGAAATGACGAACCAGATTAAATATGATTGAACCTCATTAATAAGGAGAGTATTACCTTTCTAGTAATTTATCACATATAGTATGCCTACCATTAGCGGTTAGCACAAAAAATAGTTAAACAATATCCCAAGAGGGACATTTTTTAAACCTATACCATAGATGATTTTTTTCAACAGAGAAATATGTTTGCTAATAAATTCAATGACAAATTACATAAATAGGAGGTAGCAAGAAGGGAATTAAAAGAAGTAGCAGTGAGAGGTAGATTTAGTTTGTTGAAGGACAGTAAAAAAGAAAATTATAATAATCTAGGATTTTCATTTATCACTAATTTTATTTCATAGCAAAAGAATTTTGAGAAAGTTCTTAATGAATAAAGACAAAAAAGACAGTTTTGGGACCTTTTTGCCCTATAGACCCAATATTATTTATAAAGAGACACCTAAAATAAATAAAAAAAATGTATAGTTCCTAGCATAAAAAAATTAATAAAAACAAAAACACTTTGATAAAGATTTTATAAATGTGGGCAATGTGGAGCATGTAAGAACAAAAAATAACAAAGTTTACCTGTACATCTAACTCAACAGAATGTAAAATTGCTATATGTATTATGTTTTACCAAATTTTGACATGGTGAATATAATGCCCATGTGGACTCCAAATTATAAGATGCTCCCCTTGGTAAAGGGATGAATAATCATTCAATTAATATTAGATGGGAATATAAACATCACAGTTTATCCACACATTTTAAAATTACCCTAATAGAGATTCATCGCTTGTGCAATTATGTGTATTAGACTGAGGAGGGGTAAATTTACATAAGGAAATACTGTATCTTAGAATCAAATTTTTATTGGATTTTTAAAATGAATGCTTAGGAGTTTGATGGTCTTACTGCTGACATAGACATGAATTGTTTTGTAGATAACTCTTAGTGGCTTTTTACACTTGCAAAAATGAATAACACTTGTAGGTTTGCAGGAGATGCAGGTTAAACTATGGAAAGAAAATGATGATTCTGATCAGTGTCTTAAGATAAAAAGATGACCCAAGAGGCTACAATAGGAAAAAATCTTTATTTATTGGACATGTATCTAGCTGTTAGAACACAAATGGTAATGGACTCACGGTGGCATACACATGTTTAAAGCGGTAGTAAGCACAGTAAAAAAAAAAAAAAATCTCTCCCTGCAAGGTAAAGGAAAAATGTGGTAGTATGCCTTGGTGGATAACAAATGACTATTTTTGCAATATCTGTACTTTATTATATTTACATCATTATTAGACATGGGAGGGAAATTCAATAAATATGTCACAATACTTTTTTGGAAGACCAGCCTGTGTCCAATTCAGGAAAGCCTTGCAACATTTACGTAAAGCTTTCCAATGCATGCACCATATTTGGGTAGTTCTTATAACTGCCACTTTTAGAACATGTTGCTGTGGTTATGATAGATTCTAAAAGAATAAACACTAGTTCATGAATAATCAAGCCAGTGAAAAATAATTATAATTGGCATACAGTGTAAAGCATTTTGGAAGTGGAGCATTTTGTGCTTGGAATACGATAGTTCCTTGATTACTAAGAAGCTGGTGACCACCAGAGTCATAACATCCAACGATTTATCCCTGGTCCCATTTAGCTATCGGCTGAACTGGTGATTAATGAGGCTATGGATGAGTCATCTATAATGGTTTTGGCTGAACAGCCCAAAATGTCTTAGCTAGCAAGAGGTTGACCATGCACTGAGAATGGAGTACCCATAGAATGTGGACACTCCAGCCTCATTACAGCCCCCTCCATGTGAAAGATTGATGTACCTGTACCTGACAGCATTTTTCTATGAGTTCATGTGTACAACTTATTATCTGCTTTTAAAATTAAAGTGGTTGTGAAGCCTGAAAGTTATTTTTACCTTCATGCATTCTATGTGTGCAGTTCCCCCACCAGTCGCCCTAATACTTACCAATCTCAATCTAGTGAAGTGCATGGAAGCAGTGGCTCTCAAGGGACTTTCCCTCTTTAGAGCCATATTGAAATAGTATTGGGTTTTATAGGTTGTGTGTATAGGTTGTGTGGTTGCGTGCTGTGCATGTTCACCCACCTGTACCCATATTGTTTGTCCCAGTCGTAAACAAAACCTGATTTTTACTGTGTTCACATTATTTAAGAAGAAATATCCTGAGCGCAAAAAGTACACTTAGTAAAATTTCTCTTGATTGATATGCTTAAGGTAGCAAAATGTAACGTATTACTGGCTGAACTGGGGTTCTAGGCTTGCACAAATTTTGGTATCCAGGTTTCATCATGCAATATTACTTAAATTACTAGCCTCAATGCACCACTAAGGGTTCTTTAAGTTGTCAGTGACAATATACTGAATTCTCCTTATTACAGGAGACATATTCACTATACTAATTCAGAATTCAGTATTACCTTGCCAAATTATTATTAGAGTTCCATCATGCATTTAACTCCAATTTGTCAGTTTCTATTCTGTATAACAAAGTAGTGCATTCCACCCCACCCCCAATCTGGATCCACAATACCTTCAGCACCACAGGCTCTCTAATCCTCTGTGCTTTAGGGGACCTCAGTTCTAATTCTTGCACTTGTTAACTTGTCACCGTCTTTGTGTTTCAGTGTTTCTGGCATTCTGTGCTGCCTATTGTCCTCAGTTCTTCAATCATGTGCAAGTAACATAAAAAAGAGTATTTCTGTTTTCACATGGTTGGATGATGGAAGTCAGCAGATCCTCACCTCAATCACAAAGATAATGGAAAATGCCATTGCAATGTGAAAATTCCTTAGCAAGGTGAGCAACCTTTTTGTCTTTTGTAAATCAGCCACACTGCCTCTTCTGTCTTCCCATCACCATGATCTTCCATACTGCCTTCTCTTTCTCACTCCTCCCACTTTCTCATTTCCTGGTACTTGGTCAGCTCACACAATGCCTTGATGATTATCTTTTCCCTGTCAGTGGTTATCTAATTATCTACCTTCTCTTTCTTTTTCACCATCATGTACACATAATGACCCCCGCATTATCTCCTCTGTCTTCCCCATGGTTATTTACTTGGTTCCTTCTCTCCCATTCACCCTTCTGGAACCTTTTTCATAGGCTTTTTTGAGTGTGGGCAAGGACACAGGGGCCCCATGATCCCCTATTGCCCGGGGGCCCCATGAGTTGTCAGTCCGCCCCTGGCTAGGTGTTTGAGTCCTCTTTATGTTTTACCCCTTCCACATACACCCATATTCAGCTGTTATTCTACTTCCCTCACAGTCCATGATTGGCTCATATCTTGTCTACCTCAACCCCTTCACTCCTGTAATACATTTGGTGTGATGACATATTTACCAATTAGTATGTGTTCATCTGAAACATTGTTTCACTGAGCATTATTGTATCTTAGTGTGTTGAACTACAAAACCCAACATAAACTGTTCATTTATGAACTGGCCTAAATCTACCAGAGACTCTGTAAAACATATACAGTGTTAACATGTGCACTGAATATACGTATACCCAACTTGTAATACGTAAGAGGAATTATTAAAATGCCTTTCAACTTACAAAATGTCGTTGAAAATTAGCCATTAAATTGCAAGTGCCTTTTAAAGGCGCTTTTAATGCAGTTTGAGGGATGAGACTGATCTTGAATATTTCCTGATTTAATGCTCTCAAGACTTACTGCCTTCCTCCGCAAATTTACAGACACTCCAGGCTTCTTGAGGGTGAAGTATATAAACAGGACTGTAAGTTTTTGTAAAAAAAGCTGTGTATAAATGTGATGAATATCACCGCCGAAAATATAAGGAAAAATAAAGTGATACTGAATATTCTGGTAAAAATGTAAGCTGCAAGCAAATTTTGTGCTTTACTTTGTTTTCCAATGCATTAACTTTACATGTGTATTCGCATTTATGGATATTGTTCCCTTTGTTTCAGGTATCACTTACTAAAGTATATTTGTCTGCAATTTTTAAATTGAAGAATCATCTTTTAGAACACAATGAACACATTTAAATGATGGAGTAACATTAAAAGTATAATATTTACAATTCATATCTATCACCTAGAACTTTCTAGTTTGCCCATAGGATTACTCAGTATACATCCTAAATGAAAATAATAAAAAAAAGACATTTTGATATGTTTACTAATCTTCATGGTTCAACTCCTAATATGGCACATTATACATCGACAATATAATAATTAAAAAGCTGCTTTTGTAATTACAAAAAAGTGCTTGAGCCTCAATCCAGTGACTTCACCTAAACTGAGATTCTGCAGACAGAAGGAAGCATTTCCTCAATCCCCCCACCCCCCTTCCCCCAGTGATCCAACTGCAACTTTGTTTGTTCATAGCAAATCACATTGAGGTAGATTTATTAAAACTAGAGCACAAAATTTGGCGCAGCTCATATACACTGCTCAAAAAAATTAAAGGAACACTTTGAAAACACATCAGATCTCAATGGGGAAAAATATCCTGCTGCATACCTATACTAATATGGACTGGATAATGTGTTAAGAATGTAAGGATGCTTCATCATTTGATGGAAATGAAAATTATCAACCTACAGAAGACTGAATTCAAAGACACCCTGAAAATCAAAGTGAAAAAATGATGCAGCAGGCTAGTCCATTTTGCTGAAATTTCATGATCCTAATGAGATGACAGATGGTGTCCTGGGGTATTTCCTCCCAGATCTGGACCAGGGCATCACTGAGCTCCTGGACAGTCTGAGGTGCAACCTGGCGGCGTCGGAAGGACCAAAACATGATATCCCAGAGGTGTTCTATTGGCTTTAGATCAGGCAAGTGTGGGGGCCTTTCAATGGTGTCAATTTCTTCATCCTCCAGGAACTGCCTGCATACTCTTGCCACATGAGTTTGGACATTGTTGTGCACTAGGAGGAATCCAGGACCCACTGTACCAGTGTAGGGTCTGACAATGGGTCCAAGGATTTCATCCCAATACCTAATGACAGTCAGGGTGCCATTGTCTAGCCTGTAGAGGTCTGTGCATCCCTCCATGGATATGCCTCCCCACACCATCACTGACCCACCACCAAAACTGTCATGCTGAATGATGTTACAGGCAGCAGAACATTCTCCATGGCTTCTCCAGACCTTTTCACGTCTGTCACATGTGCTCAGGATGAACCTGTTCTCATCTGTGAAAAGCACAGGGTGCCAGTGGATGACCTACCAATTTTGGTGTTCAGTGGCAAATGCCAGTTGAGCTCTATGGTGCTGGGCAGTGAGCACAAGGCCCTCTAGAGGACGTTGGGCCCTCAGGGCACCCTCATGAAGTCTGCTTCTGATCGTTTGGTCAGAAACATTCACACCAGTGGCCTGCTGGAGGTCATTTTGTAGGGCTCTGGCAGTGCTCATCCTGTTCCTCCTTGCACAAAAGAGCAGATACCGGTCCTGCTGATGGGTTAAGGACCTTCTATGGCCAGCTGTTTTAGAGTAACTGCCTGTCTTCTGGAATCTTCTCCATGCTCTTGAGACTGTGCTGGGAGACACAGCAAACCTTCTGGCAATGGCACATATTGATGTGCCATCCTGGAGGAGTTCGACTGCCTTTGAAACCTCTGTATGGTCCCTAGCCAAAAGCAAAACTAGTGGAAAAACAGTCAGAAAAGAGGAGTAGGAAAAAAAGTCAGTGGCCTCCACCTGTAAAACCATTCCTGTTTTGAGGGTTGTCTCATTGTTGCCCATCTAGTGCACCTATTATTAATTTCATTAACACCGAAGCAGCTGAAACTGATTAACAACCCCCTCTGCTACTTAACTGACCAGATCAATATCCCAGGAGTGTAATTGAATTGATGCTATACTCTAATTAAGACGTGTTCCTTTAATTTTTTTTGAGCAGTGTATTAATGGTGGCCAGGAGACTGATTCCATGTTATTGGAGATTCACAGAGATCCCCTTACAGAACCAGCTTTTTTCTGCTATAGCCGAGGTTTGCTATTAAACATACATTCATGCATTCTAGTGTGCAGCCCCCCAACACTTACCTGAGCCCCATTGCAATCCAGCAATCTGCATGAGAGCCTCGGCTCTCCAAGGACTCTCCCTCCTCAATGGTAGAGACAGCAGGGGGAGTCATTGGCTCCTGCTACTGTCAATCACAGCCAGTGAGACAATGGGGAGAAAGAGGGGGGTGGGGCTGAGGTACAGCTTTGTGTGTGAATGGAAATGGAGAGCAGTGGCTTGGGGGCAAGGTTGCTTGGGTGCCCACATAGCAAGCTGCTTTCTATGTGGGCACTAGGCAGGAGGGAGGGCCAGGAGCACCAGTGGGGGGACCCAAGATGAGGAGGATCAGGGCTGCTCTGTGCAAAACCACTACACAGAGCAGGTAAGTATGACATGTTTGTTATTAAAAAACAAAACAAAAAAAAAAATTGCCTTTAATATCACTTTACAGTTCATTAAAGGGAATGTACAGATGCTTTGTACATATTTTCTTTAATCATTTACTATTGTCAGGACTTTAAAATACTTTCAAAATATAATTATTTTTTGTTAGTTAAATCAAAGATATTGCATATGGATTTTATATATACTTCTATATGGCATATGGGGAAAACAATGTTGATTACAGAGCTCAATAGCTCAAGCTGATATTTATATACACACACACACACACACACACACACACACACACATATGTATAATAAAGAATAGGTTAGAGCAGTGATTCCTCTCCCTACTCCATTATTCAAAGGTTCTATTTATATGACTATTACTGTAATGTCTGTTCCAGTAACACATAATTCTCCCAGAATTTTATGTCCTGTATTTGTTTAAACAAGGATTGTGTATACTTTATATATACTTTATATTTAGTAAAGTTGATATACAGTGAAACATCAGTTTCAAATGTAAATATTTGAAAAAATAAGTTACAAAATAAAACTGGCATTAAAACCATTACAGTTTCCCTACAGCTATATTCTGTTGTACTACAGGAATGAAACATACTGAACACAAAAATGATTTTATATACATGGAAATGATGCTAATTTCTGCTTCTGATAAACTGCCAAATTTGCTAATAGTGCTGAATGACCCAGGGGAAGCCTTAAATATAACATCAATTACCATCAAATATAGCCAGTTAAAGATGCTATGAAATGATATACTGTATATTCAAAATATAGAGTGTGCCCAAACAATATTCTGTATTTTAATGGATTAGAATAACAGTTCGATAGGCATGAAAACAAGCTATGCGGTTCAGTTTTTAATGTAAAAGCATAAACCTAAAACAAAACCCAGTTCAATATTGTAGTTAAAACATGTACGGTATGAACCCTGGTACACTCATTTTGGGTCTATAGCAAGCACCTCTTTTTCATGAAATCTTAAGATTAGGAGAAACAAACAAATACCACTTTAGTGCAATAGTATTGGTTTCGTGACCTCAATTCTCTCCGTTACTGGCTTCCTTTGGCCAATTCAACACATCGGGGCAAGCTGGGAGGTGTGGCTGCCTGTGGTGTCACAGGTTAACAAGAGGGCTAGGGATGAGCCAAACTGCCTTTGGTTTGAGCAGGAAGTTTGGATCCCGTGCTCAATCCCTATTGAAGTCAATGGTGCCATGCTTACCCCTGGCGCAGGTGGTCAGGCACTATAGCTAGCTTCTGTGTTCTTCACCTATAGCAGCCCCCTTTCCAGTAAGACAAGCAGGCCTACCTATACTCAGTTGCCCCCAGGACGTTTACACAATGCTATAGTGCCTGGCTATCACGCTGGGGCAGGCATGAACTGAGCACTGCAAACAGGTATTTGTGATTGGCAGACAGGTAGATGGCTCACTGATAGTCAAGGTACAAGGCAGGCAAGGTTCAGGATAGTGAGAGTCAGATCCATAGTCAACAGAGTTCAGAGAGTAGTCGATATCCGATCCAAGGTCATTAATGAAGGAAACCAAACAGCAGAGCAGGATGAACAGACAAGGAGCTTGCAGCACATTTTACAAAGACAATATCACAAGCATGAGACTGCAGGCTTGGCTGACTTAAATCAGGATTGGTCTCCTCCCAGTGACTGACCACATCAATCATTCTGCAGGTGGACAGACAGATAGGGATACATCATAGCTAAAACCAGGATGCTGGAATGAGACCAGCAGTTGTCAAAGAACAGGAGCGTTTACATGCTCCTGACAAATGGGAGCCAAACCTGTCAAATAAAAATGCCCATTTTCTAGACTAACAGGCAAAGAGTTGTCAAAAAAAAGCTTGGGGGAGCATTGCCCTGGGGAACATGTACCACTGAAAAAAAGATGTTTAATAATTCTATTTGGCTGGGAGCAGCGATGACAAAAATTATTTTAAATTGTCAGCAAATGACTTTTCCCTTCTAGCTTCTATTTAAAATAAAATGCATGCAGTGTTTTCAAAGGTTCCTCAAAATACTCATTGGGTCTTGGATGGGTTCTGTGTGCCATTTTTTTTAAAGAAGCTAGCAATGAAATGTCATTTGCTGGCAAATTAAACTGTATAACTTTGTTTTTATTTGTACTTCACTTCTGCTGTAGCATATCGCACAGCAAGAATGAAAAGAAATGCATAGAGCCCCCTTAAAAATGCATTCCAGACCCTGTGAGTCTGTTATGGATTTTAAGGGGAATCTTCATGCAAAAAAAACATGGTCCCTCTAAAAATCCATACTAGACCCTTAATATGAACATGTAGTCTGGCTGGCCAGGAAAGAGGGGGGATGAGTGTGTGCCCCCTTCCCTTTTGAACTATACCAGGCTACATGCCTTTGACAGGGGTGATAAGGACAAGGGCCTCTTACCAACAACCCTGGCTGGTGGTTACTGGGGTCTTTGGATAGGGGCTTATAGGAATGCAGAAAAACCTCTTTAAAAAAGGAGGGCCCCAAGACACTGACTCCCCCTCCCTTATGAATGAGTAAGGGGTATCCCTACTAATTCACAAAAAAGTGGTCAGGTGCAATGCTTTGGCCAATCACAGCACAATGCACTGTGAGGACCATGATTGGCCAAAGTCATGGTGATTTCAGCCAATCATGACTCAAGTCCGTGCTATATAAGGCTGCTTGCACAGCAGCCTTGTGTAGTGTGTTGCTGGAGTTTAGTGGAGTTAGTGGTGTATTAGGAGCAGGAGCGGACTGACCATTCGAGAACTCGGGTACTGCCCGAGGGCCCAGGGTCCGTAGGGGGCCCCATGAAATGCCCCTGGTACCTTTTTATAGGCTTTTTTGAGTGTGGGCAAGGACACAGGGGCCCCATGATCCCCTATTGCCTGGGGGCCCCATGAGTTGTCAGTCTGCCCCTGGTTAGGAGTGTAGCATAGTGCAGTATTGTGAAGAGCAGCGTAGTGGTGTCAGTGAAGGGTCAGTGTCTTTTACAGCACTTCTGCGTTACCGCTGTTCCCATTTTTTTTCTTTGTTAATTTTTTTTTTCTTTTTAATTTTTTCAGCATCAGATTCTGTTGCTGCATCATTAATGTTCCCCCTTCTGTGTCGCAGGTGTTCCTCCTTCTACATCAACAGTGGTTTCCTTTTTTTTTGTTGTTCTTGTTTCTTAATTTTTTTTTTAATTTAATTTAATTTTATTTCATTTTTTTGTGCAGCAGCAACAGTAAAAATATTTAGGGCATAATTGCTGTTCCCCCTTCTGAGTCACAGCAGGTGTTCCTCCTTCAGTGTCAGCAATGGTTTCCTTTTTTTTTTCTTGGCTTTCTGAATTTCTTTAATTTTATTTTCCAGCAGCAGTAAAATTTCCCCATAATTGCTATTCCTCCTTCGGAGTCGCAGGTGTTCTTTCTTCTGTGTCACCAGTGTTTTGTGTCTTTCTTCATTTTTTTAGATTTATTTTATTTTAATTTTTTTCTTTTTCATCAACAGTAAAGAAAATTTCTCCATAATTGCTGTAGCCCATATTAGCTTTATTAAAGAAAAAAACAGTTAACAGTGTACCAAGCACAAAAAGTATTGAATCCAAGCACCAAATTCCCATGCCACACGCTAAAATGAAAAGTTATAAAAATCCCTGAAAAATAATCCTCATCATGTCCTCAAGGCCAACAAGGAGAGGCATATGCTCACAGGCAGCTAATGGTCACAGGCAGCTAAAAGAGGGCAAGCAGCCTCTGTGTCCACAGTGAAAAGTGGTGGTTGTAGACATGGTGCATCCTCTGCAGGCAGGGCACGCTTGTCCTTTTTTTCGGGTGCAGGTGTTATTGAGCTACAACATGAAAAAGAGGTGGTGGAGTGGATAACTAAGCCATCTTCAATCTCCTCATCCTCTGTCACCCAGGTTTATACTAGTTTGCCTTCCACCACAGCTGCAACAGCGGCCTATTCCACAGGCTCCTTGTCCACAGCTACTCCTTCCGTAGCTCCACCATCATGCATGGAGGAGTCCCCTGAATTATTCAAACATAGTGTTAGTCACATGCTGCTGGAGGATGTCAGACTTGTCATATTGTGGTGGGTGCGGACGGGTCGGTGGGCCTCGGGTTTTTTTAAATCTTGGCAAGTCGGCGTCCTTGTAACAACAATGGATGCTATGATTGATGATGGACTACAACGATGGAACCATTTTTTGGCTCTTCTTTCTTCATTAACCCCTTGGCGCCTGCACCTCCCGGCCCTTTAAGGGTTTCAGAAGCTGGGAGGTGGGGCGGGGTTTAGGGTTATGTGACCACCGTGACACACCATCATGGTGGTCACATGATCGGGAAAGGTCCCGATCGAAAGAGGAGTTCGGGACCTTTCCATGAGTACCGGACATGTGTGCTGGCAGCGTGCGGTCAATCGGCGTCTAGGCCAAGACGCCGGGAGGCCGCACATTTGTGTTCGGCCGGCGTGAAGAGGTTAAAGTACTTGTTAAAAACTGTTGTTTTGTTTTTTGTTCAATTAAAGGATTTTTTCAAAAGGTTGGTCTCTTTATTTTCACTGAATTTAACCCTTTAGTGAATGGGTAGGGGTAAAAGTACCCTTTACGCATTCATAAGAGGGGGGTGCAGCATTAGGGTGCCCTCTTATTTAAATGGGTAACCTAATGGTAATGAGCCCCCCCTGCCCACAGACCCCCACAGCCACCAGGTCAGGGTAGTGAGGAAGAGGACCTTGTTCCCATTGGCATGGGGACATCGTCCCAATGCTGAGGGCACGTGACCAGGTAAGCCACAGGGAGAGGGGGAGTGCTCCATCGTTCCCCCCCCTTTCATGCCCTGACAGGCCTGTACTTGCATCAAGGGTCTGGTAGGAATTTAGGGGGACCCCACACTTTTGCCCCCATTTTTGGGGGGTTGGGTTCTCCTTAAAAGTCTTACCAGGCTTAAAGGTCCTGGTATGGCTTTTAAGCGGAACCCCATGTTTTTCTTCCCCCCATTTTTGGGAGGTGGGGTTCTCCTTAAAAGTCCTTAGAGGCTTAAAGGACCTAGTATGGCTTTTAGGGAGAACCCCACACACTTTAAAAAAAAGAAAAAATTACATCCTAACCTTCCTACAAGACCTAAAGGGTATGGTATGGATTAGGGGGAACCGCACACTGTTTTTATTTTCTAAAAATGTAATTTAAAAAAGAAAAGGTCAGTCCCGCTGCACATTGTACAGATGTGCAACTGTGCAGATAGTTTAAGTGGACCCCCCCCCCCAGGTATGATATTTAAATAAATTTTTCTATTTTTTTCACTTTAAGCAATACAAAATTATTGCTCCTTTAAAAAAGATACTTATTGAATTTTTTTTTTACTGATTCATGTCCCTCAGGGCATTACCTGAGTCCCCATACCCGTTGTATAGCCAATAACTTGCATATAAGCCTTAAAAATGGGCACTTTTGAATTTAAAACTTCGAGTTCCATAGACTTGCATTGAGTTCGAAGTTCACAGTCAAACATTTGTTGGGTTCGAACTTCCAACTGTGAACTGAAAACGGGGGTGTTCGGCCCATCACTACTGCTTAGCAATAAGGTGTGGTTCACATAGGTGCGGGTGGTGCCGCTGTGGATCCTCACGAAAATCCGTGCAGCCGCACCACCCGCACAGAGGAATGCAGGCCCGCGGGCGGGTGCCATTAGTTCTAATGGCACGCCGCCCGCACTGGAAAACGCAACTGTACTGGGAATCGAGGTTCCCGTGCGGGCTGCGTTTTAAGAAGAAGTGCAGGGACTTCTTCCCTGCATGTCCTGGTGCATGGGAGTCTAATAAAATGAATGGGCTCTTGTGCCTGCACAGAACGTGGCCCGCACAGCCCCACATATGTGAACCAGGGGTAAATACAACTACACTTGGGATTACCTTGCAGCGTTGCTCAGGGATTCCCAGTTTCACTTACCTTGTCCTGCACTCCCGCAATGTGTCCACTGCAGCGTCCCCGGCCATCTCCTCCGGCCGATGCCGGCATCCATCTTCCCGTCCCTGCGAGCGTCGGGACGTACGGGGGACGGAATGGCGGGAAATGTAAACATTTTAAAAAGTGACATTCACTAAATACACTAAAATCACATAGTAAAACATTACTGTATCAAACCGTTTCACATACATTTTGTCCCGAGTACTTTGTCCTGCGCCCTGCCTGCATGTTTACTGTTCTTTCTGCCTGGAAACTGAGAAACGTCCATGGCGTCCAAAAAGCGTCCCTTTAGGTCAAAAGCGGTTTTAGATCAGCTAGAGAACAGCGATAGTAAATCAGAACTACTTGCAGAATTGAGTGATAATGATTCGTGGGGAAATTTGTCATCAGACATTGAAAACGATTTTGCGACTTTGCTCAGTGATGTGCGAACTTGGCGCTATATTTCAGATTTCAGTGTTTTTGGTTTGATTATATTATTGAATTAAATTTATTATTAGATTATTTTTTATGCTTATTTATTATATTATAATTTATGATTTCGTGTTTCAAACTTTATCATACCCGGGATGTTTACTAGACTCTTGTTCAGACAGATTTCAGTGAGTTATTCCTAAAAATTACAGGCCTACAATAAAAAAAACTAGATATTTCCATGCAAAATGTACCGCTTTGAGCACAGAAATATTCACATAATCATACCGCTAGGGAGGTTGAAACATAAATAAAACACTAAAGTATATTGTTTTTAAAGTGGTTCTAAAGGTTGAAGGTTCTTTACTTTCATGCACCCCCACTTATACCTACCTGAGCTCAATCTTGATCCATCGATGTGCACAAGAGCCTTGGCTCTCCCAGAACTCTTACTCCTCATTGGCTGAGAAAAAGCCATTGGCTCCTGCTGTTGTCAACCACAGCCAGTGAGGAGGCAGTGGGAGGCAGGGCTGAGTTATCTATACGACACACAGAGGTGACTTGGGAGTGAGCACTCACGAGTGCCCCAGAGCAAGCGGCTTTCTATGGAGGCACTCGGCAGGGGGGAGGAGCCAGAAGCATCAACACCAGCAGAGAAAGAGTTGAGCTGCTATGTGCAAAACCATTGCACAGAGCAGGTAAATATGACATGTTTGCTATTAAAAAACAAAAATCTGAACCTTTAGTATTACATGGGTGTAAGCAGTGCCTTCAACAGCTTTGGTAAAGAAAAATGTTGGCCAGCAGTGTGAGCTCCCACTGATTCTCCCAATGTCTCAGACTCTGATCTCTGCATCTTTTCTTCACATCTCTTCTCTACTAAACAGAAAAACCTTTCTTTTCCAAAAACAAAACTTGTAGGCATATACAGTATATCTTATCTTGATAAATTGCATTTAAATTGACGCTGACAAATATATTCAATTTGCAATGTAAGTTGTTTTTTTTTTTTTTTTTTTTAGGGGCACACAATGTTCCAGCCTGCTTAGAATAATTTGTAGAAAGCTTTCATTTTATTATTTACATATCAGCTCACAAATTCCCCATAAATTGGATTCATTATAAAGATGTTTCTGTGGGTCTGCAGTAGCAGTGAGTTTGAAAAAAAGAAGCTACAAAAACATGCAGATTATATTTCTAAGGTCAGGTAAGTTATTTATTTTGAACAACCCTGTACATATGTCAATTACTATATGTTCACAAAAGATAATATTTTGATATTGTTATTGTATTCTCATGTTTCATTGTATAACACTATGTATATAATAAAAGAGTGAGCGCTAATCCGAAAAAGCAGCTAAGAACTCTAAGTAACCAATATATACTTAAACAGAGTAATAACAACAAAAGTGCAGCGCTAAATAATAAAGTCTGAAAAATGTCCACTATAAGTCGAATTCATAAAAAACATGCCAGATGACAAGTAGAAATCAATGGTGGTGATCCGTGAAGAAAAGCAGAAATGCGCACTCACCAGAAGACAGATATAAGTAAGCAGTATGCATCAAAGCTCATGGATCCTCAATCAAGGAGAAAACTGGTCTGGTCAAAATGGGTTGATCCTCCGTTAAAGATGCAGAGCTTATCCAAAAAAGATCCAGGTAGCCAGAAGTCTCCTACAGCTGGATGGATGGAAGGGGTCACCTGCTTACAGGGGGTCTTCCTCCTCTTGGTAAAAGCCTGAATTCTGAGTAAAGGACTCTGCAAAAAGGTACTCCTCTCAGGGAGTCAGGGAAGGAGTCAGGGAAGGACGCCCATAGTGTAGTATTCATAGAAAAATCACAACTGGACCACAACCATGACACCATTTAAGTCCAAATGTAGTTCTTGTCCAGCAAACCAGGGCCTAATTTCTTTGCGATATTCTTCTATGCTGGGTAACTCAATTATAAGCTCAATTATAGTGTTCTTGATGGGAATGGAACTTTAACACAACCCTTCTCCCTGAGGACCAGTCCTAAAAATATGTTCACAAAAAGAGGAGAGCTGTGCAGTGGTATAGTGTGGGTTGTCAGCTATCAGGGGGAGGCAAGTCAATTGTGCCCCTTAACCTTCCACAGCAGAACTAGTGGAAGGGACGCAGGGAGTGCTAAAAGTCCACGGGTTAAGGGGCACAATTGACTTGCCTCACCCTGATAGCTGACGACCCACACTATACCACTGCACAGCTCTCTTTTTGTGAACATATTTTTAGGACTGGTCCTCAGGGAGAAGGGTTGTGTTAAAGTTCCATTCCCATCAAGAACACTATAATTGAGCTTATAATTGAGTTACCCAGCATAGAAGAATATCGCAAAGAAATTAGGCCCTGGTTTGCTGGACAAGAACTACATTTGGACTTAAATGGTGTCATGGTTGTGGTCCAGTTGTGATTTTTCTATGAATACTACACTATGGGCGTCCTTCCCTGACTCCCTGAGAGGAGTACCTTTTACAGAGTCCTTTACTGCAAATTCAGGCTTTTACCAAGAGGAGGAAGACCCCCTGTAAGCAGGTGACCCCTTCCGTCCATCCAGCTGTAGGAGACCTCTGGCTACCTGGATCTTTTTTGGATAAGCTCTGCATCTTTAGGGGAGGATCAACCCATTTTGACCAGACCAGTTTTCTCCTTGATTGAGGATCCATGAGCTTTGATGCATACTGCTTACTTATATCTGTCTTCTGGTGAGTGCGCATTTCTGCTTTTCTTCACGGATCGCCACCATTGATTTCTACTTGTCATCTGGCACATTTTCATGAATTAGACTTATAGTGGACATTTTTCAGACTTTATCATTGTATAACACGTTTCATGTTGTTTGGCTATGTATCTGAAAAATATGAAATCATTTTAGCAATATGTGTTACAGTATTAAATTGTATGTATATACAAAAACTTTTTAAGCAGCATTTACTAAACCCAAGAACAAAAATGTAATATTTTGCAGTTTACCAATCCACTTACCCTCCAGAGGATTTACTCCCTTTCCTGACCAGGCCATTTTTTGCGTTGCAACGCTGCATTACTTTAACTGACAATTGTGCGGTCATGCAATGCTGCACCCAAATTAAATGAACGTCTTTTTTTTCCCCACAAGTGGAGCTTTCTTTCTCTGGTATTTGACTGCCTCTGCGGTTTTTATTTTTTGTGCTATAAAAAAAAAGATCGACAATTTTGAGAAAAAAACAATAATTTTGACTGTTTGCTATTAAACATATCCAATAAAAAAAATAAAAAAATAAAATTTTGTAGTAAATTTAGGCCAAAATATATTCTGCTACATGTCTTTGCTAAAAAAAAAATCCCAATACGTGTAAATTAATTGATTTTCGTGAAAGTTATAGCATTCAGAAATGGCGGTATATATACTGGAATTTTTTTACATTTGTACTAGTAATGGTGGCAATCAGCGGCTTATAGCGGGACTGTGGGACTTCAGCGGGAATTCTGACACTGGAGGGAACTGACTTGGTGTCACTGACATCCCCAGTGACACCAATACAGTGATCAGTGCTAATAAAAAGCACTGACACTGTACTAATGAAACTAGGCAGGAAGGGGGTAACATGAGGGGTGATCAAAGGGTTAACTGTGTGCTGTTTTATTCTGTGCTGTGTGTGTGCTTCACTGTGAGCACACTGCTTTGTATGGCTTTGCTGCTCAAAGCCATGCATAGCAGTGTGCAGGAGCTGACAGAAGAGAACTGTATTGTTTACTTACAGTTCTCTCCCTCCATAGGCAATGCTCCTCGATCACCAGGTGCCGACAAGTATTCACAGTCCGGGACCCGGTCATTGACAGTCGAGACTGTGAATAGCGGCGCGACTCACGCACACCTTCTACCTAGAAATGCAAAATCACGTATATATATGTGATTTTGCACAACTATGCCGCCCTGTAGCAGTATTACTGCTATAGGGGGGATGGAAAGCAGTTAAATTGTATGTATATACAAAACACTTTTTTAAAAACAGTATTTATTAAGCTCAAGAACAAGAATGTAATATTTTGCAGCTTATCAATACTTAAATATGGTGGCAACAATCATTTTCTTCAGTGGCGTCACCAGGGTTGGTGTCACCTGGTGTGGTAAAACAAGGCGCCACCCCCCCCAATATTTTTTTTCCTATATAATATAGACACTGGGTAGGCTAGCGCATCGGGCTCTCTCCTGTCAAGCCGGCCACAGTGCCCTGCAGGGAGCTGAGCAGGCTAGTTTCAGGCCAGAAGCACACGGTCACAGTGTACACCTCAAACCAGCCCATGTAAATGATGCAGTTGGTGCCGTCTCACTGATCTATCTGTCACAGGTAGGGGTGACACCATTGCGGTTGGACACAGGGCCATCTTTAATATTGATTGGACCCTGGGCAAACATTTTCTTGGGCCTCCCCCTATGCAATTTTGCTTTCTACCCCAACATCTCAAAAAACAAACACACACATAGACGTATCTCAAAAACTTTAAAAATGTAAACATAAAGACTGGTCCACACTCACGGATTGGCCCAGGCTCACTAGTTGGTTGCTGGAGGTTACTTCACATCATTACTGGGGCTCACTAGGGGCGTCCCTATGATTGGTGTCACCTGGGCAGTAACACTTGGTGACACCCCCTCCGACAATCCCCACAGAATGGATCAGATCTGCGGATTGAGCATAATGGATCGGACTCCGATCCAATGTGATCAATCTGCAGATCCGACCTATCCTGCGGGGATTGTTGGCTTGCTTTACAACTTACCTTTTTGTGGAGCGGGTGAGGTGTTACCCCGTGCGGTAGGTGTAACCTGGTGTGGCGAGCACCCCCACACCTGCCTAGGGGCACCCTGCCACTCACAGATTGGTTACTAGACATTATGGCATATCATTACTGCTCACTGATTGGTTGCTAGAAGTCACTGCACATAATTACAACTCACTGGTTGCTAGAGGTTACTGCACATTATTACTGCTAACCAATTGTTGCTAGAGGTTACTGCACATCATTACAGCTCACTGGTTGCTAAAGGTTACTGCACATAATTACCACTCACTGATTGGTTGCTAGAGGTTACTGAACATCATTACCACTCACCCATTGGTTGCTAGAGGTTACTGCACATCATTACTGCTTACTCATTGGTTGCTGGAGGTTACTGCACATCATTACCACTCACCAATTGGTTGCTAGATGTTACTGCACATCATTACCGGTCTCCTAATGGTTGCTAGAGGTTACTGCACATCCTTACTGCTCACCTATTGGTTGCTAGAGGTTACTGCACATCATTAACGCTCACCCATTGGTTGCTAGAGGTTACTGCACATCATTAACACTCACCCATTGGTTGCTAGAGGTTACTGCATATTATTACTGCTCAGTGATTGTCTGCAACTAAGTGCCCCCTCTACAAGCTGCTCATTGCTGCTGCTGCATCACTAATCTCCCACTCTGTTGACAGAAGGGTGAGGAAGAAGCCACACCCAGTCCACTCTGTATGATCTCCAGAGAAGGGGGGAGAGCAGAAACACAGAGAGCAGATCAGCTCTGCCTCACTCCCTGTCACAGCCACTCTGCTCCTGACAGAGGAGGAAGCTGAACAAGCAGGCTCCAGAACATGCAGTCCATGGCTATGCCTGTCCCTGTCACAGTGTGGCTGCGGGAGAGCATGTGGGGGGGGGGGTCATCTGCATCCACCACACCTTAAAAAATATTTGCAGGACTTAATGATGTCACCCCGCTGGCGGGTGTCACCCGAATGGGCTCTGCACCTCCCACACCCCATAGTGATGAGCACTGGTTTTCATTTTAGGCTTTTTTCCTTAATTTTAACCAGGTAATCCAGCCTGGAAAATACTTTCTGTCTTAGGGTATCTCTACTCTAGGGTAAAGGTTTTACATAAATGAATAAAAGCTGACCATTGTATGCACTCCTTTCAGTGGTAAATGATTTGTGCTAACTCTCTAAATTCTACTTTTGCCAGACAACTTGGTCTGTTAAAGGGAATAGAAAAATAAGCAGGCTTACTGGCTGAATCACCAGATAAATATAAAGGAAAAAGCCTAAAAATGAAAACTATTGCAGCCACCACTAAGGATTAATGAGCTGGAAAAAAGCAATCTAGGCTCCTACATCAAACTCATATCCTACTATTTCTTGTCTCATTAGGAGACACTCATGCATCCTCCTTTATTTTTTGACTCACACATTGTTCCTGTTCTTCTCCAGTCCTACTCATGCTGTGACATAGGTCTCTTACACTGATTTTCAACTTAATGCAAAACACCACTATAACAAAAAGGCCTTTTATCCCGATGTTATCTCTTGCTTTTAAATGCATATTTGTAAGATCATCCATGCAGGGCTATGGTTAGATGGGAGGGGGAGGTGGGAATTATAGGTCCAGAACAGTGAGAAGAGGCAATCTATTCAGTTGAGCTCTTTGAAAACATCACAAAGGCTCTTTCAACTATATCATATATTAAGAGTTTATTATACTCCATCTAGATTTTGTGCTATGCACCTAGCACAAGAACCTACTTGTAGTAGATACTGTAGAGACCACAGTGACCTAATACATATATGCAATGGCGCTGCCCCAAGTTGCATAGATATTGGAAAACAGTTGTAAATATTATTAATGGTGCATTTGATACCGAAGATAAGTTATATCCTAAACAATGTATATTGGGTAAACTGGGCCTGTCTGATGTAGGAGTAAAGTACAAAATGTTGGGGGGTGCAGAGAATGTGAGGTCAGTAGGGCAGTGTACATGGGGTTATCAGAGCAGAAGACAGTATGCAGGGGGTCAGCAGGGAGTGTACAAGAGTCAGTAGGGCACTGTACAGAGGGTCAACAGAGCAGAGGACAAAGGTCAACAGAGCATATGACAGGGGTCAGCAGGGTGGAGGAAAGGGGTTGTCAGGTCAGCAGTGCAGAGGACAGGGGTCAGCAGGGCGGTGTAAAGGGGTCATCAAGACAGAGGACATTGGCAGAGAAAAGGACAGGGTCACTGCTGGCAGAGCACTTAGCAGATCTCCTCCTCCCATTCCCTCACTGCAAACAGCCTGGGTATTCAGATCTCCTCCACCCCACACAGCTGAGATCGAATTCCCTTACAGACACAGCATCCACATTCACAGTGTGTAGCTGGCTACAGATCGCAGCTGTGTCTGTAAGGAAATCCGATCTCCGCTATGTGCTTTGAGGGGAGGAGATCTGTTGAGTGCCCTCATTTCATGTCTCAGCATAAACCTAACAAAAAACATCACTGATCAGCATTCCTCCCCCATGCAATAATTCCTCCCCCCTCCTAGTCCCAATCCCCCCTCTCAATACAAATCTTTGCCACGCAATCCCACCTCTCAGCTCAAATCCCCCAATTCCCCCTGAAAATATTTCCCCTCCCAGCACACATCCTCTTTTCCTCAAATTTCCCATCCTAGCACAAATTCTATCCCCAAAATCCCTCTCCTAGTAGAATCTTCCCCCAGTCCTCCTCCATCCTAGCCCAACCTACTCCTAGCACAAATCCCTCCCCATTCTCCTCTTAGCTCAAATCCCCCACTCCCTCTTAGCAAACACTCCCACCCCCAATCCCCCCTCCTAGCATATATTTCCCCAATCCCCCCTTCTTACAAAAATTGCCCACACCCCCAATCCCCTTCCAAACACATACCCCTCTCCAATCCCCCTTCCTAGCACATATCCCCCCATCCCCCTTCCTAGCACATATTCCCTTACAATCCCCCTCCTAACACATATTCCACCCCCAATCCCCCACCCCATGCACATACCCGCCTCAATCTCTCCTCCTAGAACATTTTCCCCAGTCCCACCTCAATGCACATATCCCCCCCAATCCCCCCTCCTTGCACATATCCCCCCAATCCTCCCAACTGGCACATATTCCTCCCCAACCCCCCTCCTAACACTTATCCTTACCACTCCCCCTCCTAGCACATATTCCACCCCAAATCCCCCCCCCCCCATGCACATACCCTCCTCAATCTCTCCTCCTAGAACATTTTCCCCAGTCCCCCTTCGATGCACATATCCCCCCAATCCCCCCTCCTTGCACATATCCCCCCAATCCTCCCAACTGGCACATATTCCTCCCCATCCCCCCTCCTAACACTTATCCTTACCACTCCCCCTCCTAGCACATATTCCCCTCCAATCCTCCCTCATAGCACACACACCCCCTCTTTCCTCCTCCTAGCACATATCCTTGCCCTCCCCCACCAATCCCCCCTCCTAGCATGTATCCTTCCCCAGCGCAAATAGTCGCTAATCCCTCCACCTCTCATCTCAAGCACAATTTTTCACACCCCCTCCACCACACACACACAGGATCGCTAGTTCAGATTGCACAAACTTTAATTTCCCACACATTGCCTCCTCCAAAGACTGCTCATATCCTGGCAGGAGGAAATATGTGCAAACTGTGTGCTGTCCGAACTAGTGATTGTGTGTGTCTGTGGTATAGGGGTGGAACTTACAGGCTGGGGAACATAATGTGCTGTCCGAACTAGCGATCCTGTGTGATTTGCTGTGTGGAGGAGCGCTCCATTGACAGGAGGGAGACGGCACAGCACATCCTCTCTCCTGTCTACTGCTACCTGGACTTTACTGAACACAGATCTGGTGTACCAGGCTGGCCCTGAGTGTGTGAATGGCCGTTGGCCATCAGCTAGGTGGTGCACAACAGAAATCTGGGGGGCACAGCCCTCCCCAGCACCCCCTTAGATCCGGCCATGGTAGCGAGTCAGCTTCTAACCTCAACTTGTTCAATTAAGCTTTGACAAGAAAACCTGGAATCTGATTGGTTTCTATGAAGAGCTACACCAGATTTTGCACTCTCCAGTTTTAGTAAATCAACCCCCAATGTGGTCTGTGTTCTCGAATTTTAAACTGGGTTTGTGGATCCTCTTTTGAACAGAACCCAGTTTGCCTATCACTTTCGAAGACTACCCTATCAACAGGTTGACAACATTGTTGTATGATTTTACTTACTGAACACAGATCTGGTGTTCCAGGCTGGCCCTGAGTGTGTGAATGGAGGAAGGAACTCAGCCATTGGCCATCAGCCAGATGGTGCACAACAGAAATCTGGGGGGCACAGCCCTCCCCAGCACCCCCCTAGATCCGGCCATGGTAGCCAGTCAGCTTCTAACCTCAACTTGCTCAATTAAGCTTTGACAAGAAAACCTGGAATCTGAGCTACACCAGATTTTGCACTCTCCAGTTTTAGTAAATCAACCCCCAATGTCGTCTGTGTTCTCGAATTTTAAACTGGGTTTGTGGATCCTCTTTTGAACAGAACCCAGTTTGCCTATCACTTTCGAAGACTACCCTATCAACAGGTTGACAACATTGTTGTACGATTTTACTTAAAAAACAAACAAAAAAACATTGCCACGCTATTACTGTAAGTGGAGAAATAATGAGTCTGCTGGCAGGACCAACAGGCAGTTATTCATGCCCAGAAAGACAAAAACTGCTGAGGTAATGCTAGTGACAGATTACACCACGTAGATCACTTTTGATATTGCCCAAAATGAAATGCTGGCAGCTCACAATGTCAACAAAGAATTTTGATTTCTGAGCTGTTATCCATTCTGGAGTTGGCAGCCTAATTTCAGGATAAATGTAAAACTTGTTCAAAGCTCTCTGAATTTGCTTTGTAAATATTGTTGGCTCATGTAGGACCATTCATACCTTTTACAAACAAATATTTCTCAATGTTAGCTGTCGATGCAGGAAAAATAATATTCCAAAATAACATTTAGCAATTTTGTATTATGGAAATAGTCAATAGTGTTCAACTATTTGATGGCCAGAGGTCAGTAAACCCTAATGTCCAGACTAAATGTAGGAAAGTCAACATGCATGGGTTAACTAAAGAGGATCTTCAGCCAGGTTTCAAAAAAATAAAAACCAGCAGCTACAAATACTGTAGTTGCTGACTTTTAGAAAAAGTACACTTACCTGGCTAGGGATCCAATGCCAACCTCATCTGGGCTGGTTCTTTGCTGGTCTTTTGGTTCCCGATGCCAGCATGATTAGTATGCAAAGCTGGCTGTGACTCCTTGTGGCTTTACAGCTGGCTTTCTACTGCACGTGTGCAAGACACTCTGGGACCTGTGATGTGACCCGCAGCCTTCTGGGACCTGTGATGTGTCCCAGAAAGTCATGAGTGTGGGGGGAGCACTTCCGGTGGAATTGCCTAGGTGATTCCGGTGGAATTGCCTAGGTCAGTGGTCGGCAAGCCGCGGCTCGCGAGCCACATGCGGCTCTTTACACACTTTAATGCGGCTCTTCTGTGTGCCGGGCGCCCGCTCCCCTCCCTCCTCTCGGGCGGCCGCCCCAAAAGTCAGGACTCTGCAGCTAGCCCAGCAATGGGCAAACTTTTAATCCGGCCCGCAGAGCGTGGCAAACATTGGCTGTCAGGATGTAGGCGGGCAGCGTGACGAACTCCTCTCCTCTCACAGTCCGCCCTGAAGACCGGAACGGTGCGGGAACACGGCGAGAGGAACGCGCGGAGCAAAGGTAAGTGAATTGACACAATATGGGGAATTAATTACTATATGGGGGATGAATTACTATGGGGGATGAATTACTATATGGGGGATGAATTACTATATGGGGGATGAATTACTATAGGGGATGAATTACTATATGGGGGATGAATTACTATGGGGGATGAATTACTATATGGGGGATGAATTACTATGGGGGATGAATTACTATATGGGGGATGAATTACTATGGGGGATGAATTACTATATGGAGGATGAATTACTATATGGAGGATGAAATACTATGGGGGATGAATTACTATATGGGGGATGAATTACTATATGGGGGATGAATTACTATGGGGGATGAATTACTATGGGGGATGAATTACTATGGGGGATGAATTACTATAGGGGGGATGAATTACTATAGGGGGGATGAATTACTATATGGGGGATGAATTACTATATGGGGGATGAATTACTATGGGGGATGAATTACTATAGGGGATGAATTACTATATGGGGGATGAATTACTATGGGGGATGAATTACTATATGGAGGATGAATTACTATGGGGGATGAATTACTATATGGGGGATGAATTACTATAGGGGGGATGAATTACTATGGGGGATGAATTACTATGGGGGATGAATTACTATATGGGGGATGAATTACTATGGGGGATGAATTACTATATGGGGGGTGAATTACTATATGGGGGATGAATTACTATGGGGGATGAATTACTATATGGGGGATGAATTACTATGGGGGATGAATTACTATATGGGGGATGAATTACTATGGGGGATGAATTACTATGGGGGATGAATTACAATGGGGGATGAATTACTATATGGGGGATGAATTACAATGGGGGATGAATTACTATGGGGGATGAATTATTATATGGGGGATGAATTACTATATGGGGATGAATTACTATGGGGGATGAATTACTATATGGGGGATGTATTTTCAGTTTTAAAAATGTGGCTCTCAAAATAAATTTCAATCGTGGTTTTGGCGAGATTTGGCTCAGTTAAAAAAAAAGGTTGCCCACCACTGGCCTAGGTGATTCCGGTGGAATTGCCTAGGTGATTCCAGTGGAAGTGGGGAGCGGGCACTTGTGCAAACTGGGTACCTACTCTCCCAAAAAAGTTCCAAAAGAAGAAGGGGGGGGGGGGCATAAAGTGGAAATTTTCCTTTTAGGAGAAGTCCTGCTTTACCTAATTTGCCTATCTGAATAAATATAATGAAAATGCCTATCTATAATTGTTACATTGAGATTTTTTTGGACATATATTTGGTATACTGATTTACTAATTATTATGCTTATGTTTTTTATCATAAAATAGCAAAAAGACAAAAAAGTAAAAAAAAAAAAAGACAATACTCATTATTTTAACCAACTTAGATCTTCTGGAAAATGCAAGAATTGCCGAATCACCAGTCTGAGCTTTTTTACCACCATAACTAATATTGTTTTATTCTACTGTTATAAAAAAAAGTATTTACAGACACAAGAAGAAAAATGAAATACAAATAAAAACAGAGCAAACCGCAGAAAGAAGCCTTCAGAAGTTGTTTAGCCAAAGTACCATTAATATATTTCTCCTCATCAGCTCGGTTTATGAAGTTTTAGACATGCCATTGATTGAAAAAGAAAAAATGAAAAAAAAAATGAAATGTAATAAAGCTTAAGAAAAATAACATCCATTATACTTCAAAATTGCAGCTTGTGTTTAAACTGACAGCTCTGTGCTGGCAACTTCAAAGAAAAAAAAAAAAAAAAAGATTGTGCTGACTAGACTGTCACAACTAGAATATAAGACTAAACTTTCTAGAGGGCTATTTTTCTGCAAGTATACTGTTTAAAATGAATAGGGCTGCGTGAACCATTAAAAAACCTTTTCATGGTAAATGTCTGCCCAACAATTTGGCAAATTAAAAAAAATGAGGGTTTATGATGAATACATTTGATCTTGGCTAAGGTTGGGTGCTAGACATGGGGGGGGGGGGGGGGGTAGATAAATTAAATCCAATTGACTATTATAAAGTTCTTCTGTGCAAATTGTTTTGCCTTCATTTTCATTAAAGCACCCTTTTATTCTAAATCTGTGAATACCAACAAGGTATCAAAACATTATCAGACATAGCAACAATGATTCAGCTTGCTGGAATATTGTAAGTGCGGGAATATCAGTGCTTTTACTTTTGTTGGAACACTTTCTGCTGCCGGTGCTACGTTTTCTATTGGCACAAAATCTTTGTCGTCAGTGGAGATGATATTTGCTACCAGCAAACCAGGAAATGTATATTTTTTTCCAAGAAAACTGATAATTTAGACTTACTGTAAATCCACATTCAAAGATACCCAACTTAAAAAGAGAAGTATAGCCAAAGCTATTTTGGCTATACATCTCCTGTAGGTCACAGGACTACAGTTCATTCTGCACTCCTGTGACCCATTTTCAGCCAACAGCAGGCTAAAGCCCACTGTTTGCTGATGTCATAGAGCCAGTCCAGGCTCTGAAAAGATCCTGACCATATGGTTGGGATCCACCCAGATCTGCCAAGAGCCTGAGCCAGTACCTCCTGTTCCTTCCACAGCCCAGTGGTCCAGTGAGTGCTGGAGGGGCAGATCAGAGAGCTGAAGAATGGGAGTCACAGTTCTCTGCTCAAAGAGGAGGGGGAGAACTGAGCGATCAATGGCATCTGTTTGCTCAGTTCTCATTGCCAAGCAGGTACGGGACAGATGCAGCATCCACCCAGGTGAGTATAAATGTTGCAATACCATACTACTCTTTTAAAGCATAAATGTGGTAAAAAAAAAAAAATCAGCACAAGGGATATGACTACTATTAATGTACTGTGTCCCTTGTGCTTCTGGCTCCTGGTTTCCGTGAAACACTAGACTATCAATGCCCCTCCCACCCATGCCGCCATAATCTTCCAGTGTAGCTGGGGTTAAAAGAACTGAAGGAACTGTCCTTAGCACTCATCAAGAATGCCCAACTTTGTGCTTTCTTTCAGCCCAGCTCCTCCATTCATAGAAGCAGTGCTAGAGTTTCTATGAATGAAACGTGATCTTTGAATGGAGGGAACAGGCCTCTCAATCATCCACCCAACCTGCATTCAAAGATGGTGTTTCATTCATAGAAGCTGTAGTACCTGCTTCTATGAATGAAGGAGCTCGGCCAAAATAAAGAGCATAGTCTGGCTCTCTTAATCAGTGGCTGTCACAAATTCCTCAATTCTAGAAACCCCCACGGCACCAGAAAATGGTGGGAGTGAGGGGGGGCATCGATGGAGGGGGATTTCAAGGAAACCAAGAGTCGCCAAGGAAAAGGGACATTGCACATTAATAGTGAGTCCTGTCCCTTGGGGCCTTTTCACATGGGCAGATCTGCCTACTCAGTGGAGGATCTGTCTGCTGATCCCCACTGAGCAGGAGGATGACAAGTCCCTGTCCACTCTGCTTGTGCAGAGCGGACGCATCCTGCTATTCTTTATGGGGTGGCTGGATGTAAAGCAGATTAGATCGGATCTGATGCAGGCAGGTGTAAGCAGACACATGTTTGTTTACATCCATCTGCCCATAGAGAATACTCTATGGTCCGATTAGGTCCTCCTGACAAATGGACAGGTGGACCTGTTTGTTCCACCCATGTGAAAGGACCCTTGTGCTGATTTTTTGTTCGGACTAAACTCAAGCTTTTAGGTGACTCATCATAGTCTGGGGGTTGGATTAAACCTCAAACTAATTAGCTCAGTAATTTCCACTCATGTAGCATCTTAGCCAAACACAAAGACCTAAGCAATAAAGGATAGGTGTAATAAAGAAATCCAAAGGCGTATTATTCATCTCCTTTTCAAAATGCAAGGTGCCTTGTTGTCTCTGACTTCAAAGTCAAACTTAGGATCTTTATACTTGCTCTGGGTAATTGACATAAAAAAATGTTAAAACGAGGCATTTTAGAAGAACAAAAAGGGAACACACTAATGATCTTAGATAGAGATGAGCGAATCAAACCAGGCGAACCGGAATTCGATACGAATTTCAGGAAAAATTCGCGGCGAGTCCGAATATTTGCCTACTTCGGGTGCGCGAATCGGATTTTTCCCGATCAGCCGGCAAAAGTGTCCCTGCAGAGAGCTCCGCTATTTCTGACAGTTCTCTGACAGAAGGAACACATGTACAGCGGTTGAAACATTGTATCTATTAGTTTCCATTTAGGATACAGATGTTTCAACCGCTGTACATGTGAAGAAGCTGTCAGAGAACTGTCAGAAATAGAGGAACTCTGCACATACACTTTTTGCCGGTTTGGAATTCTTATTTTCATCCTACTTCTTCTTCTTCTTCATCCTCATCCTCATCCTCAGAAGAAGAAGAGGATGAGGATGAGGATGAAGAAGAAGAAGAATAAGAAGAAGTAGGATGAAAATAAGAATAATTCCAAGCCGGCAAAAAGTGTATGTGCAGAGTTCCTCTATTCTGCAGATACACTTAGAGGAGCTCTGCAGATACACTTAGAGGAGCTCTGCAGATACACTTTTTGCCGGCTTGGAATTAATCTTATTTTCATCCTACTTCTTCTTCTTCATCCTCATCCTCAGAAGAAGAAGAGGATGAGGATGAGGATGAAGAAGAAGAAGAAGAAGAAGTAGGATGAAAATAAGAATAATTCCAAGCCGGCAAAAAGTGTATGTGCAGAGTTCCTCTATTCTGCAGATACACTTAGAGGAGCTCTGCTGATACACTTAGAGGAGCTCTGCAGATACACTTTTTGCCGGCTTGGAATTAATCTTATTTTCATCCTAATTCTTCTTCTTCTTCTTCTTCATCCTCATCCTCATCCTCAGAAGAAGAGGATGAGGATGAGGATGAAGAGGAAGAAGAAGAAGAAGAAGTAGAAGTAGGATGAAAATAA